>NC_086241.1:14444166-14777500 GCF_036321145.2 Pelmatolapia mariae | reverse complement strand
TATATGGTCTCGCTAATAAACCTGGACCTTGTAATGGCTGTCTGATCACTCAAACGTAGGAGCAGTAGCAACAGGAGGACAAGGAAATGTCATCCAACATGGATAGAAAATGTACCTCCACCTTTGTTTAAGGTTCATGTGGGCTGAGTTTGATTGGTTTCTGTGTTTGTGCCAGTGCTTGACTTGTTAGATGTTATACGCACCAGACTTAAGAGGTTTTTTTAACCACTTGGCCTGCTGGGGAACGTGGCTGTCCAATATAGGCAGGGTTTATGAATGAAGCTCTACTAGACCTTAAGGAGCTGCACTTAACATAACCTGAGCAGATGAACAGTAAGATAAAACTACTTATAATGGCCAAACCTAATGAATCGCAAGAACATTCAGTGGTATTATTCAAACGAGTGAATCAATAAGGCCAACTGAATTTTTTATTGCCATTACTATTGACAGATTTAATAAATATTAGAAATATGTTATTTTAACCCCCAAACATGTTGACTTCTGGACAAACTATTGTTTGGCATATATATATATATAAGACTATGGATCAATGCATTGTTGATTTTGCTCTTTTCATAAGATTTATTGACAATCTGAAAGCATTGATCGCCACACTTATCTTTATCTCCATGGTTAGTCTGTGGTTTGTACATACCTTTTGTGTGTAATATCCCATACATGTCATCTGTACACAATAGACACACTGTGACATAATATCAATAAAGCAACAGCGTAATATTTGCATATCACAAAGGTTCCACATGACAATTATTTAATAAATTAAGCCACCGATGTGTCTAAATGTCCCTTTCTTTTTACAGTTCTAATAATTATAATCCCTTTAAAATCTCCAGAGTTAATCCAAATGCCACTTAAGAAGACTTTCTTTGCTACAGATGTAACAGCCACCGGCCTCTTGTGTCTTCTTCCATAGCTACTGATGTATTCTATGATAAAAAATAAAAGGCGTACTTATAAAATGCATGAGTGAATCAAAATGCTTACTAACTTGAAACAATCCATTATTATAGAAAGGATTGAATTAACTCCACTCTTGCACTAAGAATTGTTTGATGCCTTGAAAGATAATTTGCCATGTAATTCTTTTCACCTACACAGATGCACCAGCATACGAGGCGTACAGTTTTTGGGGTTTTTTCCCCCCTTAACCATGATAACAACCATTAATTCATCAAGAGTAAATAAAATGTTTTGTTGGGAAGGGACATTAATTATCACATTCATCTGCTTGCTGTTCCAAACTGAGCTATAATGAAATGTGCTGTAATAGAGATTGCTCTTGGGGAGGCAAGCCGTTTATGAATCGCTAGAGGTGCAGCAGCTGCCTTCCCCCTTGAGAGATAGAAATTTATGCCGTATACTCTGCTGATTGTTGAGAAGGTAAAGAACCAATAGCAGCATGTTCAGAGGTTTAATTTAAAGTGTGTTTCTCACTAGGCTGCTCACAACACTTAATTAAACTCTGCTGTTTTGGCAATGACAAATGCTGTGGTGCAGGAGGAAGCTGGGCTGCTGTGACTGAGAGGCTTTTGTAATTTCTTTCATGTGCAGCGATGGCCAGATCCAGGTCAGAAACTGTAGAATTAAAGAACTAAACAAGATTCAGACATGGGGAATAGGAGGGCAAGGGGGTGGGCGGTTACAGTCATTTCTTTCGCAGGAACACATCTATTTTTCTCTCTTTTTACGTCCTCTTTTTCATTTTTGGAAAGTTTTGTCATAGATTTATGAGGGCTTAGCTCCCGTGCCTGGTTTTCCGCACGTATTGCCTTTCACACTGTCGTTTCCTAAGGCATGTGTCTACTTGATGGAGACTTCAACATTTTACTGAAAGGTATGATGAATAAAATGAATAGCATGTTCCTGCACAGAATATTGTTCCTATTATTTTGTAATGGTCTGATCTTTCTATTAAGTCTCTTACAATGACTCTTGATTTGCAGAATCATATTTTTACCACAGGAAACATTAAGTTTAAAATATTCAAGCAAGTGCGAAATTTAACTTCAGAGGTCTAACACACAACATCAAACTCAGAGCAGTCAACAAACTGACAGGGAGTGACTAATAGCTTTTTTTCAGGGTATAAATCCAATTCATGCCAAACAAAAATCTTATTTTGTTTCTGTAATGGTATGAACCGTATTACTGTGCATTTCATGAGATTCATTTAAAAAGGTGGAGCCAGTCTAGCACACAGCCTCTGCAAAGCCCTGCTTGCTGCCGTGTTATGAAGTCGCAGAACTCTGGCTATACTACCAGGAAATAACCACAAAGATGCCTGCAAGGCATAAACAGGAGCTGGAGCATTTCATTCAATAATGTAATCCATACTTTTAGGTAAAAGACTTAAATTCTTATGTACTTTTTTATTACTTGAGTGAATGGCACCACACTTTTTTTTTTCCTGTCACATGTCAATCTTTTTACGCAGACCTTTACCACAACTGTATAAATAAGTAGTGTTTTAACTGGTACAAAGCAAATAACAAGTCACATGATACAATTTCAAGGTGTTTCCCGTGAGCACAAGCTCCTCAAGATTTAGCACCTTTAAAGGCTAATACATCCTATTTTAGTACATTAATCTTTTTCTTTTTTGTAGCCTAATGTTAGATACTATTATTAAACTCTATATATAGAGTCTGTAGCTTATGTTTTTGCCATTTTCTCAAGGCAAATTCTCTCTCCAGTGCAATACATTAATAGATATGGACAGACAATTATAACTGTCTTCAGGAGCATGTAAGAATGTATCTACCCATTCATTTTGAAATTTAGTACAAAAACACCATTAGAGGTGAAAATGTTGTGACTGTGAATGTGAGCATTAAATATAAAAACAGAAGCACACATATGTAAAAAACAAAACAAAACAAGAAACATTGTGTTTATTTAGCTGCTCATATAGGGGATGCAAACAGCTCTATATGTATTTTGGTGTTCTGTAAATGCCAGGGAGACACAGCAGCATCCGTTGGAGTTAACGGTGCAGCACTTTTGTGTTCAGTAGCACAAATCATTAATCATGAGGCCGGCCATATTCTTGTAGTGCCTGTGCTTTCATTACTGGGCCTAATTAAACAGTTCTGTGAACTGGAATCTCAGATTCCTCTGTTACAGATTATCATTAATTATGGTGAAAGTGCTCAGAGATGTTGGACTCAATTATATTCTGCTCAACCCTGGCAGTGGGGTGATTCATTGTTCTGAGCACTCCACAGCCGTACTGTCTCTGCTTATCACCAACCTCCACTTTTGTAAATTGGGCTCTGCCAGCCAACAAACTAAGAATTATGTGCTGCTTTTTTCATTACAGACATGTTGGAGGAGCACAGACCAATTAAGGGTGGGATATTTTGTGTGGAGTGATGAGGCAGGCATTGGTGCAAGGAGATGGGGGTTGGATGGGGGTACTAAGGGAATGAGCTCACCACCATGCTTAAGTTGGGGCTTTATTGCCATGTGTGGTGGATCTCTCCACCAGGTCTATTGACTGATTATGCTAAGCATATTTTCTCAATATCTCAATGCTCTCAGTATTGTAATTGTAAAATTAGAATGTGGACAGATATGATACTGATATTTCGCTGCCAGTACTGTATACAAACACAGATTTTCAGTGTTGTGGAGAAGGGTTTAAATGGAGATTTCTATTATAGTGGCAGCTTGGAGTGTGTCTAGCTGGGAGGAAAGTGATAACTTTTCATAATATTTGTGTATGACATGCAACTTTTTATGCAGCTGAACAATGTCAATATTACTTCTTTGGTCTTATGCGGGGTATGCGGGGGTCTATGATGGAAACAGTGTATGAATGAGATTATTGGTCACCTTTTTTGAGGGTCAGAGAATTGAGAGGAAAATCTGAATCAAAGGGAAGTCGACGTTCCAGTGGTAAGCTTAGGCCTTAGCGGTTTGTACAATTTCATATGCCACAGTAGGTAGTGATTTTAATATATATGAAAATCAGGCGGAACTGTGTGCAGGTGTTGCTTATAATATCACCAGTGGGAGATTTTACAAAGCAGGGCTGTTTTTGTTTCCTCCCACTACAGGGCTGTCTCAGAATGACTCCAAAAAAAAAAAAAAAAAAAAAAAAAATCAGTCTCACTTCCATTTACTTCAAAAATTAACACCTTGTGGTAAAAAGGGAAAGATGTGAGAGGAAGACAAAGCTCAATCTGAAATGTCAAAATTTAATTTCACAGTATCTTTGTTTTCCTCATAGTTCCTTAAACTATGGTTGATCTAATCCCATAATTCCCTCGGCAAAGGGGCAAGAAATGGGATTTTTCCTTCAAGTGACACAGCACCAGCTCATTGAAAATGTAATGCACTACTTCCAAGTCACAGGTCAGCTGGCAATCTGAATTTTAAAAGGACTGTGAATAATATTCTGTTTTATTTTGAAAATGAACTTTGTGGCCTCCATCCTGAATCCAATATATGTCTTAATCTTCTGGGCTCTTGAAGCTCACATCTATGGAAGAAGGCCTTTGACTCCTGAACCTAATAAGGAAATCACTTGTTTTCTCATCCGTCTTCCCAGTTTTATAGGGCCCGACGCAAAACAGTCTTTTATTTTAAAAGTATCTGATGAACTGTAAAATATGTGTTATATAATATCGAGGCGTTTCTTCACTTTTATATGTACAGAAAAAACATTACTCAAGAGAGCCAATACAACACTAATCTCTCAGTAAATATAATGATACTATTATTGTCATCATCATCGTTACCATTTTTAATTATATTTTACAAATTCAGATAGGGTATCTTTTCCACAGTGCATCCTAAAGATGAAAAGATTATCATTTGGGCATTTATTGTTATTCTGAACTGAACGTGGCTGACAGTGGCAGTGAATTTCAGCGTTAATTACGCACTAACCTTTTCAGAACGGATATTTAGACATGCTGTGTCCTGCGACTCTGAATGTTTCAGAAATGAAAACATCCAACGACCGATCAGTATCTACTCACATTAGCATAGCGTTTTAAAGCCCAGTGCCCTAAAACATGCCACGGAAATCCTCTCCTATTTATCTTAAAATAGCCACTTAACTTTGACTGACACTAATTCTTACTACATGAAACTGTAGAAACCCCTCCATTTCCCCCTTCTGTCTCTGTCAGAAAATTACAAAAGACAGAGTTTGTGATGTCCCCAGTGTGCAAATCCTTTTATTCTGTCAGATTACAGCATTTGATATGACGTAGTGCGGCATTCTGGCCTCACATGCCTGCCAGAAAGAAGGGACCTGTCAGCAGCAGAGGAGAGCAGTGCAGATCATCACTCTGACTGATCCACAGGCCCAGAGACTGTCATCTCCTCCGACTGTACAAGTCAACACAAATAAAAGTGAGGAAGCAAAAGCCATAATGACTGGGAGAGATCCAGGCTCATTGTGGCCATTACTTTTATTCAAACCTTACAGATGACATGATGTGAAAAATGAGCCTGTGTCTAGTCGGGTGCCCATTAGTGAGTGAGCACATTATCTCCCCTTTTTCACATTGAATCTCCTCCCTGCATGCAGTGGCAGATGCTCCCGAGGAGTCACTCACTTTTATGGGCTTTTGACTGCAGTACTCTTTTAAGTACAGGGGCCTCCACTAGGCAGAGATGATGTATGGCTGTCAGTGCTCTTTACCTCACTGACAGATGCCTTCAGTGGATCCCTGCTTAAACCTTCTGTCTAAAACTAACGGGGACAGCTAACCTCTTCCTTCACAGAGCAGACAAGCATGCATCAAATTGATTATTGCTGGAGAGGGGGTGATTTCTAAAAAATCTCTATTACCAGACAATTACAGTGCAATTTACTTAAGTACAGTCTGAAGGCAATCATGAAATACAATTCCCCAAAACCCAAATGAGTACTATAAAAATTATAAATATTGAATCTATTATATGGAGTATAGGAGAAGATAAATTTGATTACCACAAAATGAAGATGGACTAGTGGCCCACACAAAAAAGAAAAAAAAAAAAAAAGAGGAAGAAGACCCATTGAAGAAATGTTAAACCTCTTGATGCAGTAACACCGCTAATCGTTATCAAAAATCCCCAAGATGATGAAGGAAAATCAGTTACTTTGTCAGATTACTATGTTTAAGATGCATGGAGGAGACTGACAGGAAGAAGAAAAAGTGCTTCTCCTTCTTTTCCATCTGTCTAGGTGGCAAATTTATGTGGTACACACTCAGAAACCAAAAAAAACCAACAAAAAAAACCCCCAAACTTGTTGCTTGGAGATATTTCAACCTATTTTTTGGCACATTTTCAAAGGAATGAAGCAAAATAAATTTACAAAGCCTCAACTTTGATATGAATTCTACAAATTTTTTCAGTGAACAGACATAACGGCAATTCTTTGCAGACTCTTGCCAAAACCCTCCGTCTGATCTTTTAAGGGCTGATGAAATGAATATGTAAAAAGTGGAGTTGTAGGAAAATAAGAAAATGTGTGAAGTGAGAAATAAACATAATGTGTCAGCTGAGAAACATGTGAATAAATCCCCTTTTTCATTCCCAGTGGCCAGTCATGCATCAGTGTACAGTGTGCTGCAGTGAGCAAATATTCAGCAGCATGGAAACCCCCAGAGAAGGTGGAGCTTATTTTTAAAATAACAAACTTTATTCTACAATAAGAAATACATCTAGATGCGGTGCTACAGAGCAAAGCTCAGAGGTTGTGTTCGGTGACAGGGAGCCTTGGCTTCTCTCAGGCATGAGTATGAACCAGAGCCGCTTGGTTCAATCTAATCTCTGACAAGAAACAACAAGCCTTTGGGACACCCCTGGGGTCCACCTCAACACCATACAACATCATAAGCAGCTCAACTCAGAGGGTTAGATCTACTGTAGCTGTCAGGGGAGAAATATGTTTCCATTTTACTACTTCAGTGGCAAGGAAGACCATACAAATGCTCCTCTATTGCCTTCACTATTGCTCACTCGTTTGAATCTCTCTTTTCTCTCTCTTTCGCCTCTGTCAGTTTTCTCCCAGCACACATACTCAAGGGGTTCCTTGGTGACTGCGTCCCATTACTAGCAAATGACAGCTGCACAACAGAGCTGAATGTCCCCAGTGACTCTGTTCACCACATTCCCAAATCCAGAAGTGTGCAGGATAAACAGGATTTGGTAGTTTCAACCCAATTCACTTCTGTCTGTTAAATTAGTAATTTGAAAAAAGTTGTTCCAGGGATCAACAGTTATGCAAAAATTGTTATAAGATGTTAATATTTACTGAAAGAAATTACAGCATTTTATCATTCCCTTGTCCAACACACACAAACTTATCAGCTGAGTAATGTTAATTTATCAAAAGGTGTCAATACTTGTCAGTGAAGTACTAAAACTAAAGATATACAGAGAGCAGTTATGCATACTTAGTTTCATAATTTTTAATTAATTCCAATTAGTATATTTGCAAATACTGACAATATGAATGGTATGTCAATATTATATACTGCAGTATCTAGGCCATTTTTTTTAAATTATATGTTTATAATTATTACTGATTCCAATAAGCCTATTTCAGTAACAGTAAATGTAAATTGATGATAAGTCAATTGCAACAGGCTGTCATTAATTTCAGCAGCAAGGTGACTAGGTGACCATTTTATCTGGTCACAGACAGTAAATTTCAGTACCACAGGGTAATATTAATACCATCAGGGCAATGCCTGTTATGCACAGAAGGCTTCACAGTATAATAGTTTAAAGACGCAAGTTACTGTTGACTGTTCACATTGTTCGCACTGTTCAGACAGTCTGTTCCACTGTCAGTGTTTATCCAAACATACTAAGTTCCAGTGATTCCACAAGGATCTCAGGCATGATTGTGTTAATCACCTGACACACCTGATTTACTGATTCATTTTCCCCATTCATCTTGGGCAAATGTAGCGACAGCTTGCAATCTGTTTGTTTTGAGTTGTCAAAAAGGAACCAAAGGCATGTATCAACACGGAATAAATGCTACTGCAAGATGTCACCGGCTGCACATGAGATGATGAATTGCAATCATATGTTAATCAGTCGAAGTTGCAGTGATGAGTTGTTTACATGGCGTTCCGTCACGAACCTTGGGCTGCTTTATAGATATGGGTTCTCAAACTGACAGGAGCAGGTTGCCATTTGTGGTACTAATGAACAGCCTTAACTTTTTTTTTGTTTTGTTCTTTTTATCTTGTTTGTTTTCCAGCGCCATAGGAACAACTAAAAATGCATTTATGGATTAAAAAGTGTCTTCAGTGAAAAATTAACTGAGTTTGCTCATGCGATTATAATTACTTTCTTTAAATTTGGCCGCTTGTTATTGTTGTTACAAAATGTATGCACGACGAGCGCTGCTAAGACTGCCTGACAATACTGCAAAACCAGTACCGTTTTCATCCTTCATCACTCACTGTATTGCTCTCTGACGTGCATGCAAAACCATGTAATGTATGTATGGGTGTGTGCGCGTGTCTGTTGTGGAAAGCTGGCCACAGAGCAAACAGCAGTAGGTCCAGCAACAAGGTCAATACTAGCGTAAGTACCTTTTTATTTCCCTAGCCTCCCACAGTGTTAGATCCCACAGTTTGTCCAGCAAACGTACTAATGACTGGGATAGCCTTTCTGCTTTGCTTTTGGTTTCCATTGGTAGGAGAATGGGCAGGAGCTAGCTGATACTTTAGTAATTAGAGGACACTAATATGACAACACATACACAATCTGTAGACTAATATTGAGATAAAAGGGAATTAGGTACAAAAATCAATATCTCAGATATTAAAACAACCTTAGTATATATATATTAACAATATTTTAGCACATAATTTAAAAAGAATATCTAAAATATAATTATTCTCTTCTATTATTAGTATTCAATAACAATATCTCAGAAGTGACCTAACTGTACCTGAAATTTTCTTTAAAAATAAATGTGGAGCTACTTGGTACGGTTGATAAAGCAACATTATTATCAGGCATATTTTCATGCAATAATTAACAGCACACTACTTGGCAACATTGGTGGCTCTGCAATTTTGCATCCTGTCCTACTGGCACAATACAACCTCTGTCAGTCATCTAAAGTGTACAGTAATGCTGGGGGGTTATATTTGATGCACTGGCATATTATTTCTTCAAATGCTGCTATACAGAAACAAGCAAAACAAAAAAAAAAAAAACCACCTTCATGTTTCAAGAGGTGTAAATGTATTACATTGCTTCACGCCAAGAACACCATGCATTCAGAAGCAGCCTGTATTAGCTGCACACCTTTTTTCATCATATCGCAAAACAACTGATATCAGACTTCAAATTAATAACCCACAATAACACAACAAGGGACACTAGGGTCATTTCTGGTCATGCTGCATCTGTGCCGATATTATCAGCCAATATTCATTTACTGATCTATTGGTATCAGCATTTAACTGCCAATAAATGAAAGTAAAGAAGAAACAAGGAGAACGTCTCTCAACAATGTCATCAGTGTTGTTGCATATTTCGTCCACCAGAGGGCACTTCACTATTGGCATCACATGTTTTTGAATACCACAAACACAATAATCAGCTAATCTGAATAGAAGCAGGTAGAATAAATAAACAGCTACACTTAAAACATGTAAGAGAAATCTGTTTATAAAAATCAGTTAAGAAAAAAAAAATAGTCCTATATTTCATAATATCTGATTTTCAAAATCACCAAATATCGGTATCAGTATCGGTCGTAAAAATTCTGTGTCAACTGGGCTCTAGAGGACGTGGCACTATATGGCATTACATTTAACCAAAAAAAGCATAACAGGCAGAAGGTTAAGCTTCATGTCAAACATTTATTTCTTGATAAAAGACTCAGGGTAGAATATTTATGAGTTTGCTTGGGTTATTTTATTTTAAGCTATTTATGTTTCATTTCTTTTATGATGACATTCAAGTGTTTAGTGAGCCATTGTAAACCTTTATAAAGCCACTCTTTTGCAGGAATAGTAATAATAATAATAACAGTATTGTGACACACTGAAACTGCCAGAACCTTAAAAAATTACTGTGATGTCAATTTCTGCCCAGCACTAATGCACAGCACGCTGCAAGTGAAGTATAGCGGTGAAAGCCCATGAAGTTTTTAACTGTTAGCTGATGCTGCCTTGAGGACTTGATCAATCCTGCTTAATGAAAATAGCCATGACTCTCTAAGGGATTTATTAAATAAGTGAAAATGCAAACAAGGTAATATTTTTAGAGAACTGGAAGTGACAATATAACGAAAGTAATTATAACAGTATATGAAAAATGCAGCGAGAGGCTGCTGTGTGTAAATAAATTAGAATCAAGAGTAAATAGAAACATCACAAGCACAGACACACTTATAAACTATGCTACAACTAAATTGCTTCCACACTCCATGGGCTCAATATGCGATTTAAAAGAACCTAGCGGTGGCAATATTCCTCTGATATGGTGTTTAGTTTTAATAGGAACCCTCAGCTCAAATATGAGCTGACAAACACAGCAAGACAAACACAGTCTCTCTCCGGCAATGAAATATACACTATCAAATAGACCTGTACCTTTTTGAATCCGCCGTGTGGGTGAAACTAAAGCGCAGAACAAACAGCATTCTGATATGGCTTTGAGGGTGATAACAGCGTCTGACAGGGTGGAGAGAGCAGCCTTTGGGCTCGGTGCGAAAACACAACCTGTGATTGACATGATTCCCTGGCCTTAGAGAAGTTTACCTTTTAATAAGAGCTCAGAGAGGCCCTCTCAACAGCCTAGGCTCTCACCGACAGCAAGGGACGTTTGGGGAGGTGTATGTGCATACGTATTTATGTGTGTTAGGCTTATTTGTGTGCATGTGTATCGACCCACATGTGTATCTGTGCCCACTTGTAGCAGATTTCAATCAAGGATTTCAGCCATGCCCAAATATCCCTTCTCTTTTGGGCTGAGTTGTTTGAAGAAAATGAGTGGATTCAGGATCAAGAGCCTTTCTGGAGGAATTTAAGTCTGTTTGAGGATTATGACTTCTTCATCCTGTACAAAGCCTGCAGAGAGAGCTATATGCTAGCCCTTGGTGGCCGGGCTTAGCAATGCATTCCAGACTGCGATATAGAAGAGATAAAACCCAGGAAAGACATCACGGCGTTGGGCACAGATCTGCAAAATAAACAGGGAAATCTGAACCTTTCCAATTTTCATGTTGAATAATTCTTTCATGGTCTTAGAATATGCATGCTTAAAAAATGTTACAGATGTGCTGTAATAGGAGGATATGTGAGAGGGTGAAGAAAGTTTTTCTTAGTAACCTCAAATAATACTGATGAAAACACTGCTCTTTAGCTGATAAACATAATTGCAAGCCCGCTTACTGCCTTTGTGAAATCCTGCAAACATTTCTCTGTACTTCTGACTCATGATTTCCTCTTTATGCCGGGGCTTGTTTCTTTGAACTCAACAAACTGCTGCAAAAGCCACACCTCTTTTCCTCTGACTTATAATTACAATTATCACGCCAACACATCCCCTGCCAGCTCTGCTCAGCATCTTCAGGTTTCAGCCAGGCTTCCTGCAGCATTGACAACATGCCGGATCTATTTCTGAGAGATGCCACAACTAACCTAGCCTCCAGTGAAAGCCACAGTGACTGTGAGGGCCACCTCACATAAACTTCAGCTAATGAGAAAATAATGTCTGCACCGTGGCCAGCTACTTCTGGATCATCTCTGGAGTGAGCGCTGCTCAAATCTGTCATTATTTACCCTGTTTACAGCGTAACCTGAAAGCAAAACAAGAAATCAATAGGAAATGGGGACAAATTACTGTAAGCATCAATATTTAAGACAGCTGAGATAAAGGGCTCTGAGCTGATAATAGATTCTTTCCATTTACCATAAGCTTATTGAGAAGATGGTTTGTCAATTGCTGATAAGCCCATTAGTTAGTTGTTGATAAAACAATTTAGTATCATTAAAGCTCTAAATATAACAAATAGAGCTTGTTAAAAGATAAGATTAATATCTAGCAATCATGTTGGCTCTCTTTTCTGGTGCATTTCTTTATTTTGACATAAACTTCAATGTAATTGTGTAGCTCATAATGAGAAAAACTTGCGAATTTACAGCAACATTATGCAGCAAAATCCAGTGAGTAAGGTTGTTATGCAAGAAATGATCCAACTTCTGATACCAAGTTGCCTCAGACTCTGACATTACAGAACAGAACGTCGATCTTGCCTGTCTACCAAGAATAATGAATATTACCACTAACTATTAGAATGTTAATACCATTATAAAGTATATTATTAATACATCGCACACCCAAATGTCCCAGGTACTTAAACAGATTAAGAACTGTAAGCTTAATTTTCCTTATAATCCTACTAACTTGAATTATTTGAGTTCCTGGGACATTTTCTTCCTATTTAAGATGTAACTGATTGACTAAGCAAAAGATACGTTTTGTTGTTGTGTGGACTGTGTAAGGAAAGTTCTGTTTTTTGCATTAGTAAAATATTATGTATCTTTTTCAAACCACGTTGTTGTATGTTTCTTCCATTATGTTTTCTTTTTATTTACTCAGGCTGTGTTTTAGTACCTTAATGTTGGATTAGAGAAGCAGTGGCACCATAGGTGGAGTGACACCCCTTTGCTGGTATCTATACAGAGAAAATTATTTCTGATCAGAGAAATTCCATGCATGACAAAAACAATATCAGGACGTTGATTTTACTCACGCTACAGTCCTTTTGTGTGTTTGTGTACCTTTAATCCCATGGGGTATGACAATTAAAATGATCATGATAAGTAAAAATTAAAATGCAGCATGTAATCCAAATACTTCAGTTCTGAAACCACTCTGAAAAATCTGACTGAATTGGCTTAAATTTCTTTTGTTTTTGTTTTTACAGTGATTTCGAGAGTAAACATGCTTTATTCAGCAATAAAAGACACATAATAGAACACACACATAGATAGCCAAAACCTCCTAACAGTATGTGAATCTCAAGAGTGCTTTGCTTTGTTGTGAAGGTTACCTGACTTTGCTTTACCCCAGAGCATCTTTTGTTCTTGATCAAGTTTACTAAACCTTGTACAAAATGCAGCCAAACGCACGAAGCAAAGCGATCATCCCGGGCAAAGGAAGCTATGAACGAGCAGGAAAGAGGAAGTAGCATCTCCAACAGACAGTCGCAGCAGGGCACGGACTAACTATAGCCACATCAATGACTAACTCTCACAGCAAGGACACCTCCCTTCACTTTGAAAAGAAAATAAATTAAACAACAAAGGGGGACACTGACATTCACTGCCTTTCAGTTTTATTGCACCAAATAACTACTTGTCATATGTCCAGCACAGGATCATTGTTAAGTTCAGTCCATAAAAACAACACGAAGAAGAAGAAAAAAAACATTTTGAGAACAAGAAGTTTTCTTCCCAGCTGGAATGATGATTGCTTTATGAATTTGTAGTTGATGTAGAAAAAGGTTCCCTCATCTCCTGGCCTAATATGGTCATTCCAACACAGGAGGACACCCATCTTTGTACTTCTTCATGCATTACACACACAATCAATAATGGAAAAATATACACTGTGAAAGGCCTTAGTTGCACTGCCTACAAGCGGCATTGATTAATGATTTTGTGCCAGTTATGACAGCAAGGTGCATGCAGTGAAGAGAGTGGAAGGCCTTTTTAATAGTGCAAGGAGAGAATTAAATCAAACCCAGGAGGGCCTCCACTGGAAAGGAGAGATGCTGCATCTCTCTGCTCTAAATCACAGCTCTACTTAAGCCCAGCCTTCTCTTTCCCCATTTTTCTACATTATCAAAGGAAACCTGTCACTGCTGTCTATGGTAAAGTTTACAAATCATGATTTATCAGAGAGAGGATCTCTAAACACCTGTGTGAGAAAATAAGCATCCCCTGCATTATTATTTATAGGCCAAAAAGTTTGTTTAGTCTTCCTTTGACTTGAGAAAGCGTTTCAAAACTTTGAAATCCAAGTTTTGAAAAATGCATTTAAAAAGCATTTGATTCCATTTGTGTACCTGCATATGTCATGTCCAAACAACGTCTCAAGTCGTTAAGTCGTCAGTGCAAAAACAAGCAAAATGCAGCTTGATGTTATCCCAGAGCTGGTAAGATTAAATTTAAAATTCCGCAAAAACAAATTAATAAATAAATAAAATACACTAGGAAGAGAAACATGTTTAGCAGATTTTTAACCTCTTCCTTTTCAAAAGGTTGGAGATTCTCAAATAGCCATGAGTCTTTATTTCTAACAAGATAAGGGAATCCTAAGGACCCTCCTAGGTCTACTGTTAGAGATGCAAACATCACACTTTTAAAACCTGCAATCCATACATTTAGCTCAGACATCTCTAGAAAAACAATATTTTAAATACACAGTACATTCTGAAATAGTCCATTACTTATTTTTAAACCTTTATGTCTTGAGAGCCCTAAACCACAACCCAGTTTTGAGACACTTTGTGCAGTGCAAACCGACAAAGCCGCAGCAGCTGGGGAGAGAAAATCCTTCTTACTGGCCACCAAGGCCAGTCGCTACCAGAATACTCCAGAAGAAAGCGGCAGTCCAAAAGCCATATAAAGAGAGGAGACGAACCCAGGGTGATGAGCACTCACTCTACTGTCTTCTCTTTGTTCCTAATACAGAACTTTCTCCAGGCATGAGCTTTCTGAGTAAGATATATAAAACAGAATAACCACAGTGCTTTGTTTGTATAGAAAATACATTAGGATAAGACTGCTGCAAAAGTTTGAAAATGCCATTGGGGATTAGTGTGTAAATACACATTGTTGATGGGAAACTGATGTCATTAGAAAAAAATATATATATATTATTTTAACAAAGACTGTAATTAAATAGAAAATACACATTGTACACATGTGCACTTAAAAGGAAGCAGATGTAACACAAACACTGAATATGAACATTTTTTTCCTTTTGTATTATTTTGTTCCATTAATATATCAGTTTAATAATTAATAATAAAAGGAAAGATTAGGGAAATTTTTTCATATCATTACCTAAGAGTGTGATGTGAGCTGATTTGTGTTGTTAGGTTAATGGCCTGTGCATTTCAAATGTTTCATAGTAACATTTGAAGACAACTGGTAAAAGTGTCCACTGACTATAAATGAACAGAGCTTTAAATCCACCACACTTCCTAATGTAAAACAGTTTCTTTGAAATTTAAATGGGGTTTTTTTTATAACCATAACCAAAGCAAATATCAGTTAAATTATAATGTCATCATTTCCCAAACTTTAAACACTGACCAGGCCTGAAGGTTAAAGAAATTACAGACTCCTTTACTATTTAAAAAAATGTTAAAATATTTATACGAGAAAAAACAAAAAACGAGGGCTTTGGAAAGGGGAAAAAAGCAAACAAGAAAACCGTTGCTCTAAGGGAAGTCCAGGCTGTAAATGTGCACAATATTCCACATTATATACATGTCATTTCAGAGTGCGCTCCAAGTGACGCAGTGTCAAATCTGTGTGACAGATTTAGGTGAACGCTGGTGAAGGGAGCTCTGCGTGGGGAGAGCGGCTTAGGGCTGACTCAAGCAGCCAGTACAAGATCTCCAGCAGGCAGAAAGGAGCCCTTCTCAGTGCGGAGCAGATGCCTGTCCAGCCCACCAACACCGAGTGCCAAGCAATAACCTGACACCATTGCCATCTTCTGACTACATTCACACATGACTCTTTGTATATATTGTGTATGGCGAAACACTGACAAGAAAAGAAAATGCAAAGGAAAATTTAAAGCTGCTTCAAAAGGCTAAAGTTGAGTGTTTTATAGATAAAACCAATATTAGGAGTTTTTTTTTTATTTTAGTAAGACTGAATTGGTTCAAAAAAGTTAATGCTTTTCATGCTATATACAGAGATGTGACCTAAGACATGTGGAAAGGTTTCATACACAGAGCCAGTATGTTGATTTATAATGTAATGTCTCCCTCTTTAGGTGGATATTGTGTGAGTCTTTCAAGAGTCCAAAACAAGAGGATTTGTTTTTGACTGAGGACTACTTTTGTAATTCTTTTTTTTTTTTTCAATAAATAAAAAAAAAAATAAATCTGTGTTTGTGTATTTTTCTTTTTCATATAATGTTTTGTGTTCATATGCAGTGAAACTTGAATTTAAAAATGTACCTGTGGACACTTTAATTGAACTATGATGAGATTTAACAGTTTATTTTGAGGTAGAAAGCAGTTGTTTAAACTGAAATTTAGATGTAATAGTGCTCTGAGAGCAGGATGCTGGGAAGTTCATTCTGAAATCTGGGAGCTTCCTGACATCTAGTGGACAAAACTGAGACTTCGCCCATGCTAGTACAAGGCAGCTACACTATAAATGCAATTTTAAAGGGTAAATTTTCCATTAACAGTGCATATCTAGCCAACATATTCTGGCAGCTTGCAGATACCACTTATGAGTTGTGGGGTTTTGGGGGGGGGGGGTTCTTTTGTTTTTAAAAGCTTAAATGTTTAAATTCCATTCAGGCATATTCATCACAATAGTAGTATAGCCTACAGTATTCTTAGTACTTCTTCCAAATCTATCACATTCACCTTTATCATACATTATAGCTACAAAGATAATCTACAAAGATAATAATAATCTAGGAAGACAAATGAGCCCAGGGTGAATACACATATACAGAAATATGAGATACAGGAGATTGTTTTCCAGCAATAAAAATCTTTTTGCATTTGAAAAACATGGTGGTGAGAGCCTGTTCTCCTGTAACCACATGGGCCAGAACAGCTCACAGTTATTGACTAACAGTGAATTGTGATTAAACTAAGAAACTCTGAAGGAAAATGTCAGAAAATCTGCATAATAACAAATCGTTCTATCAAAGAATGGTCAGAGCTAATGTTTTGGAATCGCCAACTTATAATTCAATTGTCGGCCAATTTCCACTGGAAATACCTTTTGGTTAAACTGTCAGCAAGGAATTTGCATTTGCACTGTTAATTTTTTATATAGCTTTAATGCACATAAAAAACAGCTGCCTGATTAAGTGAAAATACATTGATGGGGTTCTTTTGCACTAATAAAGTTGTGGAGTTGTAAAGTATTTTGTCTTGCGTCAATTATATCGTCGGTTATATCGTTAACGCAAACTTTCAAGTATATATCGTGATAAATATTTTTGGCCATATTGCCCTGCCCTAATTAAAACCCTAATGCAATACAAATGTGAAAGCGCCTCACACAAATGTGAGAAAGCCAACCAGCATTTTTTTTGAAGTGGGTCAAGGATCACTGTAGTACTTAAGTCAATGTAAACAAAAAATAGGCCCAGAGACCCAATCTGTAACCATCAAGCTACCATGCATAACAAAGGAAAGATTTGTACAACAGTTACTTGCAGTTGCTCTGACAGTGAGTACTAAAGTCCCATTCACAGGCCTAGAGAATGATCAGTAACAAGAATGACGGCAGTCACTAGCCATTGATTGCAAAGAGGTATATGGTGCTGTACCGAAAATCTCATTGTATACACAAGCTGATAAAACTGCAATTGGTTTGGTCACTAGCCTGTTGCTGCGGTCACCAGTAGTTTGTATAAATGACACTGACTTTCTGCAAGCTGACACTTGCCAAGCAGTACTGAAAACACAAAAGAAAAGGAGAATGTTTACCTTCAAAGTAAAGGTGAAACTTTTACTTTGAAGGCAAACATTCTCTGCTTCTGGTCAGTGTCAATTTCAAGAGTCACTACAGCTCATAAAGTAAATAGATTTTTTCTTATCAGAGGTTATCATGGGTACAGCCTTAACTGGTGGTTAATATGCTCCAACTCCCCTGCCACGAACGAATGGACGGATGCTGCAGGAACAAGTATAAACAGAAATGTATGATCTTAAAAGCCTGTCCATCTTTACCTAAAATTAAAGTTAGTTAAAGACTCAGTTAATCAGTAAAGTTGTAGTTTTACAAACAACCTACTTTAAATGTTTCTTTAAACATTGTTCAAAATATATCATTCATCAAGCGTTCTATATTAAATTATTATGGGACAGTTTAAGGGTAATTTAACACCAATTTCACTTCATGCTGGCCAAAGTAGTAGTAGTAGTATTATTATTATTATTATTATTATTATAACAACAACAACAACAACAACAACAACAACAACAAAATACTACTATTACTAATAATAATAATAAAACCAGATGGTATATTTGAAACTATTAAACAGCCTGCTGCTTACATAAACTGCTGTCTAAACTGTTCTACATTTAGTATAACATCGCAGCTATTGGATACAAGATTATTTTATAACTAAAATTACTGTAGGGCTTCATTTTGGTTTGGGCTGTATTTCAGCCACAACACATGCAACTAACTCAACTAATAAAGCAGCCATTACCTCAACAATCAGTATTAATAATTAAAAATTGACAAAAAAAAAAAAGCCTTCACTCATACCATTAGGTCTAATAACTCTAAATTAAATGCAGCTGCAGAAGCTATATAAAATGTGTCATCTTGCAAATATTGAACGTTTTGTGAGTTTCATTTTGTACTTTTCTCCCCAAAGTCACCTCGACATTAGTCCTTCTCACTGAGACAGAGCAGCAACATTGGATAGATGGAAAGCAAAGAGGACAGAAATAGAAACTAACACAAAGAACTCATTTTGTTTCGTAAGTAAATGTAAATTAGTCTTACATTCTGGTTTTTAAAAAAAAGGACTAAAACTGCCTAAAGGCCTACTTAAGATAAGCTAGCAGACTGTTAAATTAAGTTCAACTTAAAGCAGTCCAATTAGCCACTGCAGTTTGACCAGAATATTAAAGAAATTCAAATTAAAGTGTGGATAGGTAATGTAAATGAGCTAGAATGTGAATTATTTCTATTTTAATGTAGTTATTAAAGAAGACAGGTCCACACATAATCATCCATTCATATTAATGCTTCATTTGAACACCATCATTTAATGTTTTACTGTAATCACCTGGTCATTTTGAAATATTCTAGCAGCTAATGCACATGCAGAGACACAGACACACAAAAACACATGTGGGTACATCCTGGACAGGTTACCAGTCTATCATAGGGCTAACAGTAAATCATTTAGTTTTTGTGCGACTTTGTCTGGGTACTGACAGCACTGGTTAAAGCAAACAAAATATCCTAACTTGGTTTGTTACTCTGTGAGTTGAAAGAAGCTTTTATTTAGACTTAATCGAAACCACAATCTTTTCGTTAACGACACCAATGTTTTTCAAATTCTGGTCTCTAATGTAAAAGTTTGTACACCTCACCAGCACGCCTAAACCTTCCATCGACTCTAAGGCAGTTTAAAGATGTGGTACTTCTTTCATTTAAAACATAAATTTGTCATAAAATGGAGTCCAACCAAAAGTTACAATGCCAGCACAACATAATTGGGAAAGTAATGAAAGTGAATGTGATTCTTGAGAAGTGGTTAAAATTATTCTTCAGAAATGATTCACTGAAAAACTGTTAAATAATGAGTCAGTCATTAGTGCTTTTCTTGAACGATCCATTTAATTCTTACAAGTTTCTAAGGGCCACTTAGATACACAACTTCACAGGATTAAAAAGTGTGTGCACCACCTCTTCAAAGAATGGTTCTGACACGTGTGGATAGCTGGGTGAACTTTAACTCCATCTGTTAACTGGAATTAGTTATAGCTGTACTAGAGTCTGCTAGCCCTCTGTTAAATGGTGAAATGGACCTCTCTACTGCCTTCGTGCTTGTGGTGCCTTTTGGAGCTATTTGGAGTCATTTTACAAATATATGGCCTGCTGTTTGGTTCAAACTGTCCAAGAATTTTACTTGTGGGGAGTGAAAAAAAATAAAATAAAATGAGGGACTTTTGCTAGCTGTCCTTGATCTTACTTCTACTACTACTTTCCAGCAAGGGTGGCAAAAGTAAAGACTTTCTTTACTTAATTAGAACTACAGATACCGGTGTTTAAAAATACTCAATTAAATATTGAACTACTGAAGCAACTTATTTACTTAAGTAAAAAAAAGTACAGGCTCTGAAATGTACTCACAGTAGGAAAGTAAAAAGTAGCTCTTTGAAGGACAGTTCTAATAACCCTTTTTGTAAAAAGGTAACTGAATTTGTGCTATAGTAATATAATATAAAACAATATTAGTACATGGAAAGGAAAATATTATTTCAATCTAAATTCTAATTCTCACGAAACCTTCAATCTGTTATGTGGGACTCATACGGTGAAAGAGATTTTTTTTTTCAAATAGCTATTTTCTGTTCCCTGTGTTGTAGAGGGTGACTCTGCCTCCACAACTAAACAGGAAAATGTGTACAGTCAGGGGTTACAGTTGGATGCCTCAGCATAGGGAAAAGAATCACAACTCACAGTAATTTCTAATGTGAGCTTCAACAGGTTTTCTTAGTGTACATGCTGTGATCAACTGACCTGCTGCTCTTCGTGGATTTACAAAGCTAATTTCAACGATATGTAAGCAGTTTCATGAGCCATCTTGACTGATATCCATCCCCTACACTGACACTATACTGTTTATACTATCTTTATGCTAGATAATACACAGTTGATATAAAGTTGCAATTCAGTTAATTAATGGAAGCATCATCAAATTTATCTCTGCTACACTTAATGTAACCAAAATATGACCTTCAGCACCACAGCCACTGTGTATCAATCCAACACAGAGCTTCACTGTGAATTCACCACGGTATTGCAAACTAACCTGTTTATTTTGGAAAAAACTACCCAATATTTTCATGCAACACTGAATAATAAAGTTAGTATAGTTTATTTTGCAGGACTTTTGACAAAATGAACATACATAATTTATCAAAACACATGATATACAAATCAAATATATATAATTAAATAAGTCCGTAAAAATATTTAAAATTTTGATCTGCAGATTTAAATCACGTTTGACTGAGTACTTATCATTAAATACAACCCCTCTCTTCCTCTCCAGTCTTTCTTATCTTTCTCCAACTCTGAGTGAAGTTAGCTCTTTTTCTTTCTTTCCCTGTGAAATACAGCAGCTGGACTTTTAGCTAGCAACACACTGTGCGAGAAACTGCACACAAACAGTTTGCTGATGTTTCTTGAGCAGACAGAAACGTTACATTTGAAATTACAGTAATTTAAAAAAAAAAAAAAAAAACTCCCCTCATGCCTCCCCAATCTTCTGTAGAGCTAGCTAGATGCTAGTAGCACAAACACAACTTGGACATCTGCACTCCTTCCGGCCTCCTTTAACTGCGCAGTATAAAACTACGAATGATACTGTTGAACCTAAAGTAACAACTCGGCTTTAAAAGGTAAGGAGTAGAAAGTACATATATGTGTTTAAAAATGTAGGGAGTAAAAGTAAAGACTTGTAGGTAATTCTCAAGTCAAGTACAGAGACCTAAAAAATCTACTTCGTTACCTCCCATCTCTGGAAGTATGACATTACTTCCGTTGTAAGTTTCTTTGAGGGATGTAAATAGAAAAAAAAATTGCACCCTACAACGTGCTGATTTTAGTTCCTGTGTTCAGGATGGTGTCACCATTACACTGTCAACACAACTTTGCACAGACAGAACGCTGACTCAAAAGTTACCTAAAATCCAGAATGATATTAAAGCTCCGTGATTACTGACCCCAGCCCAGCAGTCAGACCATGAACTTCAACAGGTAACAAAGGCAGTGATGAGCAGTCAGATTTGTAGCATAGCCTCCATTTCCGCCTGTGCAGTGCATGTTTCTATGGAATCACTGTGGCTGTCGCTTTAAAGTCTTGGTGGGCTGGTTTTAAACTTGGCTTTTTGTTGGCCGTTTTGTGTCCACACTAAAAACTACAGACAGCTATGTTCCCTCATTAGTCCTCAGCAGCATTTATGTAATCGGCATGACTGAGGAGGACACTGAGAAGATGCGCCTATGCAGGTCAGACTTTTGGTAGTACCCCATATATGTCTTTGCAACCAAAAAGAGGTCATTCATCAGAGGTATGTAAACCTACTGTCATATAAAATTATTTTAACATTAAAAATACTAACTAATTATTACTGTGCTGAATTTGGCTTTAAAGATAATTTTGTTGACGTGGACAAACTGAGATAAATATCTCAGACTTTCCATCACATCATTAAGCTGTAAATGCAGTTTTTCATGTTTACATTCTTGAAAATCTAATTGAGAAACAGTGGTGGGGACTCTTGAAACAGCAACCTGAGACTGGTAGATTTTTTTTGGTAGATGAGGCATAACGTTTTTGTGCAAAATAGTGTGTTTTGCTAGCTCTGTGTGAAATTTTATATAATCTGAATTTAAAAAAAAATGTAGACAGGGTTATTTATTCTACATTTACCATATACTGCAAGCTGAATAGATTAAGTTGGATCTTACACATTTAAAAATTACATTTGTTGCAGAGTGAGAATATAGTAGGTATATAGTGGGTTAATATGTAAATCCCACTTTCCAGTCCAGGTAATGTCTCCTCCTGGAAAACCAATGAAAGTGTGAAATTTCACTCACAAGTTTGTCTAAGGTGTTCAAAGCCTCAAATTAGTTTCAAATACACCTTGGTGTGCATTTTACAGTTGGTAAAATAAGATTTGGGTTTTATGTACAATGTTTTAGTTGAAAGATTGATGTCAACTTTAGCGAGGCTTTCACTTTGTTGATGCAGGAGACTACAGGCAACAAAAGGAAAGCCTTTGCTGCAGCAGTCCAAATGAAAAATTAATTTAAAAAAAAAAATCCAACAAACTAGAACCCAAACAACACAAAGTGTGACAGCAAAAGCAGAGGGGAGCATGGCAGACACTTTGCTAAACACTAAGGGGAAGACAGGAACATAAATACACAGAGGAGTCATTAATCAACAAGAAACACGAGCAGAAGACCGGTAAAAGTAATTAACACAAGAGAACAATCTGGGAATTCAGCAGAAAACGGAGACAGGAAGTAACAATTACAGGACATGAAAGAAAAAAGAATCTTCAAAGTAAAAGCGAAAGCAACCAAAATACAAATCACAAGGAAACAAGAAAACACAGTAAAAAAAGGGAACACGAGAGGGCAAAGAAACTAAAGCTAAAACAAGACAAAGAGGAGGTGTCAGATGATAAAATCAAAGCAGGTCTGGAAGATCTAAACTCAAAAGATTAAAACTCGTAATATTCAAGAATAATAAAGAAATCCAAACAGGAATAACCAAGAAATAAAAACTGTCCAAATACAAAGAACCTTATAATATCATGACAAATATGACAACAAATATGTATATGAACACAATTTTTACATCAGAACCTGAAAAAAAAAAAAAAAAAAAAAAACAAAAAAAAAAAAAAAAACAACAACATCCCACGATATCGATTAAGGTAAACCTACTACTAACCTAAATTACTATTAATTATTATATTTTTTTTTTCCTTTGTTAGAGTTAGATAAGCTTTACTGTGAGGGAGCATCACAACTGCGAAGGGTTTTTTTTTTTCTTTACAAAACAGCATGACAACGATGAGTGAATATCAAAAATAACAATATTCAGAAAATTCAATAATTAAAAAATCCATAGTTTCAGCCTTTCACATTGACTTTCAAATGTTTAATTTTTAAACTTGTCACAGTCATACAAATATTCTTATTCATCCAATAAGGACCTTTACATCAGTTTTCAAGAAATTCCACATTAACACCAGAGTGTTGTGATAATTGTGACCACATGGTGGCATTAGAGGAATATCTGACTGAATCTTCAGAAACAAAACATTTCATAGCATGTTTCTGAAATCTCTCCTTTTAGGCCAACTACTTTTTTGGTTAAGGACTATTTTAATTTCACTCACAGCATACATTACAAACTGCCCAATAAGGGCAAATGTTTAAATAATTCAAAAAGTTACTGTACAGTAGTAATTTTAAAAAAAGAGAGAAGAATTTTCTAATAAATATATAACATAATTATAGTAATTTTTCTGTGCATACTTTTATGGAATTGAAACAGCAGTTTGTTGTCACAGGAAACCATGAGGTCAACACAGTTAATACTCAAAGACCTTTGGTAAAGATATTGAGAGTACCGAAAAGCACCACTGAACGTCACAGGAAATCATTCCTGCCTGTGGCCATCTCCCTGTATAATGCATCTGCTTAACATACTGGTTACTGCTACAACTACACGGTTCTTTTCCAGCTATTTTTTATTGTGTGACTTATGTTTCTTTCCTGCTATTTATTATTGTGTGACTTATGTATATATATATATAGATATATATATATTGTGCTATTCTTGTTAGCGTGTTGTCTGTTTTGTTAATGTTGGTGTATAATGGAGCACTGTAACAAAGAAATAATTTCCCCCAGGGATCAATAAAGTATTCTGATTCTGATTCTGATTAAAGTAATGATCACAAAATAGCAAAAGATCCAGTGTTAATGATTCTGGCACAGTATATACCAGACAGACCACTGCAGCCTACTTACAAATTTTTAATTATTTTGCAGCCCACACAACTATTTTCTTTACATTTTCATTAGCTCATTTGGATCTTATCTTTTCTTGCTCTGGCGATTCTCCAACAACAGTGAGGAGTTTTAAAATGTAAATATTTCACTATAGATGCAGATTTTATTTAAAATAATCTGATTCTGGAATCAAACCCAAAGTATTTTATTCTATACAATATTTTATTCTATAAATTTTTTCTATAAAATTTTCTTCTATAAAATTAAATTAAACAATCAAATGCGCACATGTCATTTAAATGCACCTAAGGTACCACTTTTATAAATATATATTCCTATGCATTTAAAAATTGAAAATCTTATAAGAACTAAGAACTTCAATTGACTACATTTTTAAAAATCATTTATAGGAAATTACCTTTCTGCCCGAATGTTTATATGTCACCCTGCGTTAGCCCTGTGACAGACTGGCAACCTGTCCAGGGCTTGTGTCATGTGTAGCGGTGTGGCAGGCAGGAGTAGGACTCAAACGCAGGACTCAGATGAAAAGGTTAACTGAAAGAGGCAGCTTTATTGGCTGTGCAAAAAACAAACAAACACAAAACTAAATCCAAAAACTAGAGACTGGAAACTAGGAACTAACTAAGACTAGCAAGGGAACCAAGGTGCACCAGCAACACACAACAACATGGGACAACATGACAGAGCACTAAATACACAGAGGTTAACAAGGGGATGGGAAACAGGAGGGAAACACAGCTGGAATTAATCAGACTAACAAGCCAGGGAAACAAAACTGAACATAATGCACACAGGATAGGAGACTATGAAAATAAAGCAGGAAACAAGAGACACACAAGGACATGGACTGACTGAATACAGGGAACAGAGGAACAGACATTGACTAATGAATAAACATGGAGACAGAACTTAGCATACTTGTTAGACATGACAGACTACATAGGGAGGCACAAAAGAGAACAGACTAAAATGAACAAGAACCTAAGAACTAGGAACTAAACTGAAACTAAATGAGAACATAAGGAACATATAACACTGGTTCATAGACTCAGTACCATGACAGTTTGCCTCGCATCTTGCTGGGATTAGGCTTCCAATGAAATCCTAAAAAGGATAAGCTGCAGAAAATAGATGGATGGATGCAGTAAGAGAACTGGATATCTTCATGGCAGCAAGACTGTCAACAAGTAATCAGAAAAAACTTGCGATAAGAGATGTTATCCAAACATTTTAAAGATAGTTGGAGAGTTGTTGTCAACATAACTAGAAGCTTTATTAATCATGCAACAGTATTTAAAGCCATGTGCTTTACAACATGATATTTCACCACAAATGAGGTGATTTGAAAAAATGACAGGCAACACCACCAGCTCATCTACCTCGCCTGAGAGTGAAGTATTGTATCAGACACTAAAAAATAACCTCTGAGGGGGGTAAGGTAGTGTGTGTGACCACATAAATATAAGTCCAAAATAAAACCAAATATAAGAGAATGATGGCCTAGATGGTGACAGACAAGTACCACATATTGGTTTAGAAAAATGATTAGGAGAAACTACAGGTTTGTCTGTGCTGGGTTGGTTTTCTGAGTTGTCAGATTAATATTTTTCCTAAATGTCAAACAAAGTGGAAGGGTTCAGTACAGAAAGTTTTAAATAGTGTCAGTAACACTGCTGATCTGCACACATGAAATCAATATTTCTTAATGTTATCACTTTTGTCTCCTCTCTGTTGCATCTCCTAAAAATATGTCCCAGATTACAGTTTGTCAATTTTAAAATGGTTGGGGGAAATGGGATTTGGTAGCAGCAGAAAAGCTGCTACGCCCACATAATATCCAAATTCAGCTAATAACATAAAGAAAGGAAGTGAATGACAACAACTGAGGAAAGAACTTGGCAACCTTGTCACACTCACAGGAGAGTGCTGTCAAGTCATACTACTGTACTACCTGTCTGGAATGATGGAGAGGCAAATGATTAACAGCGACGTGATTTGAAGCCAACACACACTGCATTCAGTAGATTACACAGGACGGCTTCAACTTTGACGTGAAAGTGGAAATAGACAGGGAGATTCAAGGAGACTCTTCTGTAGGGCTTAAGGGAGCCTCCTGCTGAGGTCGCCAGCTGAAGTCTTTGACTGAAAAACCCTCTAGCCCAAAAGACCTAAGATAGAGATCATAGATAAATACTACTGATTCCAACAAGAAGCTTCAAAGAATAGTAGGTATCAATGTGTTTTAGTTTAAACTCTTAAATATTTTCCCCATTTTCTTTAAGTGCATTAGATGGCGCCATTGTCCTTTTATTGTGGTTATTTTCAACCCACAGTCATATTCACATATTTTTAATCACCAATACTGATTAGAGCACTCTGCAAAATTGCTAACATTAGGCTGAATAGAGTTTCTATTTTAATTTAAAGCATGTTTCATGACAAGCTTTTGATGTGTGACCACTTTTTTCTATAATCATTAACACTATATGTGAGCAGGAATTGATGTTGGATTATATAACAACCTCACAGCTGAATAAATATTGTCAACAGATAAAAGAATCAGTAACTACATCACAAATAATGCACCAAAAATTAGCTTAAGGTTATTTAGAAGACTAACTTGAATATAAGTATAACTGTATGACAATACTTATGCTCAATTGCGCGGCCAAACCATGCAAGAGATAGCTGGATCCTTTTGTGGATGTAAATAATTTGACTTGCCTCTTTTCTTGTGACACTTCCTGACTCTGTAAAGGCTGATTTGTTTGCTTCATGTACCTGCACAGGCCCAATGTTGTCATCTTAAATGAAGATCCATGGCACTAAAAGGCTTACATCCTGCAGCCGCTTTGCCTTAATGCGTTCTTGGTGCACTGAAGGATCACCGTGCATTCTCTATATGTGTATGTATATATGCTTTATAGCTTTTCCCACTTTTATGAAGGGTATCAGTGGTAAGCACACAGTGTCTTAATTTTGTGTAGGTAAAGTATAAAGACTGCCACACTTAAAGTATATGGAGTATAAAGCAATATTATAAGTATAGACACACAAGTGGAAACATCATCACAGAGAAATTCATTTTTCCCCTTTTGGCTCTGTTGATTTCTCTACTTTTTAACTATTAACCTGTACTGAAAAGAGAGATGGTGCTTAATGTAATAAGTAAAGTTTTTTATCCAAAGCCGTTTGATCCTGAGCACGCCTGTATATGATGTATCCAAAATGACACGTATATATGTCGTTAATAGCGGCCGTATAAACTGCTGTTTGTGCTGATGTTAAAAGGCAGGATCTCAGACTGCGAGATTTATTTGCATCTGTAGTTCGAATTGTTTCGATATGAATTTAAAACCAGTCCCCGGTGTACAGTACGAGCAGCATGAGGTGTTATGGACGAAAGAGAGAAGCACTTTTTCACAACCCCTGCAGAGCAAGGTGGCCTGCGCTCCATATCAAAACGGAAAATCTTCTACACCTGACAGAGCTCGTCTGACAGGAGAGCAGTGTGTCATTATAGGTGACTCATTATCTGCTCTCCTTGCTGCTTGTGTGTGTGTGTGTATGTGTGTTCTTCCCTGTGCGTTAGTTTGTGTGTGTATGCACACGTTTGATATGGCATTTTCCCTTTTTGAGTATACATAGCAATTATGGAGGCATCGTGTTTAATACAAACACTGTGTTACCAACAAAAGGGGAGGCAAGTTTCATAAAGGTAAAATACAGCAGTGAGCATTAAAGTCAGCATTTCACAAAACACAACAATTCTCTGACCTTCACCGCATGTTCGGTAATTATCCTCGTATGTTCTCTCAAAGTGTGACAGCGTCTCTCTTTCTCTTTGCTCTCCCTCTGTATGTTTGCAGGTGTTTAACTCACCTGTAATATGACTAAACCTTCATGTGACTCTGCTTTTACCTGTCCTAATCCCTCATCTTATTATTTAAAAAGGTGGTGTGGACTGAAAAACACAGCCTTCTTCACTGGAGTGGCTGTGAGGATGATTTTAATTAGCATAATTGCAATGACCATGTGGACTGAGATTATTGTGTGGCTGCTAGGCTGTCTGTTCTATTGTAGCTCCTCTTAGAGCCTGTGGATTGCTCATTGACTCACCCAGCAGTAGCGTTTCCTAGCAACGCCTCTTGAATGTACTGTACAGTACTTCCCCATCTCATGGGCGCCTTTAATAATCTGCTTTGCCATTTCCATGTAAGCTTTGTTAAAAGATTTACTGTACGAAGCATTTGAAAGTGTGATTTTCTTGCCACTGTCCACACAGAGTGTGTGCAGCAAACGGTGCTGATTCGTAGGATAAAATGTCGTTTACAGCAGGGCTTTTCCATGCGTGCAAGCGAATTAACGTGATGCAGGAATCCAAGGACTTCAGCTCATACAGTGAGGGGGGAAATGCTGATTGCTCATAATGAATTGCCGTTAATGATAACGCTGTTCTGCTGAAGAACAGCTTTGACCTGGGCAATTTTATTAACTGTACCACATGCCTGATAGACAGTTTTAATAACTGAGGGTAATTTCACCGAAAGACCTCACAGTTAAGATGAATCCCTGAATGTAAATGTTGTGGGGTTACACAACTTAACCATGCAATGGCCTCAGTTTATGCTGCACAATTTAACTAACAAGTAATTTCGATACTCCATAAAATCAGTGCAAAAAGGAGTGCATCTGACAGCCAGGAGCCGAGGGCAGCAGCAATTGAGAAAGGTTATCTGTGTGCAGGTGATGAATCCTGGTATCACATGTATTGTTGCTGCCTGAGTTCTTGCTGATGGACAGCTTATATTCTCCGGGACAGGAGATCATGAGTCTTGCTGCCTTGTAAAATTGTGACTGAGTTGCTCTAAATCACCGCACAGAGAATGTGTCTGCGTGTGGGTTGATACGTAGACCTCAAAGCTTTGGTTTTGGCATGGAATTAAAGTGCGTATGCCCTTTTGTTTTATATTTTTATTTTCCATCCCCCTCACTTCTATCTTCTTACCTTTATCCTGGGTGATGCGTTTGTATATTACCACTGTTATGACGCATCCCTTCATGCACAGCCAGCTTATTCAAGGTTTTGACAAATCAGCTGTTATTGTGTCTTATTAACTGGACACATATGAATATTAGCATCCACAGCGTCAGGAAGAGCCCTTTGAGGGGCGCAACATGTTTTCTCTACTTCCTTTTCACTTCTCTGCTCGTCCACCCCTTCACATTGTTTTGTTTTATTCATGTCTTTCTCTGAACTTCCGCGATTTCCTGGCTGCCACATCCGACATCCTTGTGTCGCGCACACACAGCGTTCCTCTAATTCTGCTTCAGTTGCTTTTATATTCTTTCTTTCTCTCTTCACCTGTTTCTGTTCACTGCTTTTCCCTGCGGTGAAGATGTCTCCCATCTGGCTGACTTCACAGCAGACTGACAGTCTCTTGCAGCTCTCTTGTGACTCCTTGCTCCTAGTGCCCACTGCCAGAAGCTCTACAGAAATAACACAGGCAAATTTCTTTTAATATAAGAAAGGCCAGAATTGCAAAACTTGGGTTAAAATCTGCTGATTAGAGAACATAGCCTTAAGTATTCTAACAAAGGTAAAACAAAGCACATTACTTTCTGGAGTTATGTAAATAAGGCATTTTATGTCTTTTGTAATATAAAGCTTTGGTCAGAAGGTTTCATATACTTATCATGGGCATGAATGTCATGGTAATTTTGGGCTTTTCATGATTTCTATGCCCTGTTCATTTTCCAGGGTGGGATGAGTGTACAGCATACATCTTGAATAAGAGGTGGCATCTTGAAAAAAAAACAACAAAATCTGCGTGCACAAGTTTAAATTGGTTGCCATCAACAAGCTTCTGGCTTAATTCTGGCTCAATATTTGGACAATCCTCTTGGCAGAATTGGTTTAAATTGGTTGGTTTCCTGCGTAGACCCAGATGTTTTAGTCCACAACATTCCTATAGGGTTGAAGTAGGTTATTTGAGAAAGACATGTCCATAAGCTTAATGTTAGCTTGCTATATCCATTCTAAAAGTTGAAGTTGAGGAATTTGTAAGAATTGCTCCTTCATTACTTTGTGCAATGTACCATTCCCACTTGCAGCAAAGCAGCACCACAGCATGATGCTACCAGCACGATGCTTGACAGTGGGTACAGTGTTCTTAGGTTTGAAAGGCTCACCATTACTCCTCTAAACATAAGAAAACCCAAATAAATTTAAACTTGTGCTCCCAGCTCTTGTTTTTTTAAGTTATACAGTTCAAGTAAATCATTCAAAACCAAAGACTGACATGACATTTATGCCCACGATTATTGTATATAACTTTCAAACCACTACTATAAATATGTTAGCCACATAGAAAGTGCTTTATTCTATCTTATAATCATTCTTTATTTTCAGCAACAGCAGAGAGGAAAGCTGACACTGATGTGACCCCACTAGGATAAGCTCACGGTAAGGTTCATACATTCTTTTCCTTAAGTAAAGTTTTATTGTATTTTCATAGCACAGCAACTAAATATTGCATAGAATATTCAGACAGTTGTAAAAGTAAGATATATGTTGGTTCAGAGTAGGTTCGGGTTCTTTCATATAAACAATTTCAGGTCGAAATATTGCTGCACAATACCTGCAACCCCACACTATGTCTTAATTAAGCCATTAGGAAGCACATTTCCTAGACTTGGACACATCTGGTGTTAATGAGCCACCTCAGCTGTCCACTGTGGTTACTTTCAAGGCTAGGTGGTTCTCTTTGGGCAAGGATAAAATGGAATGAGGAAGCATGAGCCAGCAGTGAGAATTCGCAGTGAGGTGATTAAAGGTAGTAGTGAAAGCCCTTTCTGGGAGCAAAAGATTAAGATGATGCTACTCTCTCATCTTCCTCAAAGCCAAAGTCATTTGATGTGGCCCCCACAGGCTAGTTGCCTAGAGCCAACGTTTTTCGGCAGAAGATCACAAATGAAGATACACATATTCAAATATGTTTTGATGAGAGTGGCTGCCATTAGACGATAAATTGAAAGATTGGCTTGGCACATCACAGAGTGCATTTGAAATTCCTCCTGTGGAGGAATTGGCAACACAGAAGATTTTATGTGTCCAGAGCCAAATATTTGCAAATATACAAAGTACTGTAGCTCTCTAGATAGTGATGTATCAGACATTTATGTAACACTTTGAGCAGATCTTTCAAATAGAAGTGGAAGCAGAGGACGTAAATTTGTAACCGAGTTAAAAAACCTCAGTCTTTACTGGAAATATTAAAAATTTTTTTTACACAGGTAGATAGTTAGGTATGGCAAACAAAAGAAGAAGCCAGAGCAGCACATAGAGGTGTGACAAACACTAAGATACGGATGAAGATGAAAGGCATTTTTAAAGCAGCTACTGTCGCATGAAAAAAAGAAACAGGTGTTACCAATGACATTGATGAAGATTAGGTGTCTATTTAGGGGCAGTACCTTGATTAATGTAATTAGTAGCACCTGTGTTTACCTACTAATTTGTGTCAAAATGTCTGCTGTGAGAAAAAAGTGTATCTGGCAGAGGACAAAGGGAACACATGAAACTTGTATAGCGTGGGAACGAGAATACAGTTGGACACAGGTGCAGCACATTAGGGTGGGGCAAGAGATCACACAGGAAGGGCAGCAGGTGAAGGATTTCAGAAGGTGTGAGCACATTTAAAACAGAACGTGACAGTGATAGTCCAAGGAAACAAAAACATAACTGAACTAATTAGCTGCATGCAAACAAACAAAACGCAGGCAGATAATGCCTGTGCTGCTTTTTTTTGCCTTGTTTTGCAGATTGTATTCACTTTAGCTGGAAGACTCAGAATGACCTTTTTATTGTCTTTTTTCTTGTTTGTTTGTTTACAATATTTATAATGCAAAGAAAAAATGCCTGATGTCATATTGTTGAAAACGTTTTTTAATGAAAGGTTGTTCTTCCATACTGCCTCTAATATAAACAGAGTTAATATTCATGGGCATTAGACTTACAGCATGACTGAGACATGCTGGGTGTAACTAACAGTCTGCTGTGTGTTGCGCAAAGAAGGAAATTACCATAAGAAAAACGTGACTCAAGGGCACTGATCTTTAGTGGTGTGCTGCTTGACCTCTTGTATGTACAGAAACGTTTGTATTCAGTTCAATTCAAGGCAAATTCAATGTACTGTAATGCCACAAACTTTGTTGAAAATGCGTGTCTTTCCTCTTGCACGGTTTATCTTAGAGTATACACACATCCATTAAGGATTTAATTTTCTAATCACTGAGTTGGTCAGTGGAATGTTAGTGTTTGGGAAACCTACACATGTAATTTCAGTTGCTTCTGTGTTTAATTCTTAATTGTGTATGTGTACATATATTTAAAGTGCAGCATGTGTGTGGGTGTATGTGTGTATGTGCATGTCTTACACAGTATATGTATAAGCAAATGTGCCTGGAAGGGCCATTAGATATTCCACTTCCATATGTCCCTCATATATTACTCAAGGGAATGATCTTATTAACGTCAGTCAAACTTAACCTTGCAGGCTAAAGATTTAAATAGATCTTAATACTGCTGTAGCGTGGTCATCTTACTTATATATAACTGTGTGTATTTCATACTTTTCAAGGCAATGTATATTTTAGAAGGTCGATTATGTATGGGCATTGTCCGTTTCACCGGGAATGAAGCAGTTTATTCAGATAAAAGGTCGTTTTGAAAGCATTCATGCAGCCAAGGTCTCCCTTTTGATTGCTTTCACTGATTTCCTGATGTAGAGCAGGCCATTGTGCTGTACATGGATGATGCTATTATCACAGATACATTAAACATGAGCCATGAGCCAGGCACTGGAATAAAATGGAACAGATGGTAAGCATATTTTGAGCTGAGCCAGAATGAATAATTCCCCCAACTGATGACACAGCAAAGCCTCAACAGCTTTGAAAACTTCAAAATTGTTGTGGGAAAAGTTTTAGTTTCTATATTGGAGTGATTTGTTGTTGGGTTTTTTGGCTAGATGTCAAAAACCTTGGAATAACAGATTTTTTAAGAGATGCTTTGAACAGATTGAAAATGCAAAACTATGAAAGAACACTGTGTAAAAATCGTAACAGCAAAAAGCTCATTCTCAAACCGATTCCCTCTAGTTTTATTCCTCCTCTCGCTATGATGATCTTTGGTTTACCTTTGTAAACAAGCTGTTGCTGTGTGTGACATTCTCCTTTTACAGCAGCTTAGCTTTCCAGGTCCAGATGCCGGATGTTTGTCCTTGAGGGGACAGTTGCCCTCAGACCTACCTGTCAGTTTAAATAAGAGGTGGCAGGGCACTTTGCAGTATATTTCCTCAAAGTACAGAGGTTATAAACCATTTCAAAAAACTAATAACAGACTTTTGTCTGCAGTGAGAGGTGTGTGTTTTCAAATTGTTATGCATTTAGGACTTCTTTCACTAGAAGTCCTGATTTTTGTTGACCTTTTTGCTATCCACAGTTTGCTTTAGCTCACTGCTGTCCATAAATCACAGTTCAGACCTAATGGCTCAGTCATGTTTTCTCTGCACAGGTTACTTCTATCTTTTTTTTCTTAGTGATCATTAGTTTAAATGGCAAGGCAGTACCACCAAACCATGGTGGTCATTAGTTCTGTAGCATGGGATTATTTTTCACAGCAAAGTTTTGTTATTGTTTTATTTTTATTATTTTTTTGACTCCATCGTTCATTACAGTCGGTGAATGATTTATTGTGTCTGAAAAGCAGCCCATAACTGAACGTAACTTTTAAATGCAATCTTGTGAAAGCTTTCAAATTCACCAACTTTCAGCTTCATTGCCTCCAGGTAGTGTCCTCCCCATTATACCCTAATTAAGACTGTTTCTCCATGTTATTACTTTCAGTATGACTTTAAAAATAAAATGCAGGTAAACCGAAAGAAAGGTCAAATGTACGTTTGAGTAAATCAGTTAGGATTTGTTTTTCTACAGCTATTACCCCCCGTAGGAGATTTAGTTTATAATTGACAGGCAAGTCAGTCAATCACTTGTTGGGATGTAAAGAGATGAAAACATCTTGTCCTCTTCTATATCTACTGTGAGCTTTCTATTCCTCTTACTCCATAAGTCATTAATTAATTTATCTGAAGTCAAGCTGAAAAGCATGTTTTCCTTTTCATGGCCCTCACGCATCACTTGAAAAGTGGCCTTACCTTCCTCAGCTCATGTTAATCTTTATTGTCCTTCCTCTTGTCACCTATTGATCTTACCGGTCCTTCAAAATAACAATTGGGCAAGAAAATTAAGCTCTTGTGTGCTTACATGACCCTGACAAAAAGGAAGACAGAGGGGGGGAGAGAAAATAGTTCTTCATTCTGCAACATTTAGTCCAATCAGCTTCCTGAGGCTGAAAGCCGACGGGTGGTTCGGCTCCTGTGGTGAAAGAAAGTGGAGGCTGTAAGCCTGCTCCATTTTTCTATAGCATCAAAAATGCATGGGAGTGAAGTGCATTATGAATTACATGCAGGGCTATGTCTAACAAATTCATATAGCCAATAAACACATGGCTGTTCAACGTCTCATAACTGACATTTTCATCAGATTCAAACATCTGGCATGGATTAATAATGTATTTTTAAAGGAGAGTCTGCTTTAAAATTACCCTGAAGAGACACAAATCTAACATTTATTGTTATATATAAGTGCTTAGTTTCTTTGCAATGCAGGCTAGATTTCTTTAACAGTGATTTGATTCCTGCATGTTTATTTAAAATGAACACATTTTAGAGTGGAAAATAGGTGAAGCAACTCAGTTCAGATGCATAAATTGTACAGTAATAGCATATTAGCAAACAGCCAAGTGTTTGTGTAAAGTGAACAGAGTTTTTTGGCAGCATGTAAACACCATGCTACCTGGGGAGGAGTCCAACACTGTTTACAACCAAAGTAACAAATGGAACGTAGTGTAGTCTCCTGAAATATTCATCCCAGAGCCACAGCAGACGCTGCAATGGCAAAGAAAAGACAATGATGAAGTGAATGACCAACAGCAGGGCAGAGACTTTGCTCAGTCAAGTGAAACCACCCTTCAGTCTTCTCCTGGTTTTAACTCCTGCTGCTCAAAATGGAGAGAATTCATCAGTCAGCACGTCTTTCCTATAGAAATCACGCTGTGTGCAAAATGAATCTACGTTTACATTAAAACATGTTAAGTTGTGGGAACATGCAGATGTAATGTATTCCGGTTGCAGTTGCTAGGTAACAAGTGTTTCACGGGGAAACCCTCATTATGAAGTGTTTAAAATGCGTCATTAATTGCCAATGTGCAGATAGAAGTATTTGAACGTTAACCTTCAAAACTAGTGCAGTACAGAGCGATTGCTTGTGTGGATTGTGGTTCACGCGGCTTGCATACTTGTCTGAAATGATCCAAGCATTGCTCACAAATTGCCTTTGTGAGTTTAAGTCATATTCAGGACAAATGACCGGATTGTGTGCTGGATCAAAAGCCTTTATGTGCGTGCAGTGGAACAGAGGCACACCGTTATGTACAATCTCTTTCTCATAGCTCTACACTTATCAAACAGTTGCCTCCACAGCCACAGAGCAGAGGATGCAGCCGAGAATCTGCCACCCTCGTCTGAACAGGATTATTTTTAGCAGGCATGGATTGTGAGAGAGCACTTGTTTTATTTCAGTCCTACTGGCTGTGCCTGAAGCACCACAATTATTTGGTGCCCTTCGAGTATGCAGTCATTTTCCTCAAGCGTACATCCAACACAGGGATGGACAAAAGGTGGCAGGTTTTATGAATCCTGCTATCCTCTATAAGAGCTGTTCACTGCAGCTTTCAAAAGCATTCCTCGTGGCTAGTTTCTTGGATAGCGTCCTTTTTTCTTTCCTTTTCTTTAACAAGTTAAATGCGGGGTAATGTGTTCGATACTGACTTAAGCGGTTCCCACATTAAAATCTATTTATTCTAGTTTTCTTGCTTAAAGGCCCAAAAAGAAAAAAACAAAACAAAACAAAAGGCATACTCAGAGCATTAGCATTTCAAATGATTCTTTAGTCCCAAATTTCAGCTGTGAATCACATTTGGCTTCTCATAACTAAAAAAAATAAAAATAAAAATAATAATTCTTCACTGCCCATCCTCTAAAAGCAATAGTTTTGGCAAAGGAGGGCAACAGTCACTTACTGATCTTAAACCAAACATGAAATGGAAGGGAGCAGATAAAGCGAGCATCAGGCAAACAGGCTCAGTATTCTACAGAGAGAGTGGGCTTGGTGTGATGTGTCCTACTCAGCTCCTTTTCCCCTGTGCTGTTGGCGACTACAGCAAAGATGGATTTTGACTCAGGTGCAAACTGAGCTGTTTTGCAGACGCCCACACCAGCCCGTTATCGTACAAATACAATACACCAGAGACGAGGCATCTGTTGTGGCTTTTTGTGTGCATGTGTGCGTGTGTTTCAGAGTAAGTACGGAGAGATGTGTTTTCATGTCCGTGAGAATGAGCTTGTTTAAAATGATGGAAGACAGATGATACTGATTTATTTTTTTTTAGCATCACTTGCTCTTTTTTTTCCTTCTTTTTTTTTTTTTTTTTTTTTTACAATGCACTTCAGAAAAAAATAGAAAAAGAAATGGTGGGTTATGGACCCTTTATAAATGCATCGCAGTATGCTGCCTCGACAGAACTTGCGTTAGGCTGTGGCAGCTGTTTCCACACCGAATTATCAAACCTATTTGTATTGCCAGGAGAGGAGCTGAGGGATAAAGAGGCAAAGTGTAAATGTAAAACAAGTCATGACAGAATCTGACAAGAGACAGAAATATTCTCTATCCCCCTCTGGTGTTCTCTTTTACACTCTCTCAACCATTTTAATCTCCCCCTTAATACCATCCCTTCCAGACTCAACTTTGATCACTGTCATTTTGAAAACTTACAGGATTGGAAGGATTGAGACAAATGTATTATTCATCCCACACACCAATTCGGCTCTCCTCTGTTGTCTGTAATGCACTTCTCTCATCTTCCTGTCAGTTTTGTCTTTTGTTCACTTTGCTCTGTCGAAGCCTCGTAGGACGGTACTGATCTTTGGCGATCTGTAATGGACTACAAGGAGGAAAATGTCACAAAAGTCACAAAAATGTTTTTTCATATATAAAAGATATTGTAAAAAAGTCATAAAATCATAATTTGCAAGTATATACAGTCTTAGGGTATTGATTCGCTAACTATGAAGAAAAAATACTTACATATTAGTAAAATATGGACTCAAAATTCACATCACTCCCAGAAGCAGTGGGGTTCTTAGTCTGTCTTGGATTCATGGTCATTGAACAACGGACAGAAATGCCACCCTCGTATTTGTTTCATGAAGCAGATATCATGATCACCTTCAGCTGGCGTAAGCACTAAGCTCCCTAATCCAACCGGTACCTCAGAAAATCACACTCAGAGCTCATGAGTCAGGAGCTACGGCAATAAAGATGAATTGGAAATCACTACGAAGGCCTTGAAAAGTTGATTTACTCTGGCCAGAAGGGTTTAAAAGTAATCTGACAATTTGGAGGAGGAGCAGTGCAAAAACGCTTGGCATTCCAAAGTCTGATTGTCAAGCCAACAAGTTTACATTTACCCACTGCAGCTAGGCTCATAGTGACAAAACTGAATCCTACGGTCATGCTGGATTTTTTTAATGTGTTTAAACACAAGAAACGTTTGCTTTAGGAAGCAGAGCTTTGTAAAAGGAAACACTCACCTACATTTGCTTGCATGTTAGATAAAGTGAGTAAAAAAAAAAAATAACAGACACTTCATCAGCTCACTAAGCCTCTTTTTCCCTACTTCAGTATATACTGTGTGCAGTTACCTATGCATGACAACAAGCAGGGTAGATTTACCACTTGGAGCTTTTCGATAGCAGACATTTTGACTTGCCAGAGCAAAAATAGCACAGGTGAGACTAATTTGGTTTGTGATGGCTCAGTTCCATCAAGTGTCCCATTATGCTATGACTGTGAGCCAGAAAGCACTAATTTTTGCTCCAATGGCTCTGTGGTTTCAGAGAGATAAAGACAGCCTTCAACCTTTGATTTTTGTCAGCAAAAATGGCAACCGTACATAACATGCAGATATTGTTAGCTGAAAGAAATCAAGACTTTAGGCTAAAATTTACTTCTCCAGCAGCAGATGTATTAAAACACGTAACTGCTAATACAATTTAAATATTCTCTTAGTGTAGACAGTCCATAAAAGACTGAGTCAAAGGGATACTATATTTCACTAGAGTGCTTTTTAAATAGTGAATGACTTCACCCTTTATGCATGCAACTTTCCAGCATGGAAACCAGCAGCTACTTCCACCACCAATCTTCTGAAACTGACAGGCACTTCGTGCAGTGGCCCAGTGTGTGTAGGTGTGAAAGTGTTTTGAATTCACAACTCAGTTTTTACACATAAAACCAAAACAACAAGTGTGGCTTTTTTAGTTTTCACTGCTTAATGAATTTAACAAATCATCACCCACTGTAAGGTTTGTGCTACAGCTGCCCTAAATCAACAGTATTGGTGATTACCAAAATTATTTCTTTCATGTTTCTGTACTGGTTAATACGAGGGCAATCCCAAAAGTAAGGTCTCCTATTTTACAAATATAAACAACTGTTTATTTTCTATAATATTTACATCATTTTAAAGGTTGAAGAATCATTTCTTTTTAACGCATTTCCTGTCTTTCAGGAAGCATTGAACCTCATCTTTCACCTCTTCTTATGGCGGTAAACTCTCTACACCACTTGGTGCTGAATTTCAACCGGGTTAATGCCTTTTGAGTTCAAAAATTGAATAATTGCGCGAACTTCATATTTGGCGGTAGCGTTCAAAGGGAGCTCCATTTTCAAGGGCTGCCAAGCCAAGATTGAGCATCCCAGCGAAACCGTGCATGCTCATTTGGGGGTGGAGAAAGCACCAATCACAACAGTGTGGCCAACAGCCGTACAAACAGTTTCTCTACGTCCCCACAGCTTTGGATACCTTACTTTTGGGATTACTCTTGTAAATAAAAGTATAATTTTTAGTTTCAAATAAGTTTTTGAAAGAACTAAAATATTTGCTTCTTGTTTCTGTTACAGGTGGTCTGATACATTTGTTAAGCACTGCGATACATGGATTGTTGCATGTCGCAGGCAAGAAGTCAACATCTAAGACACCTATTATTAATACGACAAGGAAAAAAGTAAGATAAGCCTGTTTAATTCAAATTAACCCAGGTTGGTTACCTTGGATTTAATCAATACAGAAAAAAGAAGTTCATTTGACAAGTTTTTCTAATTATCTCAGAAATTCAGAGAAAACTTGTTTTTCTGAATTTACAAAAGAGCTTAAAATCCTGAAAGAGCCTCTGTTGACTTCAAAGCTTGATTTAATGAGCAGTAATGACCTCCCCTTCCAATTAGTTTAATACACCTTTCTTTTGGTTTAGCTTTGCAACATTGGGATATACAAGCATCTTTGTTTCTTGAGTCACCACAGAGAAGCCAAATTGAATTTTAGATGTGTCATCTTGTATCCTGGAGCCATACAGGTTCAGTACCAGCTTTACTACTGAAAAAAACTGTATCTCCCAATCTTTTCAAGTATGTCTGCAATGGGACCATTATTGCACATGAAAGCTTTCAAGTCCAAAAAGACTCTTTAGGGATTTTAAGTGATATTGTTAATTTAGAAAAACAGAGTACATTTTTGTGTTTCAAATTATCTCTGAATTTCTGAGATAATTAGGATAAATCATTTTGTTTTCATTTGCTTCCATAGCTTTTTGGCCGTGCGTCTGAAATGTATATGTCACAAGTTGATGGATTGAAATTTCCTGAAAAAAACAATGCGCTAGCATAGAACCAGCAAAGTAGAAAAAAATGTATATAATATAGTATATAGTATAATTATATAGTATTAGATAGCAAAGACTAACTTTTACTAAAATTATGTTTAATATGCTATGACTGGATTATTTTTGTTAGCTTAACAGAGTGATTTGGATGCTGAAACTCTTTTGGCCACACAATTAGCATTGGTGGGATTGGTAAGGATACACTGTGAGGAGATTTGTTTTGCAATATTTTAAGCAGTGCAAAACCACCAACAGTTCAGTCTTATGTCGCACCACTCATCATGTGTGATGTGTCATATATCATCCCATCTTGATGCTGGCACAGAGTGAGTGTTCAAACAGCTAGTCAGCATACCATATTTAACTTTGAATGTTCAATGAACTTTCACTGTCACTGTATTTTTTACCAACAAAGTGTTAGATTTGCACATTTCTTGAAGTTTGAAGACATTCTCTTCTCACGTGTCTTGTTTCTCTTCTTCATTTTGGAATAGTTGAGAAATTTTGCGGGCAAGCTGATATTGTTGAAAGTCTGGATGTACAGTTGCGTTTGTCTTGCATTTATGTGAGTAATGCCAGTTGTTTTCTTTGCCACAGGTTGAGTTTGTGACAGATTTTTATTGGTCAAGGATTCTGATGATAATTTAAAAAAAAAATCTCTCCAAGACTTTATTTTTTCTGGAATGCTAACAAGATTTTCAGAGAAACCCTTTTTCTGCTTCCTACTACAGTCCTCCTACATCTTCTGAATCTGCTCGTGTCAATTATTTTAGCATTTAATTACTATGTTGTGGAGAAACATTGGCAAAAGAAAACCCCACCACCATCATCACCACTCAAAAGAAAGGCAACATCTAGATCAAAGATCTCTTAATGGTGATAAAGGGTGATTGTGTGTTTTGGCTGTTTCGAGGTGGCCTAAAAAGATTTGAACCCTGTTTCCAAGATGTTTAAGGATAATGACTTTTGCAGTGTTGATATACTGATTCATCCATGGGCTTAAAGACATTTTGGGGGGGGGAGGTTATCTTAGGATAAGGACAGCATTAACCCAACTTCCTGTGATGCCTACAGTAACACCACTGACTATCTCCACTAGTCCTTTAAGGTACCTCTCAAAAAATACTTATTTCCCATAGCATATTTAACGGCAACAAAAGCTGTACTGTGAAATTCGAACAGCAGCAATGATTACACAGGGTATGATCAAAACAATGAAAGATGCTGAAGAAAAGACTTCTCACAGTGTCGCTGGCTCTATCGATGTGAAATCCTTTATCTGACTCAATTTTTGGCCCGATTTAGAAATACATTGCATCACTTTGCAGCCCTGAATATGTCCTCGGCAAAAAAAAGTCAAATGTGCAAAAATACCACAATGCTTGATCTCCTGTTAGTATTGTATCTGTTTTTTAAAGGGCTGAAAAATGTGCCACTCACTGTAAAAAGGTCCTCTCAGTTCTCAGTTAACTCCTATGGCGATTGTCATTATCAATCCTGCACAGAAATCTGAAGTGATCATTTAAGTATGTAATTTTTAACAGCGTTTTCTGAATCTGCTGATTAAAAACACACAATACATGTCCCTCTGAGACATTTACAAAGAAAACAACTGGTTAATGAAATTGCTGTAGAATTTACCTGGAATACAGAGGAATCCTTGCTTTTCAGGAAAGATTTGCATGCATTTTGATGTCGCAACCCTAAGCATAATACTACATTTTACACCAGTATTTGAAAGTTTTTACACATCACGTTAAATTACAAATGGAAATGTAGAGAGCTTATACAGGAAGTTATGTGTCAATAATGTTTCTTGTCATGCTGTGGCAAGTGGACCTTTTTTTATCTTGGAGTGGAAAAAGAATGGGGGTCATATCAATAGTCTCATCTTACACTCGGAAAGTAACATATTTTCCCAAATGTCAAAGCATTCCAAAATTTAAAAAGAAAAGGTTACATTACCAGCCAAACTGAACACTCCCCAGACACTTTATTAGGTACACTTTTCCATGCAAAATTGGATTTTGCACTCAGAAATGCTTTAATTCTTTTTGGCATGGATTTAGCATTCCTCATAGATTTTGTTCTATAATGGCAGGGTAGCATCACACAGTTACAGCACATCCATTGATGTGAATCTCCTGCTCCACCATATCTCGAAAGCCCTCTATTGGATTGAGACCTGATGACTGTGGAGGCCATTTGAGTACAGTGAATTGACTTAAACTTTGTGACATGGCATGTTATCCAGCTGAGAGCAGCCATCAGAAGATGGGTAAATTATGATCATAAAAGGATGGACATGTTAGCAATGCTAAAGTTGTCTGTTTAAAATGATGCACAGTCAGTACTAAGGGGCCTAAAGTGTGCAAGAACATATTCCCACATCATCACATCTGAACCAGTACTGAAAGGAAGGATAGATCCATGCTTTTATGTTGTTTACATCAAATTATGTCCCTACCATCTGAGTGTTGCTGCTGAATCTTAAAGAAGTCCAGCCGCTTTTCTTTCCTTAGATTACCATGACCTGGATGACTGAGAACCTTCACAGACAATCATCACATAAGTTTTCTATTGTCCAATTTTGGTGTGAATTATAACCTCAGTTTTCTGTTCTTAGCTGACAGGAGTGAGACTCGGTGTGGTCTTCTGCTGCTGTAGCCCATCTGCTTCAAGGTTCGTTGGACTGTGCATTCAGAAATGCTCTTCTGCATACCTTGGTTTTAGTGACTGGTTATTTGAGTTGCTGTTGCTTTCCTTTGAGCTTTAAGCAGTATGGCCATTCTCCTTTGACCTCTCGCATCAACAAGGTATTTTCACCTGGAAAACTGCCACTCAGTATTTTCTCTTTTATGGGACCATAACCCTAGAGATAGCTGAGTGGGAAAATCCAAGTACAAACATCATGCCACATTCAAAGTCTTGTCAAAGTTTCGTCAGAGTTCAAAGTCCCTGCATTCTGATGCAAAGTTAAAATTTCAGCACGTTTTTTTGATCATTTCGATGAACATTTGGGTGCATTTTGCTGCCATGCGATTGGCAGATTAGACATTTGTAGTCGAATAGTTGTACCTAATGAAGTGGCCAGTGAGCGTACACAGCTTTGGGTAATTAACATGGCAGTAGATGCAGCCACACAGGTCAGCTATTAACAGTAAAGATGTCATGGTTTTGGTCTTCCATCGTTTTGACCGCCCTTAACACGGTGACATTTTTTCACCAACTCAGTAAAGTATGCATTGTATCAAGTCAAAGGAGCAAGATGCTCAACAGTTACTTTAGATCTTTATTCCTGAAGAGATTGGGTATCATACAATGTCTTTGATGCATTTAGAGAAAACCAGATTTCATGGCATGGATTCAGTCAACAGAATGAATATGGGGCTGTGGTAGACCCTGTGGCTATATAAAGATTATAGTCATTATAATATTATTGCTTTCATCACAGAGGAGGAATATTATGGGCCCCTAAAACAAAGGTTATGATTTTCTTATAGGCCCGGTAAATCTAAATAGTAACACCTAAGTTGAAATTCTAAAGGAGTGTCTTGTATGACCACACAGGCCTACTATAGATTGCATTCTGTTATATAATGAAAAAAGTGATTGCACAGTACTAGACTACTGCCCTAAGCAGTCAATTTAAAATAGAATGCCCATAAATAGGTTTTAATATCACAGGGTATAATGTAATGATTGTTTTGTGCTTATCAGGAACAAATATTCAATCTTTCAACTTAAGTGTTACTTTAATAAGTGAAACTCGTATAGCATTGTGCCCAGTTCCGATAGGTCATATGAGGCTGATAATGCACTCCTACGTAAATGTAAAATGCATCATTTAGCAACATATTTTGTATTTGATCATCTAATAAATTCATAAAATCGCACATGGTAAAATAGTCTATATATGAAATACCAAAAATACGGCTGTGAACAAACATGAAAATGGAAACAAGGTAATATAGTTAAGGCTAAACATCTTTGTCTATTACCTTTGTATAGCTAAGTCAATAAGAGAAGCATGCAGTTAACATAACATTGCCACGATTTTACATTAAACAACAAAAGCAATCAACTCAAAACAAATGTATGTGCCTGTCGTCACCACAAATTAGAACCATGTAATGTAGGTTTCCCATGTTGTAAATCATATGGCTTTGTGCAATTGTTCCACCGTCTGCAAATTCATTAATGAAATTCTTTTTGTAAAATAATATATCAATAAATGTCATGCCAGAAATTATTTAGATTCTGTTCTACATGCGTTGTTTCTTACATGCCAGATTGTGCTAATTGTACATCATCCTTAAAAAAACAACCCAAAAAAAATCAGAGGTCTTTCATCAGAGCATGTACACTTACATCCAGAGACAAATGTGCTCAATTCCATCCCCATACTTTATATAAGGTTTTTGTGCACATATTCTACATTTCGTTTAATATAAGAATATTGTCCATTAATAAATTAGGAATAGTACAAGGACTTCAGTTAGGGAAATAAAAGTGGATGGCATAAGTTAAAATATGTTGCCTGCTTTATGTAAAGCGATCTGAATTCATCTTTCTAAGTTTAGGCGGCAGGTGTCCGTCCATCCTGCCCGCCCCTCCTCCAGCCAGTCGCTGCAACTTTGGAGGTAGGTCCGCCACTGACTTACTGATGGGCTCTGTGCTGATCTTGGAGGCCTTCCCACCCTGCTTGTCGTCAGAAACGCCAGGAACAGAGCTGATTCGCTGCAACTTCATGGGCAGGTCGCCAAAGCTGTAAGTCATCTCTGAGGTGGTGGAGCTCATTCTTAGTAGCTTCTTAGGCAGGCCGTCCCGCCCTGTGATCTTCTGGAGCTTAGTAGGCAGCTTGGTGGTGCTGTCATTGTCCTCCAGGGTCTCCAAGCAGTCCAGAGAGCTGTTCTTCTCCCCGCTGTTGCAAAGAGATGGAGCCATGAGGGGCGAGGAGAGAAGCAGGGCCTCCTCCTGTTCCTTCACGCTGTAAGGAGGGGTGGGCACCTCGAATGTGGCATGAAACTGAGAGTAGTCCACTTTAAAGAAACCTTCTTCCAAAGATATGACCGGGAAAAAGCGATGTCCCCACAGAACCTCGTCCTCGGTGTACGATGTCCTCGCTTGGCAGGTCATTCCTGTGAAGGAAAGACAGAAGACCCTTTAAGTTTCACAAATTATGTGTCACTGACTTATAACAGTACAGTTAACCCCAAAAATTTAAATATGAAATATTTCAAGACTCCACTATTATACAGCAGAGCCCTGATTTAATTATGTGCTTGGCACTCTTCCATAAGAGCCAATATGTTATTCACCAGTGCCATTTTTAGATGACAAAGCAAACAATATTGCAAACAAAACTGCCTGAATGAATAAGCATTTACTGTATTACAGAGCCAGCTGCCTAAATAAAAAGCTTAATTGATTTTCCCTTCCTAAATGTGATGTTTATGAGCAATTTCCAGGCTAACATGAACATTAATTAAAAGTATAGTTGAGTAATTGGCCGCATGTGTTTTATAAGAATGAAAAAATAATAATTACAAAAGTCCAATTTTAATTAAAAATTATGATTAGTAAGAAACTTCCACTGCACCTGTCATGTATTCAAAGAGTACAATGCATATTAATATTACATTTACTCTTTGGTTTAGCATAGTCTTCACTTATGGCAGTCCAGTACAAAAATACAGAAAAAAAAAGACCTCAAATCCACTCTTATTCTACTTAACAGCTCTGTCCACGCCTTAGCAACTACAACAGATAGAAGTAATATTTCTTTTTAAGACATTAAAGGGGAATCAGATGTTATGCAAAACACACATACACACACACATACAGACAAAAAAAATGTTCATTATCCTTTTTCATGACATTGTTAAGCCAAAACCAGTGTGACAATTTGGGTAAAAGTGCTCAATTCTGTCCTTTGGAGATTACAAATTAAACCACAATAGCCTTATTAGCATGTGTCTGGCTTGTGTGTGTACTTGTAACCATGCCTTGCAAATTTGGCACATGATAGCAGACTATTATACATTTGGAATAAATGTTCCCTCACTGGGGAATTAAAATCCTGCTTTAAAACTCCCCTCGCATCCTCAGAAACAAATTAATGCAATTAGAAAAATCCCAAGGTTTGAATTAAACAGCATTAAACATTTGTTTTCATCCAAAGTTATTGGATGCTTATAAGTGATTACTCATCGTCATTATTCAGCAGTAGCTATCAAAGCTGTGTGTGCATTATGTCACACTCCCCTGCTTACAGGAAAGCCTTTTCTATCTTAGCATAGTTAACATTCCGCTGAATAAACAATTTTAATTTCTAACTGAAAGTGAGTGCAGAAAAACTATAATTAGGTTTACATCTTGAACAAAATACTAAATTGGTTATATCGGTGCAAAAACCCCCCATTTCACACAGCTGAATGGCTGGGACATTCATGTTAAAACTTGTTGAAATCCATCAGGAAATCAGCAACTGCGGTTCATAATTATCACACATTTTAATTACCAAACTAATATTGTTCTAGCAGCGACATTTGGGTCCAAACTAAGAGAAGCGCTTATTCACAGTGAGACACTGCTGCTGATTGCGAGGATGTCATCATCGAAACTAGCAGCATCTGCGATTCCGCCTGATTCCCAAGGTCATAAAATAATTCACTGATAACAGCTCTGTACACAATCACAGATGTGCGAGAGACTGAACATCAAGTGCGTTTAGGGTATTCAGTGTATTACTTCTGCACTATTGCTTCAAAGTCCCCGAGCCTTTTGGGCATATGCAAGTGTGCTACAGTGAATAAAGTGGGCAAAGCTAATGAGAACTGTAGGGCCAGAGCGATAGAGAGTTAAGCCTGAATGGAAATCTTACTGCATAGTGAACCTGTTAAATTTCCGCCAGCCAAAACACAGTCGCCATCAACAGGCGTGCAAACACCGATTGTGAGAAAATTCTGGTGGAAAATGCTTTCAGATTATAGCTTTTGACAGCTGCTTAATCACCACCACAAATGAGCTGCACCTTCTTTATCAAACATTTCACTCAGTGCTAATTGGACATTGATACTATATCTAAAAGACTACAACACTCTTTAGAGGTTCATAATTATTATTTTTTAAATCAAAGGAGGGAAAGGGGTTGCTACAGTAAAAACAAAATCCAAATAGCGTCATCTTACATCTATTAATAACACTCTATTGGCCCTGCAGATGGTGTAGGAGTTACTGTAAGACCTCTGTCTCTGGAAACCCATGAACCCTGCAGGCCTGGGGCCGAATCCCTGCTCAACCTGTTCCCCTTCCTCTCAACCCACTCAGCCCACTACGGGAGAAACCTCTCTGATGTCAATGATCTAATCCGCTGTATCATCCTTCAAAAACTAACAATAGCACCAGGCTTAATCATGATCATTAATATAGATTTAAATTCCATACATTATTCAAGAAGGGATACTTGAGCCATTGCATAATTGTAGACACGGTTGCATCAGATATGTACAATTGTGTTGCTAAAGACCTGCTGTTCTGCAACGCCCACATTCATATGGCCGCACCATAACAGACACAGCAGTGATAATGAACTGTGCACCTCGACTTTCAGTAAGGCCAAGACACTGCAAATTTGTATGGAAATTTAAACATTATGCTGTGTATATCGAAGTTTCGTATCAGTTAGAGAGACACCCCTAGATCGAGTAACAGAGTGCAGTTACACAGCCTAAAATAGCAGCAGCAAGAAACCATAAAACCTCATTTAGATATTTTTTTACAGTTACTATGTATCATTGCTAAAAATAGAAATCTACTCAAATGAGAATGCCCATATCGGATTGTACAATGTATTACTGGTAAAGCCTTATGTAACTCTTAAACACACGCCTGCCCAGAACTCAGCGTTTCTATGGAAACAAAACTGTAGAAATGTGTGCATGTGACAGCCATAAAGCTTTTTCTCTGCTTAGTTTGGTCAAAAGTAACAGTGACACAACACAAAAGTCTCTCAACAGATGAAAAAAATAAATAAAAATGCACAACCCAACTGCACAGAATGGATTTTCCATTGAGGACAGGCTCAGATCCTCAGTATGGCTCCAGAGCCAGACCAGAATAGTTTTATTGTCACTGAAATGTGACCTTTTACAACACAAAACCACACAGCTCAAAAGTGCCTGCCTTTTGGTGAAGTGGGGAAAACATATATTCTGGTGACATCTCATCAGCGAAGCCCAAAACTCATAATACAAATGTCATTTTTAATAAAGCGCAGAGCAATATACTCATCCCCTTTCATCCATCACTCGGGCGGAATATTGCACTGTTTCCCTCGGATGATCTTTGCGGCACGCACGTTCTGTATCACACGAACAGGTCATAAACACACGCAAAGCAGGGGTTTAAAAAAAAAGAAAGAAAAAAGAACACAACAAGCAAACAAACAAAAATAAACATATCTGTTGTGCTCTGTGCTGCTGGGAACAACAGCAGGACGTCACAGCAGAGAGGGGGAGAAAAAACACCTCTGATATGTGGTGTACAGTGTTGTCACTGAAACTTAGAGGTGTTGGTAACATCAGTAAACCTATGTCAAAAAAGTGAAAGCTAAAATAATTTTGTAGTCACGGTTTTTATACTGTGTGCTTGATATTGTATAGGCTTCCCAGTTATACTGAGTCGCTACCACTGGAACTACGGTACATAGATTTTTAACCACTTCTGGGAAATTCAGATTATTTTTATTCACCCCATTACTTCAAAAAGAACAAGTTGCAGTTAACATCCATGGCTTTCCTGATTAAAATATTATTAAAAAATTATCTTTTCTTATTAAAATATGTACATTCTGAGAGAAATTTATAGGTGGATATCAAATATTATAGCCACCATTTCAGCATCTGCGAAAATGTAAAACTAAATTGTCACAATCTCCCCTTCTGTTTCTGAGTTATAGCATTTAATAATGGTGAAAAAAGATCATCGCGCCACAATGAAGTTGATAAAATTCACTTATTCACTTCACTATTTCATCCTATCAAACATTTATGTGAAATTATTTCAGTTTCACATTTACAGCCCAAAAGTTGTTTTGTGAAATCGCAGTGAGAATGACGTTTGACCTTCACCGCCAATCAGTTCTAATCAATTGTTGCTTCACTCGAAGTAAAAAAAAAAACTTGAGTAAATTCAGGGGACATTTAAGAATGATCACATATGGACAGATGGGGGATCTAAAACCATAATGCCTCCAGCCATAGCTGATGCTGTCGTTAGCATCGAGGCATAAAAATGATATGTTGTAACAATAATTTAACCTACCTCTATGAGTCATGACAGAAAAAACAGAAAGTCAACATAATGTTTGAAATTTATTAATCCAAAAATTACTAAAATAGCGCTTTCCAGCTTTTCCAGTATTTCGATTTTTCTTTCTTTTTATGATTTTTATGATAAAAAAAAGTAATTTGAATATGTAGAATTTTTTAACTGTCTTTTGAGGAGACACAATGACTGACAGATTTATTAATTACACTAATAATCATAATAACAATAATTCAACCTGTGATCAGTTTCGTTCATTCTTCAGTTCATGTAAACAGAAAACCGTCAGGTTTCACCAACTCTGTTAAAGAAAAGAGAAGCCAGAAGAAACTAAGTGGGGAAAAAAACATCACTGGAATCGGTAAAGAGGCAATTCCTCATTCAGCCCATTAGGAGAGAAATTTGTAACTGTGTGGATCCATTACACTTCTAATTTCAGTAAATCGTTATCTGTTCCCCTCTGCGACTCTGTATAAGGCAATACCAGTATATTTCAAATCCTCTGTGGAGTGGCTCTTCTCTATAAAGTGCTCCACAATAAGAGATTCTGAACACCCCTCTTACAGATTCTCTGGAAGACAAATCAGGGTCTTTTGGCTGTTTTATCAACAATACACAAGTTTCACAGAGGAAGACCTCTCTGTTATCGACTTACAACATCTTAAAAAATGTATCTCTCCTTTTGTCTGATTTTGTGTGTGTGTCGATAATGCTGTTGCAAATTACTGAACCACCTCAAAGGCACTTATGCTGGCAGGTAACATATGAAGGAAGAGGGTAGACTCGGATCAAATTATTATCTGCTTTCAGTCCCTCAATTAACCTAAGTGAGTGGTACAAGAAGTGCAAAGTCCTTCAGTAAAATTAGCCGTTCGACTAAAGACAAATACACAGTGTTGGGGAGTAACGGAATACATGTACTGCCGTTACGTATTTAAAATACAAAATATGAGTAACTGTATTCCGTTACAGTTACCATTTAAAAAGGTGGTATTTAGAATACAGTTACTTTGTTGAAATAAATGGATTACACGGTGGTATTTTCCTGTTTCATATTGTGGCGGGTCAGGACTGTTTGGGTTTTGTTTGACAGCTACGTTCTGTTGTTCCAGGCGGCAGTGTTACGGTTGCCATGGTTACAAGATGACGCGCGCTCTCTGCGACTCTCTGTGTTTCCCAATGTTTCCTGGGTCAGAGAGCGCCTTTTTGTTGTTGTTGTTGTGCTAAGCTAATAGGCAGAATGCTACAGTCATAGCCCTAAAGAATGTAGCCTCATGGGCTGCAGGGAGAATGGACTGCCATACCCGTTATGTGTCTGTGAGCGCGAGGAGGGAGAAAAAGGAAAAGTGCGAGCTGTCACCGAGCAGAAACGGGAGCTGGAAGCATGTAAATATAATACTAACCACTGCAGCCAAAAAGAGTGCCTGACGAGCCCAGTTGTAAGTAAGCTATTAAGACTCGACTGTACACTGTGTTCGTGTTTTCCTCCGAAACAATAAGTTCCGTTGGAGCAGCCTTTCAACGCCTCTCTCTGTCTCTCGCTAGCAAACTTGACCCAGACAACAAAGTAAAGCTATTTTTCGGCTACCAGCCCGACACGGAACCCGACGTATTAGCCAGAGATCCCTTTACCACGGTTCGGACCTTCAGTAATAGTAATAAATCACACAGCAATAGTACATTCATGTAGTTGTAAAAAGCATGATAATATATTAAGTAATCCAAAGTATTCAGAATACGTTACTCTCATTGAGTAACGTAACGGAATACGTTACAAAATACATTTTGGGGCATGTATTCTGTAATCTGTAGTGGAATACATTTTAAAAGTAACCTTCCCAACACTGCAAATACAACAGTAGAAGCAAAAGTCCTACATTGAACACCGAGCATCAAAACGCAGACAAAGTTAACGTCTGACTGCTGAACATAGTAAACAGAGCTAAAGATGATTTAGATTTTCCATCTCCACAGCTGTGAACTGATGTCATTGTTGGTAATGTAATGAAGCAACTATAACAAACTTAAGGGGTAAAAAATTTAATTAATGAATGCATGGTTCAGCTGTCTCAAAGTCAAAAATTGAATGATTATTAATTGTTTAACAACGCTGTGCTATAACAGGAAAGCTGTGCAATCATGACGTAAAAGTCCATCTGTTACATGCTTTAATTCTTACTTTATTATGTGTTGCTGAAACAGGGGTAAAAACTGCGTCTCTCTTCAGTTTTCATTGACATTCTTTCAGATGAGAATCATTTCCCATTTTACCTCGACATACCAGTGTATGTTTTTTGAAAAAAATCTGAAAGTTAAAGTAAAAGTCACAGATATTACTTAGTGCTGACTGTTATTGCACAGCTTTTTAAGAAAAAATATACATTCCCAAATCACTGCAACATTTAAACCAGTATTATTACCTGTGAACTTTTAAAAACCATTTTAACCTCTTAAGACCTGAACTCTTCCACAGCATGCATTTTTAATTTCTCTTTGATATTTGGGCATATTGGGGCCCGATGAATGTAAAAACAAAGAATTACCAGATTTTTTTTTTAACCTCATTTTTGTTTTTAAGAAAAATAAGAGCCACATATGAGGATATTCGTTTAAAATTTTGGTAGAACACTAGCAGTATAATGTCCTCGTAAGTGGATATCAGACCCTTGTAGAGCAAAATTGAGTATTTTGGTCTAAATAACCCAAAATGTGATGTCCTTAACCTCCTAGGACCTGGGAGGTTAAGGATCTCTCTATTCACAAAAGTATGCCTACATTGCACAGTCTGTGTGATATATGGTATTTTGGGGCCAAAGTGTATCTTAATCCTGCCAAAGTATGAAACCCCATCAGAAGGTCCCCCCCCCCCCTTCAAAACAGGGCTCACATGATATGTAATATTCATGTAACAGCATGAATAACATTTGAATAATCCTCTGCTGAACTCAGGAATGTTGCACAGATATAAAAATGTAGCTCATTAAAAGTAGATTTCAGAGAGGAGAGAACATGGAAAACAGAACGAGCATAAAGATGTGTTACGTGGTAAGATTTTCTTTTGTCATCTCAGCAACAACCATGTTTGAAAATCAACTCACAGGTATTTTGCAAAACCCTGCGGAAATTAGTAGAGAGCAGTGAGCTGTAGAGACTGTCTGTGGCCTATCTGCACTATGTTTAAAATATTTCACCGACTGACTCCACAATGGAATGATAAAAAAAGAAGAACAGGAAATTGCGTCAAGAATAAGCTTTGAGATTTAGGTGCCCAGAAAGCCATCTCAGCTTGAGACTCTAAATAAATGCACTTTGTGATAAGACAGAGCTAGCTTCTTCTCTGGGCTAACAAAGTGAAGCGGAGTGACAGCAAAGATAAAATGGGTTCTTTGGTGACTGGAACAGAAAAGCACTGTAAACTCAGAGGCAGCCTGCCAGTGTTTCTTGATAGTAGCTGAAAAAAAACAAGAAAAAAAAACAAGTGGTATTCACAGACACGACGGTCTAAAAGAAGCTTATCCAGGTTGGAAAAGCTGCAGGATCATATCCGTTTGGTACTCGGCTCTGTAAAATTCACCGCTGCAAATCTGCACTTGACACACTGAGGACAGAGTAGAGTCAAGGGGCAGACGTGAGAGCAGAGGCCTATTAATTTCAGCTCTGTCAAATTATCTAGGCAGAGTCTCGATCTAGATTTTCAAATAAATAAATCAGAGCTATTGTATGATTAAACAACCCACAGCCACCCGGCAAACGACAATCAAAATTGACGGCTATGTGAAAATGAAGGTTTATTCAAATGACTTCTCATCTGAGTGCTAGTCAGAAGAAAAAAAAAAAAGGGAAGGTGGGTGTCAAAGAGTTCTTTGCAACCTCATATTTAGTGACAAAATCACAAATAACCTCCTTATCCCTCGCTCGCTCTCTGTCTGGCTCTCCCTTTCACTCAGTCACTCAAATGGTTCTACACACACACACACACACAAACACCAGCACAGTGCTGTCAGCAAAGTCCCCTGACAGTCTATCACGGCTGTGGAAACAGCTCAAGTGTTATGTATGAGAAAAATGCTAGCAAAAACAAGCATGCGAATCTGGACATTGCACACACAGAGCACGGTCACACAACATTATTCAAGATTCAGCCTTTTATCTGTGCGCTGCTCCTGTCAAACATTTGCTGCAGCCAAGGCTATCCGCATCATGTCTTTGTCTGCAACACGCGATTACGAGGTATAACAATTAATTCATAATAACTGCTCTGTTCTTCAATGAAATCAGGGAGGAGCATTCCCCTGTCTGTATTAGGTCATGAAAAACTGAAGAATATCAGAGGATGATGACGATGGATGCCATATCTGCTTGCTGAAGAAAGAGAAGTGCAGTTCACAGGTCTGAATAACATGTTTTTAGAGTTTGTCACAGCTATTTTTTTTGTAAAATTTGACTATAGTATTAAATTTTTCCTGCAACACAATAAAATTTCTCATTTGATAGTGATAGTGATAGTGCTATTGCGGCCACAAGTCCTGATCAGCTGTTTCTATGGTGACCACAATCAACTGGTAAACTGTAGAGAAATCCAGAAGCATTCAGTGACCTGTTTTTCACAGTTGGACTTTTCAAGGATGCAAATAAGTCCCCTCCCTTCATTAAATACTGTTTTAGTGCGTAATCCCTTTGTGAAGATGGCTTCAAGTTGCTTGCAGCTCTCAGATTCTATTCCAGCCCCACAGCGCGGGGCTCAGCAATGAGAACAAGAAGGAAGCTGATGGAGGGAAAAGGCAGGGGAAGTGCACTGCTATGGGGGAGGGGAGAGCCTGGATGCTGTGGCAATTGCTTGAGTGTGGAGGCTGTTGGAAAGGGAAGGAAGGAAAAGGAATAGGAGCGGGGCTGCCAAGCATCTCCACACAAGGTGGGGTGTCGGGCAGGCTACAGGAACATATGGCTGAGGGCCATTAACACAGCCAGAAGAGCGCATATTACCAAATGAAGGCAAAGCTGATACCGTCATAAAGGGACGCAGTTGAGCAAAATGCCAATCAATGGATTTCCTTTAGGCCAAACAACCTTTATTGTTCATACAGGAGAAATCACACTGAGTAGGTGTCCACACCAGCTGAGAATATGAAAGATTTGCTTCTCATTATAAAGTATATTGAGTTCAGAAACGATCTGAAAGCCAATTTCTTTCCTTAAAACAGACTGAATGAGTGAAAGAAGCTATAATCTCATATTGATCGCCACTATTAAATCTTCTTAAGTCATGAAAAGGAGTTACAGCTAAGAGGGGGGCAGACAAAAGAGGGATTTTCAAGCCTTAAGAGATCTCGCTTGGATGGTATTAAAAAGGAGTAAAGAATCCCTATTGTTTTTTTCAAGTTTGTCACTTAAGCTTGAGAGCGCATTATTCCAGTAAACTAAACCATGTCTGAGCGGCAAAAATAGAAAGAGACATCCCAGAGGAGGGCCTTGCAAGAAGACAAGCCTTCAGAACAACATGTTCATGGGACTCTGTGTTTAGGCCTCGGGATTGATTCACCTGCACTTCAGGGACGGTCACAGCTCCGCAAATCAATGCTGCGAGTGCATCACAACCTTCTTTGGGGTGATAACCTCTTAAACAAGCAGAGCGCAACATAACAACGTAACACTTGCCCTGAGTGTCTATCCTCTATTATGGCTGGAGTCATGTCAATGTTGAGGTCTCCAGTTTGTGTTATTAATCAAAAAACAAAAAGAAGTGTCCTCACAACAAAGTGGCGCACGCATCTTCTCAGAGACAACAGCTACTCAAACCAAGTCAGTTATTTCTCGCACTTGGAGTAGAGGCAAAAACTGAGGTACTGCTATTTCATCGCGCAGGTTCATTCCAGGTCTGCCACCACACCTCTTCTACCAGTGATTTATTGCCATCCAACAGAGACTTGACAAATCCCTAAAGACACAATTACCGTGCTCACCCCTTGGGATGGCAGCATCTGAAAGGGATAATGAATCCGGTATGTCATAGCTAGTTCGTTGCAATGTCCGTTATGAGGGGTTCAGCCCCAGAGCAATTATTGTATGTGCAATAGCCATAAGATGTTAATCTTACACATCTTCCTAGAATATCCTTGTTTACCTAAAATTTGCAATGCTAATGTCACGATACGACATGAAGGAAACGCATTTGTGCAGAGCAGCAGTTGCTACAGGTGTTGGACAAAATACGTTGAACACATTTTAAATATAAAATAAGCAAGTCAGCTTTGAAATAAATCTGTCTGATGCCTATAAAGCTTAGGCTACAAGACGCTCTGACTTGTTTCTATGATGAATATGAAGCTTCAGTTTTTCTTGTTGTTGTAATGGAGTGAAATATATTGCAAATAAAACCCAATTACCCAATCCAGTGCAACTACAGCATAATCTAGACTCAGACATTAGCTGAACCAACACCTCTCTGACATTCTCATAAAATGAATAAAATGGTTTGCTTCATAAAGTTAGTTCTTATTGTGGGACTAGTGTGACGCATTGCATTAAATTTATATAGAACTTTGTGATTCTGTGTCATTTCTTTTTTCTTGGGGATGAACTGGATGTATCACAGCTACAGATCTTTGAAGTTATTCATTTTAAGTGAGAAATACATGCAAAACCTGATTCTTTACTCAGGTACAATAAAGCAGTTTACAGTAAAGTGGCTTTTGAAATACAATACATAAATAAAAACACAATTGAATTAATTAAATATTAATGCAAAGTGAAGCTATACTGTAGGTAAAGTTTATATAGGAAAGTCTCATTGAAAATATTTAAACAAGAAAGCTGAAAGGCATCCAACACGTGGTTTATCTCCTCAGCTGCACAGGTGGATCTCTGCAGGGACAGACACCTCTCTCAGGAGCTCTCACCCTGAGCACGTTAGATTTAATTGGAAAGCCTTGCTCTCACCTGAGCTGCGACTCTCAACTTCTCCACCGAACCCACTTTAACCCTTTGACCCGCAGGCCCGAGACAGGGAGCATGACACTGAGATGAGAGGACATGCTCTCGCTTTAATGGCTCAAAATGAATTATGGTCAGCTCCTCTGATCTTTCACAGCTGGCTCATAAACGGGGTTTGCGTCTGTAACTGACATCAGGTGACCCCAGACCTCCGGGGCAATGGCCTCTTGCTCATATGAATGAAACTGTGAGGCCTCTGGCGTAAAAGAAAGGTCTCAGTGTTCATTTCAATTACTGCTGCTGATGATAAAGCACAGATCAAGCCATGACATTGGCTGCTCTGCTAATCAGTGGCAATGAATGTTCCCAATTAATTATGCTGGCTGGCTTTACCACTAGACAGAGTCTACATCAAAGTGATTATTACTCTTAATTTCATTTTCCAAGTATGTGTATTTGTTGCACAACAACTTAATTGATGGTATGACATCCGTATTATATAACTTAATAGTTTTTCCTCCACACAAATCAGTATTCATTGTTGTTTATTTACATAAAATGAGTGCCAAGCCTTTTTAATTCCTTTTTTATTACTGATTCCACAATCTGATGATAAATCTCGAGCATCTGTTTATGTAGACGAATCCAAATGATAATATTTTCTGCATCGTGTTTTAAAACTTTAACGCATGCCCAAACACAAACTTCATTTATAACAGACACACTGCTGTTCCAACAAACTGAAGGTAGAAGATTCATTATTCAGGGCTGATCTCTCCAGTCAGTATTTATACAGTATTTATGCATACAAAAGCACATGAATAAACATTAGTAGCTGCTCCAGTCTATAAGCAACCACCCCTGCCACCTACACTCATTTAAAAAAAAAAAATGAGCAGATAGCTGGGTTATTCTATTTTTTATTCCATAACAGTAATTCATGACAAATCCTTGTAGCAGTATGAAAAAGAGGGGGCCGAAAGAAACCTTTGCAAACAATCCAAATCGATGCACAACTTAATCGATGAAAAGAGAGTGCTTTTGATGTTTTACCCATAATTTGCCTCATTATTGGCCTCAGAACCAAATCAAGAGATGAAGCGTGATTCAGTGTTTCGTGTACGACACAGAGGAAAATCATTTCGAAACACTGAGATTATTAGTTAGTGCAGTAAGCTGAATGCGTTTGTGCCCGCGGTACAAAAGTGATGCGTCACCAGAAGCATGAAGCAAAATCTGAGTGAAAACTAAGAAGAAGAAAAAAAGCAATCCAACCAACTAAATGACGACTAAGAGCGCTGAGTTCATCATGAAGTATAAATCCTGAAAAACCTTGGCAACTGTGCTTAAAAACATTTCTAAATATGACTTATATGCAGCACTCTATGAATTTCACAACAAGTATAATGATCACACTCCACACATTTGCATGAAAGTCACATCTCTCTGAAAAGATAAAGGGTTTATGCTGATGATACACTTTATGCTCATGAATCACTGCTTTTCATAGCCGATGAGTGAATTTAGAAACACTTTTCAGAGGTTGCGAAGATTTCAACACTGTTTTGCCGCCATGTTAGACTGAAAACATAATACAAAATTTCAGGGACAGACTAATGTGCTGACTTTCACTTCTGTAATGAAAATGAGGCCCCGCGAAATAAATCATTAGCTTGTTTATCGTTATTTATTACGTCTCTAATCTGAAAAGTGCATGGTCTTAAATTACATAGATGCACATTAGCTCCGTGGGAAAGAAAAAAACACAGCATTCACACAGGAGTGCTGTGGAAATCATGAAATACATTTATTTGCAACACACTAATGAGTTTCATGGCTACAGCAACCTAAACGTCTGTTACTGGCAGCTACAGTTTATTTTGAGCTCTCAAGATTCACCTCCACTAACGAACAGATTGCCTCTGGCTCGGTATTTAAGCCTTCGTAGTGCTGAGCAGCATTACTGGTGTTAATGGGACACTTATCTAAACTTCTGATGTATTTTAAGACTGCATGTAGTAGTTGTGATTCATCTGGCAAGTCAAACTCAGGTCACCATCCGCGCTGCAGCAGAACAGTGAAAATGACCTGCAGCGCTATTAATATGTCATTATATCACAATTTGTTTCTATTTTTCTGACATGCAAGATCAACTTTTTTATATATATTTAGAACAATACTTGTCATTTGCTGTGCTGCACAACAGCAGACGTGCGGCATGTCATACCAGGAAAAAAGTGTGACTGCATTGTATTTAGGTGGGCTGGGTTTGGGGCCCTGCTATTGTGTATGCTGGCTCTCAGTAACTTACTTGTTACTTTGTCTGGTATGAGATAAACTGTTGCCCATGAAGAGTATGATTTCAGTCAATATGTGTGATTCAAGGTATTATATGGTAAAAGATAACGGGAGTCATACTGGAAATCATGTCAAAAAGAAAAATAACAGGGTTAGCTATCAGATTTTTTAAAAAGCAGCTCTGTACATTCATATTCCGTCTGGTGCCTGTATTATACTCTGATGCCTATACTTGTTTAGCACAAATAGTAAATGAGCTGGTTCTTTTATAGCACGTTTCCACTTGCTCCACTTTCCTATCTAGCATTCACACACACTTCAATGAAAGCACTGGAGAGCAACTTGGGTTCAGTATCTTGCCCAAGGATACTTCAGCATGCAGACTGGAGCAGTCTGGGATTGAACACCAACCTTCTGAGTTGTAGTTGACCTGCTCTACCTCCTGAGCTACAGCCATCCTAGTTCCAGCCTGTAGAAACTACATTTATGTAAAACTAATGTGAATTATTTTCTCGAAAAATATGTTCTTTCTGACCTGTGATTATATGTGACACTCATTTTAAAACAGATAAACAGATTTTTCAAGAAAGGGCTGGTTCAGTTCTTCACCACATCTTGGAGGTAATTTAAGTGGATGGTTGAGTGGAAGGATTCAAAGTGAAGGGCTTTGACACTAGAGTTTGCATCCTGCATATCTTGTTGTTCAAGCCACTTAAAAATTATTCTGTATGAAAGCAAAACCATGATCTTTCCTCACATTCAATTTCTCTCCATCAGTGGTTGCACGTTCATCAAACTATACAGCCCGTACTGCAGACCAGGAGAAGGTATTGCAATCAGATTATATGCCTTGCAAGTTAACAATTTGCAAATGTTTTAACAAAAGCATTTATAGAAAACGATCAGAGTATCTTTGTTCATTTATTCTTAAATAATTTCATATTTGAGGTAAGTTCATAAGTAGAATATTTTCTGACACATTTCATTTCCTCCTTATGCAATTTCTTTTAATTGAGTTTTATGCATATATTGCCTCTTCACAACAAAATGGTAAATGGCCTGTATTTGTATAGCACTTTACTTAGTCCCTAAGGACCCCAAAGCACTTTACACTACATTCAGTCATTCATACACTGGTGATGGCAAGCTACATTGTAGCCACAGCTGCCCTGGGGCGCACTGACAAAGGCGAGGCTGCCGGACACTGGCTCCACCGGGCCCTCTGACCACCACCAGTAGGCAACGGGTGAAGTGTCTTGCCCAAGGACACAACGACCGAGACTATCCGAGCCGGGGCTCGAACTGGCAACCTTCCGATTACAAGACGAACTGCCAACTCTTGAGCCACGATCGCCCCAACAAGAGTCATGTCAAGGTGTTTAATATCACAAGGTAAGGACCCTGCCCAACTAGAGCTAAACTCTAAAGGATGATCGTGTATGATCAAGCACTTGGCAACTGTGGGAAGGAAGAACTCCCTTTTAACATAAAAAAAAAAACCCTCTAACAGAACCAGGCTCAGGGATGGGCAGCCATCTACTTCAACTGCTTGGAGGTTGAGAAGAAACAAAAATGAGAGCACAGAGATACAGAGTCAAACATTAATGCCGGGAGAGAGTGCAAAAGTGCAAAGGTGGTGTAGAAACACATGAGTGAAAAATGGTGACAGAAGAAGGAATGCTCAGGGCATCATGGGAAGTCCCCGACAGAGCCTATTGCAGTGTAATTAAGCCATGATTTAGGGTGACCTGATCCAGCCCTAACTATAAAAGGAAAAGTTTTAAGTCTAATCTTAAAAGTAGAGACGCTGTCCATTTCCCAAATTCATACTGAGCCAGTTCTTCACAGAAAACGAGAGGAACTCTGTAGCTGAAGGCCTTACCTCCTATTCTACTTTGAGAATGTCTGAAAACCACAAGCCTGCAATCTGAGAGCAAAGTGCTCTATGGTGGGGTGTTGGTGGCTCTATGGTGGGGTGTTATTGAGAATGATTTCAAATTCAGTTAGATAGGTCATACAAAATGCCTGAGTCAGGCATAGCTAGATGATAAATGACAAAGAAAACATTTTTTATGTTTTTGTTTGTTTTTGATTGGATATATAAGAGTAAAACATTCAAATTAATTATAACTCCTTTTAGGTCTTTGTAAGCTAACATGAAAGATTGCTGCCACTCCTCCTCCTGGGCTTATGCTTCAAGACACTTAACAGTTAGTATAATGTGAGGGGTTTGATTCATTTAAACTAATGTATTATTCCTGCCATTGCAAGGTTTCTGTAAAGCAACATAAATCACAACTGAACAATTATAAAATAATTTACTCACAAGCATTTAGAAGAGAGCAATCTAATGTTTTATAAACCATATTTCATTGTTTTGCTTTTTAGTGCTGTTTCAAAAGTCATTTTTAATGTAATTTTTTGTGTTGATCTATTGTAGCTGATCTGGGAGCAGTCACAGTCTCTGTGAGGATGAGGTTTTGGAGGGATGACAATAGAAGGGAAGCTGCAGAGAGGAGCGTAAGATTGCGAGTCTGCTTTACAGTCCAAATTCTGGAATGTCGGGTTTTGGGGAAGTTTAACGTATTCAGCCATTCTTCTAGAAATGGGAGCAGCACCATCCAAAGTGGGATGGATGTCATCTCTCCTAATAAGACCAGGTTTTCCCCAGAGAGTTTGTCAGGTGTCTATAAAGCTCACATCATTTTCTGGACATGATCTAGACAGCCAGAGGTTGAAGGACAGCATGCAGCTATACACGTCATAAAAAGTTAGACTGGGGAGGGGACCAGAAAAAAACCTCTATCTGACATGAGTCTGACATTGTTTTGGCAAAGTTATACAACATCTCTATATTAATTTCAGTGGCCATACTGGGCGTCATTACTGCCAATGTGAATTACAATTTTAGAAAATCTACGTTTATCCTTAGCCAGCAGTTTTAAATTGGATTCAGTGTCTCCTGCTCTGCCCCTGGAATATACTTAGCTATTGTCACCACAGTTTCTAGCTTCATGTTTCTGAGTATGGAGTTGCCAATACATATATATATATATATATATATATATATATATATATATATTTTTTTTTTTTTTTTTTTTTTTTTTTTTTTTTTTTTTCCTCAGCAGGTGTGTCACCAAGTGGGGAAAATCAATTGTGGTTATATGGGCTATTCTTGCTGCCCTGTTTTCTTCATCGCTTCTATTTTCACACACTGTCATCCAAATTGTAAACTTACTACTTTTTTCCAATGATTTATCTGCCCACATTGTCCAAATCAATCCGTCCCTGTTCTTTTAATTCTTTGCGATCTGTCAATCTCCCTTTCGAGCTGTCCTGACATCCCTCTCGTCCCTGTCGCCACCTCTTTCAGGTTGTCCAGAGCACCTCATCCAAAGTCTCGTCACTCATCTGCTTACTCTGCCTTCATCTGAGACTCACTGAAAAGGACTTTAATTTTGCATATTCAAATTTTTTAGTGAAAAATCTTTCTTGTTGATTCCATTATCAATAGTATACTGCTAACTAATTCTAGTAGTAAATAAAGAGAAAAGATAACGTGACCACTAATATCTTTGGTTATGAAAAAAGACAAAAAACGACAATCTGAAGCTTTATGTATATTTATATGTATTATCAGATAAATAAATTGAGACTGTAGGCAGGATGGGTTCGTTGCAGTCTTGCTATATTAACAGTTTCTATGAGACAAACTCTGAGTAATCACAAATGGACAGCAAGTGTAAACGGCCACTAGACCACTTGCCAGGATTGTTCTGGGACTCATTAGACCCTACGTCCTCTGAAGAGTGTTCTCTGATTTCTCTGTATTATTGCAGGGTCTTTACCTTTAAATATAAAACACCTTGAGGACTCTGTTGTTGTGATTTGGTGCTATATAAATAAAATTTAATTGAAATGAATTGTGCAAATACTATCGTGTTCTGAGACAGCCTCAAAAAAGACAAAACAAAACAGTACACGGGATGTATTAGTGCAGGATGTGGTGGTCTTTTTTCTCACTACCCTAAATAGCTGGAATAACCCGTACATCTTGAGCCATTTAGGGGTTTTTTTTGCTCAACCTTGCTAAATAAATTTTTTGCTTCACTGGTGACGAACAATAAATTTGACCTTCTAGCGGAAGTGATGTAGAAAAAATCAGAGCACGATTGGTCAGCGAGATCCTTGGAGACACATAACGACACATGACACAGGTCTATGGTGACTGAGCCACGCTTTTCACACCTAATTACTCTTCAGTCTGACTGTTCGAAATGCATCTTCACATCCAGTTTAAACAGAGTCCAGCATGCACAGAAAATGCTTAACCATATAATAATCACTTTTTCCAACAGACCCTACCTTATTAAAAGTGAGCAAATATTTCTGCCCTGCAGTCTTAGTCTATGACAGACTGTGCATTTAATGTCAAATGTATAATCACATATGTACAAAATGTTATCATTACTCTAAAACAACAAAATGCATTTGTATTTATTAAGCATTGGAGTTATACCAGAGTCGCAAACATCAGATATTAGCTGGTTTGTAGTCATTACTTGTTATCCACTCCTGCTGCAATAAATTCCTCCTCTTTGATCCAAGCACCTGTCAGGCCTGCAGTGCTCGAATAATGCTGAAATAACTAAGCCGAGTATTATTTTACAGAGATCCAGTAAGTAATAGGTGGATGAAGCACACACAGACACAGAGCCTGACGTGTACTGCTCTGTAGCCCATCACACTGCTAAAATTTCTTGCTGGGAAGTAAATTGGTGTGTGTTGCTTCTATTGATTGTTTGACATTATTCCTGTTAGCGCCATTAACTCATCTAAAACTTGTTACTACAAGCCTATGCTGTTTTTTTCTAAAGCTAGTCTGCTCTTCTGGCAGCATGCACAGTACATTAACTGCAATTTATCCTCTGGAGCACAACTGGTATTACTGCGGAAAAAAAAAAAGATAGGATGCCACGAGACAACCTACACATCTCATCTGGAAGCTGTATCACATTGAGGCAGTGATTAAAAACACCTTAGGCTCTTGTTTAAAAGAGAAGAGGGTAAGCTTGTGCCTTTTTGCACAATGTAGGGGTTTTCTGAGGTTACAGCAAAATGGAACAATTCTGAGTTCCTTCACGCTCTTCTTTTCTTCTTTTGTGCGGAAAAAGAACTGACAAAATATTTTCGTGTGATCTAGAGGAACGAAAGGTTAGTGTGTCAAAAAGGGTACAGTGTTGTGTCTGTTATTATCTAGTGGGAAGCCCAACGGCCCAGTGATGGCGAGGCTTTAATCTGGAGAGTATTTTAACTCGTGTTCCAGACAGTGTTTTTCCACGCATAACAAGAGAGAGAAAGAAAAGAAAATAGTGGGGAGTTGGGCAGCTTCTTCACTAGTAAACACCAAGCCTCATAAATATTTCATCTTATTCTTTCTCTGCTGTATCACCTGTTCTGGAAAGCACTTTATGGAAGAGTAACGCCTCTGTCTGCTTTTCACATTTCAGAGGAGAGTCTCCTTGATGCCAGGTGGTGTCAACAACTGGAAATTAGATTCATGTTTAAAAAACATGTTTACCCAATTTATTACCAAAATTATTATATGATTCCTATACCATAAGAATAAAAAAAATATCTAAGTTTAGGTGCAGTGCTGCAATCCTGAATACTTAAGGAGAGGTTGCCATGGAAACAGAGTTACACTGGCCAGAAATGAAAGCGTCTGAGGATTTAGACTTTCACTGTACATCAATTTTTAACTATAGATTGTTTCTACATCACCCTTCCCACCAACTTCACGTAACCGCAAGTGCTCCTCCATACAGACACTTCTGTGGAATACAAACGTGAGCACAACAATCCCCCAAAAAACACACGGATGATGTGATGACACATGCTTCAGCGACAGCGTAACGCTATAAATATCTGCAAATATAACAATGACGATTTTTATCGCATTGCTACACTGCAGATTTGCCGCACTTGCTTAAAACAGCAAGTTTTAGTTGTCTAGCCAAGTGTGCAACAGTCACAAAAGATGTACAGTCACAGCAAGATGAAAGATTAAGATTTAGATCATTTTACACCAGATTTTTAGTGATTATTTATTTAATTTATAATGAGACATCCTCAATTTGTCTTTCACAGAATTAAGTCTGTACAGATGCTGCATACTGGAATATATTAAAACATAATACAAACTGCAATATATTAACACAACATAATAATGTGCAGCGCACTTTCATCTATGCAACGTGCCAGTGAAATGACGAATCATAAATACTGCATGCCCTGAGCTGGAGGGTCACAGTGAGCTCAATCTTTGATACAACTGCAATAAATTGCTATCATGATTATCTATCAGGAATTGAATGTCTATGCTAATTACTGTCTGCAGTGTTGGCCTGCAAGCTTCCCTGTCACATCTCCATATGCTGTTTTCTCTGAACCAGCCTATTACAACTGCTCCTGTGTTCACTCTGTAACACTGAGGGAGCTCGCCCCACTCTTACTATAGCAACTGTGTCAAATAAACCGTCGAATTTAAAATGACCACGGTGGAGAATTTTACTCGGGGCATTGCTCATCTTGTGGAAATGGAATTCCCCTAATTCTAAAGGGACCTTAGAAAGCAAATTATTATGCCCTCTGAGAACAGCAGCCAAGAGGTAAGAGCTGTTCAGGCACAAAGACGGAGGAGTGGAATTTACTGCAGATGACAAAAAGAAAAGGTGTAAAACCAAAACGGTGACCTGCTAGAGCTTCAAGTGTTCTGCACTTAGGCAGAATTTTAAGCCATACTTAACTTCTCAAAGCACACAAGGTGTTAAAATTCATTTAAAGCCTGCAGACAAAATTAATCATCAGTGATTTATAAATGCCAACCACTTTCATTATTAGCAGCTCTGTGTGTTTGCCAGAGAAATAAAAATCAATGAATTGCAATCAAGAGGTCAATACCAAGTCCGTTTGGATGTCAACCATTAACACCTATGAAGAAGCTCAATATTATCCATTTCTGTTACATAAACACATCAAAGTACTTCAGCACCATTAAAAAGACAATCCAACATACTCCTATACTGAAGATGTAGACTGCAGCTATGACTTGAAGTAAAACAGGCTACAGGCTGTCATTTTCACCAGAGCAAGCCAACAAAAATGCATGTTTGCTGTTACTCACCTGTGGTCTCCACTATTCCTTCTAATATAACCACAATTTCAAACTGCTCTGTTTGCATGGACCTCTGGGAGAGGTCGTAGAAGGGGCTTTTGGTGTCAATCACATGGCAGATCGTGAGTGGTGAGACGAGAAAGAGCTGATCTGCTCCGGTGCTGAAACCCACGTCCAACTCCAGCTGATCCAGCGGAAGAAACTCGCCTTCGGGGGTCTGGCGAGACTAAAGAAGCATACAGAAAGTGACAGAGAACTCTTCAGTAGAGAGAAGGAAGGGGTAAGACAGCTATCCACAGCTTATCAAGAGCCTTTGTGTAAGCTTTTCACATTTTATATGCAATCAGATCCAACCAGTCTATCAGGAAAATTACTACAATTTTCTTAAATTAAGTCAAAAGAAGGACACATGCTCTAAGAATATCCATTTTAGCATAGTTTGGAGGTGTCACTGACTCTTTACATGTGTAATTAAATAAACTGGATTCAGTTTGATCCACTTGATCAAAGTGGATTCACCTGCATTAAACTCACCTGCCGTGTCAGAATATGAAAACTAGACACAGGAAAAAGGCTTATTTGCCTCTATGAAAAACAAATAAACAAAGCAAAGCAAAAATCATCATTTACTAACATGGATGTTGTTGCAGTGTGGTGTATATGTCTTTAATGTGATAGAAGCTGCAGGGTTTTTTGCAATGTTTTTGCTGTATTGTCAGCATACTCTTGTCTGTTGTTATGGTAGTGGATGTACATTTATATTATGGAAAGTGTTTATGAAGCAAAGCAGTAAAAGGCATGGGAAGTGACAAATAAGAATATTCTTGTGTAGAGAAATGAACTCATGGACACACAATGTTATTACTAAGGTGCAGGCCGCTTGGAAAAAGTTGCCAAATTATTTTTACTGTTATTGTTCTTTTTGTAATTGTATTATAATTCCTGGAAACTATATGCCTTTTGTGTTTTGATTTAGGGTAGGTAATGATCTTCCTGGAGTTATGTCACAAATGTGGTGTAACGTGCATCCACTGCAGTCTATGAAATTTGGAAATACAAATGAGGATTTGTCCAATAGATGCCTCGCGGTCCTATGAACAGTTAGGAGTAGGCTTAAATGTCAGTGTGTAGGCCTTTCTGTATCAGTTTTCTAAACAACTCATGAGGTGAACTATGAGAAACACTGGGGACAAGCCCAAAAGCATCATCACTCACTTTTAGCAATTTGCAGCGGATCTGTGCAGAGACCATATGGCTGTTACGCAGGTTCCCGACCCTGAACATGAGAGTTAGTTTTCCATCTCGCATAGAAATCGCCGCATGTTCACTGAACATCAAAGTCTCGGCCCTTTTCTTGGGCTGAGACATCTTGATAAACATGCAGCCGATCAAAAATGCATCGACGATCGATCCGAGGATCGACTGGAAAAGGAAGAGAATGATCCCCTCGGGGCATTTGTCTGTAATGTATCTGTAACCATATCCTATCGTGGCCTCGGTCTCTATGAAGAAGAGAAAGGCTGAGGGAAAGTTATAGACATTGGCCACACATGGAGTGTACTTATCATTGTGGGCTTTGTTGAGGTCTCCTCTGATGTACGCGATGAGCCACCACATAGAGGCCATGAAGAGCCAAGCGACTGTGTAGGTGAGGATGAAAATAAATAGATTCCAGCGCCATTTCAAATCTACTAGTGTTGTGAATAAGTCTGAGAGATATCTGCTGGTTTCACCACCCAGGTTCCCATGCTGGACGTTACATCGCCCGTTCTTGTCCACGAACCGCTGCCTCTTCTTCTTTTTCTCTGGGGGAGGCTGATTGAATCCAGACCCGCTAGATGAGGTGGTCACTACCTGATAATCGTCCCCAAATTTCTTTCGAAGTGCAGACATACTACGATGACAGCAGCGAAAGAAATAACAAATGATTCAATATTTTTTTTTCTTTTTTTAAAGTCTGGCTTTTAGTTGCTGCAGTCGTTAGTGCCCGTGCGCAATGTCTCCTTTTTGGGAAATAAGGCGATAAAAGTGCGATGTCTTCTCCCGAGTTAGACTTGCATCGTCCTCTTTCGCCACACACGACTGTTGCTACACTCTACAGCCATGAAATATCAATAATGGACGACCAGCTTACAAACCCCAAAGATAGAAGCCATATGAAAAAAAATAAAATAAAATAAGCGACGCACAGGATAAGGTATCCAAACGCGCCAGTCGCAGTCCAGGTTTTAGAGGCTTATCAGTTGCAGCGTCGTGGATTACTCATCGCCAGTGAAGGTTGGGGGGCTATATCGACTTGTTCAAAACTGTACTCACGAAGTAAGTTTTCACAGGAAAGTTCAAAATCCTTAAGTGGTCTATAAAAGACAATTATCTCTGCGTAATTAGTCTGTGGAAACGGTTTCCAAGATGAAAACGCTCTTTGCGCACTTGCGGCTGTGTTGGAGATAATTCGGTTTCCAGTCCTTCCTTTGCGATCTCTACACATAGAAGATAAATTGCGCCCAAGTATATGACTGTAAAAAATGACGAGCTGGAGGAAGAAAATCACTGTCCCACTGTCGTCATTTGCTGCTGCGCGCATCGACGCTGTTTGCCTGGTTCTTTTCGGGCACCCTTTCCCCTCTCTTAGAGAAATATCGACTGGATTCTCATAGTTCAGCGGCAGAGATCCACCAGATGCTCTTTTGGCTGCTTAAATCCTTCTTTCCCTTCGATTTCCCTGTTCGGCTCCTGCGCACTTCCACGATTTCAGTGATGCACTCACTGTTGCCTAGTGGTACTACAAAGACAGACAATTTGGAGGAGGAGGGAAGAGGATTCGCCTGATTTGACAGGTGTATTTTCGTGTTTTTTTTTTTCTAATAATCAAATATGGGAAATTGCAGTCGAGATGTCTTGATGACTTTCAAATAATTGCACCGAAAGCAACATTTTAGACTCCAATAATGGAAAAATGAACCCCTGGCTTAGAGATAGATTGCCAATAACAGTTATTAAGGATATTATAAATGGCTTTTGCGTGTTTTAAAAAGCTACATTTTTCTCCTGCAGCTCGTTATCTCTATTTTGCAAAAAAAAAAAAAAAAAAAAGTTGCCAAACTAATGCTCATTAGTCTTTTTAAGCACATAACCAGTTTAAGGAAAAATCTTCCCAATGCCAGTGAACATTTTAAAATGTTTAGTGGCTATTCTTCTGGGTCACCTGTACTGACAGCCACAGCTGACCCCCACATTCATCGATCCCATGGGTGACTGCACCGAATCTATGCTACACACTCGATCTCTTAACAGAGTAACACCTTCAGCGGGGTAGTTGCTGTCACTCCCAGCAAACTGTTTTAGATCTCAGGAGGACAAAAAAGCTGAAACCAGAATTCACCCATCATATTACCAAGATCAAGGCCATGGAGGAATACACCCACACCATAGTTACCCAGGCTTTCTCTCAAACACATGAAGCAGGGTGAGCAGCGTACCACCTAAAACAAACAGCTTGTCTATTGTATCTCCACCCTTTTTCCTCTCTATTATTTTCTATTTTATTTTTGTGATTATGTCTTTTTTTCTTACTAAAATCACAATTACCCCTATCGAAGTCAATGATGTGTGCCTCTTAGATATTAAAGCATTAAAGCAGGATACACACTACATCATCAGTGCAACAGCAATGTGGATTGATTCGGTTGTATTCATTTTCACCCCAGAAAGAGTAAATAGATCAAATGAATAAATCACCTTCTGAATCAGGCCTGACAGTCACCTACACATCTTGTTGCATCCGGTGTAGTATCACACACAGTCATCTGTGAATATCAATCATTTGTTTTGTATTTACTGCCATTTCATGCAGTATCTCTTGATTTTGTAGAGTAAATATCTATAATGGCCTGTTGCTCCCTTTTCTTTAACCCTTTCTCAATGCAAAGTCTCTGCTAAGTCAGTCTGGTTCCAGGCGAAATCTACCTCCCCTAATATCTTTTATGTCCCTGTACTTAACCACATGATATTCCTTGTCCAGTCAGAACCCAGCAAGCCCTACTGTACCAATGGTAGCTTCTAAAAACAGCACTAAGGCCTGACATAACTGTTTCCAAATGAATGATTGCATGGCAGCACAGAGCAAAGTTGAGATGCCTCTGAGCACTGTCTGCAAGGCACTGTGATTCAGTCCTCTTGAGGAGAACACACAGGAAAAGATTTTCCCATCAGTCACCAGGCCATCATAATTGCCAGGTGAACATTGGCTTCAGCTTCTGCACGATTCTGTGCTTTTATAATGAGTGCAGGGGGACACAGGTCACCCAATCCCTGCATTCTGGCCCTCATTAAGAGGAAAAGGCTATTCACATATTTGCAGAGCAAAAAATAAGGCTATTAGTTTGGATTGGCCAACAGCCAGCCAGCCAGCACCATGAGCTAGAAATTTTTAATTGCTGTATTTCATACATATGCTCACTGAAACAAAAGTCTGTACACTACTTTTGTCAAAGTGTCTCTCCTGCATGTACTTCCAGAAAAAGAGCAATTAACTCCAGGATACAGTGGAGCTTTTTTAATGACAAAGTCCCTTTGGATTATCTTCAGTGTTCATGATTTAAAAATCCCCTGAGGCCTCCAAATCAAGAGAAAATTAAATGTTCCTGATTAAATAGGCGCCGCTTAAAGTAAGAAAAAAACACTTTTTTTAAGAATCGAAAAGAGCCAAAAGCCTGTGTGCTGAACATAGCACCCTGCACACAATGCACCCAGTGGCTTACTAACAATGACTCTTGTTAATGCTTACATAGTAAAAGATCAAAATTCTAAATATTTGGAAACTGTGGCAGAGTCAGTGATACTGACAGACAGATATAGAAACTGGCTTTAAAAGTTTGAAAATGTTAGTTAGTCCATTTCAAGCAGGGCTTCATTATCAGAGAGAGAGAGAAGAGAGATCTGAATCCTCATCAACTGTTTGTCTGAAATGTGAAATGTGCTCGCCACTCCTTTCATAAAATTGTTTGCATAGTTCAAACTGTAACTCAGATCAACCTGGGTTAAAAATCATGAATCCTCTTGCCTTTATTTTGCTTTGTTTTTTTATTTGTGTGTGTGAGCATGTGAGTTTAGCCCATGATTTTCATTGAAATGCTGCTAAATTCTAGGAAGTAGAGAAGAGAAATGTTTCATCACTCATCCAAGTGACTTCCTCAGTCTCAGCTGACTGCAGGTTTCCCTAATCTTATAAACAGTACATTTGCATAATGACCAAACCTAGCACCACTGACTAACAGCATTGTGAGAAGGTGAAAGATGTACCCTTAGGCTCCCTCCTCAATTCAGAGATGGTATGCAGGAAACTTTGAAACTGCACAGTCCTGGTTACTGGAACCGTTTGTCATTGTGTACCTTACTTTCATGTAATTCACAACAAAAGCTCCCATTTCCACATGGATTGATTTCAGGTTAACTTACAGCCACAGAGACAATTACAAAAAAAATATCATGCAGTGTTAGTAAGAATTTTTTATCCAAACATGCAGAACTTATCAACTGTAAGGGAGTCTATAGAAACCATTAATTGAAACATCATTCAAGCATCCCCAACCCTGCAGACACGCTTCTTTAATTCTGCTCAGCACATACAGTAGGCCTTGTCAGTGACAGCTAAATACAAGAAAGAGGTTAAAGTCCGGGTTTGTTCTTGTCACACACCAGGAGGCAGCTGATGTGTAACACTGTGCACTAAATTGGAATATATGCAGATGAGTTCTCATCTAATAATGAGAGAATTTTAAAAAGTAGTGCATTTTGCTTCAACAAAGAAAAAGGGGTTTTCTCCACCAAAAGCACTTCTTCCATTTGCCATCTATAACCAGCGCTTTCCATGCAGATGTTAGTTATGCAACAGCTAGTGTCATGTGTTAGTCAGTGATCAGAAATACTTTGATGATCTTCTGTAACCCATTTCTTAAAAATAGCCTGGGCAAAACCTGATGGGCGGGTGAGGGTGGGATTGATTTATTAATCTAATCAGACCAATGTAGGACACTAGATGCATTTGTCCCCCTCCCTAAATCAGCTAGGATAGCACTTGAGGTTATTCTCGGAAGATCAGCCATCATGTCAGGCAATCTTCTCTTATTTTCTATCTTCCTTTATAATCTCTACAATCAAAGACAGTGCAGGGAAAACCGCCTCAGCTTTGATGCTGGCTTTGATGGATTTGTTCTTCTACGCCCCCCACAAATTTACGACTTCCTCACTAAAAATTCTCTGTAATCTTATTTAGCTGCTACAGTATTGATTTCTTGAATTTTGAACAAGCAATCCTCTTCTTATAAAAGATGTGTGCTATGTCTTTTCTCCCTGCAAAGATTAGGCTTTAACATGATCTGAAGCATGCTCATTGGATGCTGAAGCATTATAGGACTCTCCTCTATACTTGGCATGTAATGTAAAACCATGTGGTGGATAAGAAGAGCAGCATCTCTAAACAAAAGGGCACCCTGGGAGTGCATTCAATGAGCCCATGGGGCAATGCCCTATTTTGCAATTTAAAAGAAAATGATATATTGCAGACACACACCATACACATAAACTGAATGGCTTCTTCCTTTGCTACACCTCTGCACCAAGTTTCATGACATTCACCTCAGACCCACCTTAGCCCTTGCTTTGGTGGAGAAATGGGAGTAAAGCAATTGGGTCACAATGTGGTGCCTCCAAGGGACATATGAAATTGTCAGCATCTTGTGGTAATCAAATGACATTACAGCTTTTTGTCAGTGATTGAAAGCAATGGCAACATTTAACCGCAAAACACACTGTCATACCTCTTACAGCTACGCAATCATAGATTTAAAAAGAGATAAAAATTGTAGGTACACTGAACAGCAAATGGGAATATTATTCTGCGTCTGTTGGTTTTTCTGTCCCTAGCTGAAGCGAGACCTTATTAGTTGTTGCCTGGGTCAAAAATAGCATCTGAACAGGAGTGCTTTGTCGAACAGCTCCTGGAGATTGATGATTGATTACCACACAATTACTGCCGAAAGCAGTGGGGCCCTTCCTCCTAATCACTGCTTTCGTCGTAAAAAGGAGATTATCACATAGGAGAAGCTTGTTAGAGACACTTCCTCCCTGAAAATCAATAAAAATTACTCAAGAGATGGCAAGCATACATCAGAAATGTCTCAGTTGAATCCCTAGGCTGGCTCTGCACATCTACAGGCAGGTACTGTACATTATTCTCGATATGTGTGGGTGCGTGGGTGCCTCCTGTGGCAGTGGATGTTACCCCATCTGAGATATTAGCCTCAAACTATGTCTAATTAAAGCTGCTTTCCAACGTAGGCGCTCTGGAACTTTAGGTCCCCTCAACAATTAAGTGCAGGATTTCTCCTTTGGTCTCAAGCGAGGCGAAAAGACACATCCAGAGGTTTGATTATCCCCTCTCTCTCTCTTCTACTACCCATTATTGGATTCACTTAGTTGATGGAAACCTATATATAGTGCAGGGGAGAGCCAGGCAGACCGGTATACAATCAAGCAAACTGCAGATACTTGGAGGGATAGGACACAAAATGTACAGCCTTGGATTTGAAGTCAGGGCACAAAAGTGTTGAGTTTCTTGTCATGATGGTTTAATGGAAACGGGTTAGGGAGACTATCAGACTTTAGGGAGACAAGAGGTTCAATTGCTCCTGTTGCGTCCTTGGAAATTCCACCAGGATGGGCTTAAGGAAAAAAAAACAACAAACAAAAATGAGCTTTTCTATAAGCAACAGTAGTCATGATTTATAGGGGGAAAACTCAAGTTAATGCTTGGATTTACCTTTAAAAGGATAGCATTTACCAACCTTATTAATAACACTATTTATAATAACCCACTAAAACACATTTATGCACTTCAACACAATTATTCTATTGTTTATACTGTTACTTTTGTATTAAATATAACTAACTGCAACACACAAGACACACATTAGTGCACACAAATCACACACACCATCTTCTTTTATTGCCACATGTAGCTGAGTGCACTGCAGTAAGTCTCACACACCGGTGCTGCAACTTAAATATTTCCTTTGCACTGATTTGATTTTGCTGGTGACACAAATACTACTGTAAACCTAAGGTACTTTTATAGTGCACATCCTTGGCTTCTGAATGAATTCACGTTTTTGAATAAAACATTAGAAAACACAAGGGAATTATTTAAACAAACAGTCTCAGGAATAATAGGGACTTTGTTGTGTAAAATGGGGGAATTAGACATGGTGTAATATGGTCTTTGGTCTCTAGATAAAATCACCTATTTATACAGTATTTCCTGAGCATAAAAAGCCCATGTTTTAAATAGCTGAGAACAACAGAGTCTTCATCATGAGGATGTTCTACCTTCAAGAGTGACAGAAAGCTGCAGACAGCCACAGATAAGGCTTCCATTAGGGCTATTATTTTAAAGCATCTCACCCCTTAATGGACCCTCCTGGTGTGCCCACAAACCCGCTATCTTATCCTCACAGGGCCCGTTAACCAGCCTGGGTTTCGCTTCCTACAGGTGTGAGACTGTCTGAAACCACAGTCAGTCCCCTCAGGGCAGCTGCTGGGAGCGCTGTGAGGCACTGATGTTTTGTCAGCCCCACAACAACAACTGTTAATACCTCTGCAGTGGGCACCTTAGAGAGCTTTGAGAAATACTGATCAAAAAGCTACCATAAGTGAGGACAATGAAAATGCACAGTATATCTGCTATGAGTGTTTATTATTTACCCACTATGTCTAATGAGACTTTAGGCACAAATAGTTTGTTTTCTTTTTAATTTTATGCTTAAATGGTTATTCTTTCTTTTATTTGGTGAAAAAAATGAAGACTTACACCACTCTCATGACTGTACTTTAAATGCGAAGCTGAGCAGAAACAAGGAACATCAGCACACCCAACACAGTCAATATTCATTATTGGTCTATTTTTATAATTTTTGTACAAATAGTTACAAATATTTTTGCATGGACTTTGTTCTGGATTGCACTTAGAGCCAACACATCTCTATGAGGCTGTCAGGTTTTATTCAATGCCCCTCCTTGAGCCTGGTTCTGCCAGAGGTTTCTTCCTGTTAAAAGCGAGTTTTTCTTTCCCACTGTTACCAAAGTGCTTGCTCATAGTGGGTCGCCTGATTGTTGGTGTTTGTCTGTATTACTAGGTCTTTACCTTACAGTGTTAAGTGACTTGTATTGACATTGTTGGGATTTGGCGCTATATTAAAAAAATGATTTTTTTTAAAAAATTTTTTGCTGGATTAATCATGCTATACCCAACAAGTTAAAAAGTTAGCTTCAGAGATTCTTTGTTTCATGTAGATGTGAGAAAGGTGTTGAGACTCACATACTTGCTTACATCATATCTAATCAGCCAATCACAGCCAGTGAATTTAGGCATGCAGATAATGACAGAATATCTGCTGAAGTTCAAATCGAGCATCACCAAGGGGAAGAGATGTCATCTGAACATGGCGTTGTTGTTGGTGCCAGGTTGGCTGAAATTACGAATGTACTGGAATTTTCCCACACAACCATCTCTGCGGTTTAGCGAGAATGGATCGAAAAAGAGAAAACACCAAGTGAGCTGCAATTCTCTGGTCCAATGTCAAACTGGAACATGACAGTTCATTGTACTTAAACGGCCTTCATAGGCACCTGGTTACAATCTAATATATCTCATGTGGTGGAATGAGGCAGTTGCATCATTGATGTGCAGCAAACAAATCTATGCAATAGCAAATTCAATTAGTTCGCAAGGCAAAAGTGGGTACTAGTCAAGTCTAACTTACTGTATAAAGTGATGAGTGTTCGTCAACATGTTCAAATCGTTTTCTAATTCCTACGTTCTGTGCTAACAAAGAGTGGCAGCAGATAATATTTTCTGGATAAAAATGCCAATTTCAAACACATTTACAGTGAGGAAGGTGTTTTATGCCATTTTAAGTCGTTTTAGTAGTTTTTAGTTGGGTGACTACACTGACACCAGCTGTTCTTGAAAGTATTAACATGATTTGCTATGATGTCTATTATGAAGCCTTATTTGATAGCTATAATAGAAGAAGTTGGAAATGCTACCTTAGTGTTATATCATGGTGGCCACTGGACTGTGGGCAGCACTTTGGAAATCCTGGTTCCAATCAATAAGCCTGACATTTATTGAGTAAGTCATCAAGCCTTTTTTTTCTGATTCCAGCTTCTGAAATGTGCAGACTTGCTGTTCACACAACTTTGCCTGTAAGAGGTTTGAGTATAGAAAACAAATATTAAAAACATATGCTGTCCTTTTCAACAACTTAAGGCTTCAAGGCTAAGCCATTAATTAATCAACTGAACAAAAATCTGAAAAATGAATGAATATTTCAAATAATAATTAGTAAAGTTGTATAATTCATGACGTCCAGTGTCTCCTGGGTATTCTAGCTTTATTTTTTCAAAGCTTTGTTCAAAAAGAACAATTTTGTGTCTCAGACTTTTTCAGAGTCACCTGAAAGGTCAAGCCTTCTGTGATTAAAAGCGCACAGAATAATGACAAACTCCTTTACACATAAAGCATAAAACCAACAACTAACATTCATTACAACATAACTCTTATAGTATCCTGTTGTATTGGTGTTTTTTTCTAGCTCATAATAAAAGAGACGGTACAATTTGCTACATTTAAAAAGGACAGAATAACCCCGGGTAATGAGATGTACGGGAGGCCTTAAAAGCTTATTAATCAACCTTATATTTTGGTGCGACAAGCTGTCAGGTGCTCAACAGTGAAGCTAATCATTATTTTATGTTCAGAAGTTTTATTTTTTCTACAAAAAAGCAAAATGTACAAACAGATGACAAATGTGCAACCCACACATTGAAACATTACATTCCTGTTCTAACACCATGCACTTTAAGATAATGAAAAACAATAAATGTGTGTGCGTAATATCAAAGAGGTCACTGAATTTCAATCTGAATGCCAAGCAGGCACCTGGCATCAGTTCAGTATTCAAGCAGCATGGGCAGTATACCCCCCACCCCACCCCTCATGTACTTAGTCCTTCAGGTAGTCTCCGAATTGGTTTTTGTGGGACCAATGAGGATTTCCAAAACACAGCACAATTTCAAAACCCAGTGTCAGCGCTGTTTTTATTACTTCCAAGTCTATCCAGTGATTTTGTTTAATCATCATTCAGTATGTTTTGCAAGAATATTCCAGTTTTACAGCATCTTAGAAAAATAATTGGTTCTGTATATATAACAACAATGGTGCTAGATAAATCTGAACAGCATTATGTACAATACAATTTGTTTGCCGAATGTGGTGAAAGATATCTGTAAAGGTAACGATGAGTACTGATATACTTTATATTCACTTAATGCTATGATCAAGACTTTGTATCATTTATTTATGAGATATGATAATTATTTAATATCAATAAGCTGCAATATTTTATCTCAAACCATCCTTTTCAAACATAAAACGACTCAACCATCCAAAATCACTAAAAACCAAGCATGTAACAACTTTTATAAAGAAAGATTTGCACCCGGATATGTCATGATATCTCCAATGGAAAGAATTTGAAATCATATGGAAACTGACTTAAAAATAATCTTTTTGATGTAATGATGGTTTGATAGCTATAATATTACAGTGATTTCCTCAAAAGTACCTGTTAAAATCTACATTCATTCAAAATGTATCACTTGTATTTCTAGTCCAACACCAACATCATATTTCTCATCACCTGTAATAGATTAACTTCCATGATGTAATCCTGTTGGAGTAATACGGAACATCAACAGCTTCATCAGTTAACAACAGACCTGGAATTTCAAAGATATGTTTCAGGTATAGTGCTGTGCAAAAGTCTCGAGTTGCTCCTCATTTCCTTTTGCTTTGCTTCCAGAGTAGTTAGAGTTTCTTGCAATTTTTAAAGTGGTCCTGAGCAATAATTATCAATAGAATGTCTTTAAAATTTTGTCTTTGGACATTGACTGCTTTTTTTTTGTTGCTGTTTTTTTATTAAATTCAGACAAGTTCTTGTACCTGACCATTTTCAGACTAATGTTTTGGGGGGATTTTGCAGTTTTTTTTTGGGGGGGGGGGGTTTGTCTATCCACTTAATAATAACCTATGACTCATTCAAGCATAAGAACCTAACCCAAGGGATAAACCAGTATTGTGGCTACACATAACAGACAACTTAGCACAGAACCAATTTTAAATTGTATCTTTAGGTGCTTTGTTATTAGCATTCTGTTGCAAAAAACATATTTTTCCCACAATTTCTTTAAACCATCATGACTATGAACAGAGGCATTCAGGAGAGAGGTTCAGTAGTGAGTCTCTATAGCCATCTGTAAAACAAGGTGGCGGCTCTGTCATGGTTTTGACTGCAATTCAGCCACTATTACTGGGGGATCTTCAAAACTCATCAAAATTGATCAGATTTAGATCCACCATCCCCAAACACACCGCCAACGTAGTAAAAGCATACCTGGATAGAAAAGCACACAATGAAACACTGTCAATCATGGACTGGCGTCCCCAGAGCCCGGATCTCAACATTAATAAAGCAGTGTGGGATCAACTTGACAGAATGGAAAGAAAGGTAGCCAACATCCAAAGACGACCTTTGAATGTCTTTTAAAAAGCCTGGAGAACTATTCCTGAAGACTTACTTATGGAAGTTACAAGAAAGCTGCCTAAGAGAGTTCAGGCTGTGTTGAAGAATACTAAAAACTGATTTGTTTTTTTTAAAGCTCCCTAGAATTATACAAACTGTTTTGTCTTATACTGCATCTCCATGTATGTTTGCATACTTCAATAAAGCACTGCAAATATCAAGAAGTTAAGGGTGGCTCAAGACTTTCTGCACAGCACTAGAAAGCATAACTTTAAAGAGATTAGTACAACTCTTTAACCAAGTTTAAGGGATCTTCATAAAAATGGTACTCTTAAGTTAAACTGTAACAACTGATATGGGTGTCAGGGCTTCAACTGAAATTTGATTGTTCAGTTTGTTAAGGTTGGGCTTCCGTTTTCTCTCGAGCAGATTTATTACCACACGGTCTCATGAAATGTGATAAAAAGACACGTCCTAAATAGCTAATGCTACAGTGGGCTTGATAAAGAAGAAGGAAAAGCATTTGTAGGTTATACAGGGCTACAACTTTATCCCTTCAGTAAATCACCTGAAGAGGGTAACACCTATCAGTGCTGATCTCCATATGTCAGTCAACAGTTGCAGTTAAAATGACCACCATGCTGCTTGAAGCATAGACACAGTAGACACCGACATGAAAAGAGAATGAGCAGCAAACCAGCTGTTTTCTTTTACGACTGTACCTATAGTAGATACATCAATGCCTGTCTGGATACAGTGGTGGTTATAGAATCTCAACCATTGCAAAGATGCGTCTCAGAAAATGACAAATGGTCTCCTGTTTATGTTTTTCCAGAAGCTAATCAGCAGTCAGTGCAGCAGATTCACAGCTAGCAGGTGTCCATCACAGTGTGACTCCTTTGATGTGAGTGTTTTCCATGCACGACCCGATACGTCATTAGATCTGTAAAAGTTCCCAAAGCTACAGCTCATCATATTTTTAGAAATGCAGGTGCCAGTGCAGTTTATCCTCAAACCTGTGTTGAACTGTAATATGATCAAATGGAAGATAAGCCGCTGCTGCCCAGTTCTCTGCATTTCTTGGCCAGGATGTAAAAGCAAGAGGTGCATGATGTGTGGTAAGAGCCATCTGGTGAGAGTAAGGAAAGCCAGGACTGGTTGGGTGGAGAACGACAGAGGACTGAGGTGAAGAGTCAGACGCTAAGGGTCATGTTACGGAGCAGCCACTGCTGGGAACGGCTGCCATTGCAGTCTCTCAATGTGGGGACCATCTTGTCGTCCTCAGAGGGCATGTCCAAGCACTGGTTGCTATTCACATGCAGCAGAGTAAGTCGCTGGAGAGAAAAGATGAAAAAAACAAAACAAAAACAGGCAGTTACAGCTGATGTAAATATATACGCATGACATTAAACAATTACAAGTTGAAGACCAACCTCCCCTGTGTTTTATAGTCATGTACCCTCAAAGATGCAGGTCGTCACTGAGGGCATCAGTGCCAGCTGCCAGTGCCTGACTGCTTCAACTGTGGTCTGAAGAAAAGCTGAATCTATGTGCATCACTCAAACCAACCCTCACAGATTCATTTTAACTACTAATTCCCCAAATTTCAGCTTTTGTTGTACCATTGACCCAGTAAATAAACTTAAGTCTGTGCTTGCACCATTTATTAAAACAATAAAAACAGAATGAAAAAATAAGGAACATCAAGAGAAAAAGACTTGAATAAAAAAGGGTTACCCCTCATACAATACATCTCTCACTGTGAAACGCTGTGGAAATCGAGGCTCCTGTCGGGGGAGAAACTTGTCATTGGCACTTTAACAAAAGGATGTTTCTGTGATTGACTGAGCTTCAAAAGCATCAACCTCTCTAGAGCCAACTTTTTCCCCCCCACATTCAGTGGTAATGGGAAAATGAGTTGTTTTAATGGTAAAATCACTGCAAATAAACTCGCTGCAGTGTTTTAGATTTCCATTTCATCACTATGTTTAGGTTTGCAAACTCCTATTATATTCACTGAATAGCAGGTGAAGACAACATGAACAAGGAGGTCTACTGAGGCATTTTCTAGTCTTTAAAGCTGACCATTTATGACCATTAAATGATTATATTGTGATTACAAATGTAAATAACACATCCAGAATTTACAAAGCAGCTTTAAAAAAAATGAATGTAGGGTCTGTTTATACTCTGTTTTTAATCTCTGTTTTGGTCTGTGCCATCAACAAAGGAAAAGATCCGGTCCTGTAGCTCCTAATTTTCACCAACCATTCACTGCAGGCCAGAAAATCAAACCAAAGAGCTGAAATGATAGCGATGTGAGGTGATAATAATGTTTGTTCCTCTGAGTGACCCTTATCACATACATGTGGTGATCTGGTCCATTCTCAGGAACAATAATAAACAGTTTTGAATATTTATTTATTCCTATTATTATAATAACCTAGGAAAAAGAGTTTATTGTTAACACTGCAGCTCATTATATTTACTTTTTGATCAAAGTGCTACAGTATAATAGGCACCATCAGTACCAGCAGTAATACTGCTGGTGCTTGTTAGCACTAACCACATCACGATTATTTATTCAACACCATGCTTGGGATAAATTGTGTTTTTATTGTTAATGCGACACATTATAGTAGCATCTTTTTTCAGAACAGATAACAAGTAACCAGGGATCACGAGGAGAGGAAAAAGGTTACAATGTGACATTAGTTGCAACAAATATCTCTACCCTAATGATTGTGTGTGCCTTAATCAGTACACCACAATGATCGCCTCTCTTGCAAATTGTGTAAAATCTGATAAAGATTTTCCACTTTTGTTACTATGGTTGCTGTAGCTCAGGAGGTAGAGCAGATCATCTACTAATCAGAAGGCTGGTGGTTCGATATCTGGCTCCTCCAGTCTGCATGTCAAATATCCTTGGACAAGATAGTAAATCCAAGTTGCTTGTATGGATGGGTGAATTAGGCAAGTTGTATAAAGCACTTTAAGTGCTCAGTTAGAGTTGAAAAAACCTATATAAGAACCAGTCCATGTACTAGCAGCGTGTCACAAAAAAAAAAAACAACACACAATTTGTTGCCATTTTCCAGCTGATTCAAAGATAACACAGTTTGACAGCATTAAATTTTTGCACCAACAAGGTGATTTGTAAAGAGTTATTAGCAGAAAACCTGGCATATTTGAGCAGGGTGCGCAGTGTGTCCTTAAAAACTTTGAGGAAACTAGACAAGTGAAGGACAAAAGAAGTGGCTACAGCAGATTCACTGTATTTGAAAGTCGTGTCCTTATAAAATAGGGGGAAAAATCCAGCAAAGACCTGACACAGAACCAGAGAGATGTATCTGGCCATTGAACTGATCCATCTCTTGTTCACTGACACCTCATAAGAAATTGTTTCTGTGGAAGGATGAGGCAGAGAAGAGAAAAGGCCAAGACATGGAAATTATATTTATAGAGTGATAAATCCAGTTTAGAAAATTTAGGTTCAAATCATCATGAACAGAGGAGTTCAGGAGAAAGGTACAACAGGGAGTGTCTACAGTTATCTGTAAAACACGGCGGAGGATCGTCATGGTTGGGGGTTCAATTCAGACAGTGGTGCTAGGGACCTTGTCAAAATAGATGGAATTATGGACACAGAGAAGTAAAGTCAGACTCTGACCCACCAACAACTATAAGGCATCTGATTGGCAGCAGCTTCAGTTTTCAGCGTGGTCCCAAACACACTGCAATGCAGTAAAAGCACGGAACAAAAGAAGAGCTTTGACTGTCCTTCAAGAGGCCTTGAGAATTATTCCTAAAGACTACTTTAAAAAATTACATGGAAGCTGCCTAAGACAGTTCAGCCTGTGTTAAAGAATAAAGTCAGTAATACCAAATATTGACTTTCAAGCTCGTTGCAACTGCACAAACTCTGTTGTTGCCTTATAAACTGTATTTCCATGTACGTTTGCACATGTTTTGAGAAATCACTGCACTTAGTTCCCTTTTTCCTAGCAAAATATAAAGAAATAAGGGGTTGCTCTAGACTTGCACAGCATTGTATACCAGTAAAAACACCTGTACAGAACTATCAATATGAAGGTGTGTAATTGCAAAACTTATCATTATAGAAGTATTTTAATAACCTTACATTTCTCACAGTGGCTTCATTACACATCACAGGCCAAATATGCCATCATTGCTAACTAAATTGACCGTGGGACAAGTTGGATTGGGCTCTGTCTAACTGGGCTCCGGTGACAATGACTGATTAACTGGCTTTCTTCATGAAAGACATTTTAGTAAAATAATGATGAGTGAAAACCATTTACACTCTCAGGGATCTGGTACTGTGCATACTGGCTCACTGTCACTGCCATAGCTCATCAAGACACTTAAATAGAACAGGGTCCCTGTTAATGTAATTACAGTATTCCTTCTCCTGCTCCACTCCATCGCTCCTGTCTGTCCTGTGTGATGCTTTTTCGTTGAAACCAGAAAGGCTAGAAAACAGGACAAACTGGACCAGACTGGAAATAACACACCTGTTGTGTTGAGCTCGAACTCAAGCACCACACAAGTGGTATGTACCACAGGAGAGAATCTGTGGCTATATGCCACATGTCACCAGAGATAACACCCCCCACTAACAACTGTGAGAGAGCCCTCAATAGCCTTGATTAACCATTTATGTTTAAACCCTCAGTAGTAACATGCTTCCGCAATTTCATTCCTCACTTGAGTTGCTTTTCTCATCCTAATGATCACATGCAGAGGAGTAGGGGACTTGAGAGTTGGTTTGTAAAGAGAAGCAGAGCCTCTGCAGAGAAAAACAATGCCACGAGAGAAATTGGGAAAATTATGTTAGGAGCTACAAAGATGCCATGTAATATATGAAAATGTATAAGCGTATAAATGAAAACCAAAACAGAGATAGCCTCAGGTTTAGCAGTTTGCAGCTTAACACAATGTTATATTGGCATAAAAAATAAAACACAGGTGAACAAGTAACCTAAAAATACATCATGGCATAAAAACTGGTCATTAAGCATGATTTTTTTTTTTTTTTCAAATTCTGCAATCGAGGCATAATTCTTCATTAAAACAAGATTGTGCTTTGACTGTTAACAGAGGATATTCAGACTAATGAGCTCACGGAGACGCTCAGGCCATGTTTGATCTCAAGCTATAAAACACAAGGGCCCAACACTATCTGCCTGGATACAAAGAAGTGCAGGCACACACAGCCATATATGCATACACACACACGCACACGCACACACACACACACACACACACACACACGTGTATACCTTTCCTGAAGTACACATTGCAGACTGCCCTACAGGGCACATTTGTTCAAACAGAGCAAGAACAAAGAGAGCAGGTGGCACACAACCTCACACACCTGTCTAAAAACAAAGGAAAAGAACAATAAGCTTGTGCTACACTATACTTTAATTTAAAAAGAATTTCTTTAATAGTAGTTGTAACTTAGTAGCAAAGTTCTCCCTAAACTATTGAGAAGAATGATAAAAAAGAAGCAAAGATCAACAATTTCTTCCTAATCCAGACTGAATGAATACTACATTTTTGAGCCATGCGCAGGGCATAATCATTTACAAAGCCTTTCTAAACAGCCTTAAATCATAAAGATAAAATTCTTCCTTTCATTCAAAATCTAAACTTACTCCAGTGGAACATGTGGCACAAGAGAAGTATAATTTGAAAAGAAAAAAAAAAGTTCCATGTTCAATGAAATTACTGGAAATATGGAGGTCCTGTCCTTTGCTCATAATTATTTCAAGCTTGCTTTGGGGCAGAGAAAACTCCCATCTTAGCCTCCCAGCAAACCAAGCACAGTCTCCAGAGCAAGAAACCGAGTGTGTGCACAGCTGAGACCAGCTAATTAAATGATGACCGTTTCTAACCATAACCCAGGTTGAGGAATAGCATCCTCTTTATCACCACACAGCACACTGGACTTGCTGAAAGGCAGAGAGGTTCTTGTTTTGACGTGATCTTCTGTGCTTGCTGCTGGGGATCTAGATAGAGGAGTGGCTTTTTTGTGGGAGATACAAACACAGCAGATACTTTTGTATCTCACGGCAGATTCAGCAACAGTGTCATTTGCTTTAATGGAGCCCTTCTCTTGTGTACGTGCTCCTCTCTGCTTGCTATGCTAGGAGGACGTCTGAGAGTGAACAGCAAATCAGGCCATCTAACAGCAGGTCACTATACTGCCACAACTCTGACACACACCAGCAGTCCCGGGAGCTCCTTACCCAATTTGCCCTGCTTGGACACAGAAACTGTGGCATGCTACAGTGAAATTGCTCTTTAGCGTTTTGAGAGATACAACAGTACAGGATTCTGAGGTGTTCACTCCAAATTACTCAGCAGAACAGAATTGGCTACAGAGAGAATGACTGACAGACACAAAGCCTGGAAAAGGCAGGAAAATAACAACTCCGAAATGGACAGAAATGCTGAGCTGAAGAACATTCCTCACAAAAGTATGTAAATAAGAAGGCTTAGTGGTGAAAAAACACTGATAATGGGCGTTTTACAATGTACATGGAACACTGTGTACACAGCTGCTTTTGGCCAATAAGAGAGTGGCCTGAGCAACTACAGCCATGAAAGATAGGTTCACAATGAAGGATCACTTCAAAAGAACTTGTAAACAATGGCGAGCCCATTTGAATAAGCTCCGCATGCAGATAATCAGCTAAAAATAAGCACGTCCTCCATCTCGGCCATCATTCATCATGTGCAGGCAGTCCAGGGGACAGCCAGTGAATTTTCACATCAAAATATAATATTTATTTTGGAAAATAAATGTCAATTGAGATGCAATTTAGCAAGAAGATTAGCTAAAGGTCTTCCAGATAGCATCTTATACAGAGAAGCATCTTGACAGGACATCTTTCATTGCGTAATGAAGCTCTTCCCATGTCTCTGTGCACTCCCCCCTTGAAAGGTCAGCAATAACAGAAAAGTGTTAATGCTTCCTAAAACACATGCACATTCAGGCGTACACCTGGAAGAACCACAAGTCTACTCTTACTGACAAAAATCAGAAAGTCAAACATACTCTCAAAACTTGAGAAAACAGCCAAAGTTGCCTATTACAGCCCAAACAGGTCTAGTGAATTCTAACAGTGTGAAACTACATTGCTACAGAGCAACTATGATGACCACCAACCTCTATTCTACGCCTAACTTGTGCTAATCTGCTCACCTCACGCCCCCCGTAGCCCCCGAGAGCAGACTTGAGTTTAGAGAAAATAATCCGTGGGACTGAAGTAGAGGTGTCTAGCGACCTCCAGACGAGTGTAGTTGTGGAGGATCCACGACTGTATTGGACTGTTGTTACAGTACTCCACAGTGGGGCCATAGGTGCCGTCCTCCAGACGGCCGATGGTCAGACATGATTGGGTGATGATGTGGAGGAAGGTGTGCTTCTGCAGTGAGCCAGGAGGGAAAAGGGACAGATGGTTTTCAAGGTAAGTCACAGAGTCATAAAGTAATTCTTAAACTGATGCGTCTGTTCTTTGCAGTAAACTTTCCCAGACACTGACTAAATGTCTGACTTATTTGGTCCATTTCTTATTTTATTTAGTTATTAGATAGACTATATCTTCATAAGCGATATGGGTCATGTTTCAAATTATTCATGTGACTATTGGCTCAGTCACCCACGAAAAAAGGTAACAGGATGGCAACCTCCTTGCAACAAATCAGTAGCAACAATCACTTGTAGGCAGATCTCATTGATGCAGACAGATTGGCAACACATTAAAATCTGTCTGCATTTATCAATCTGAGTGTGTTTGCACCAATAAGCGCTTGCCCATTGAAAGTTTTCTGGTTAAATTCCTGTATAAAAGCAAGCAGAGTGCCTATGTCATTCTTTAATTAAACTGCCATCCTGCAGAAATTACATCACAGTTTATTGTTTAATATAAATGTGTCATATTCTGCTGATTTATCACAGTTAATCCCTCTGTTGTCACAGATTGCATGTAACTGCCAACTTGACCCCATTCAATGGCAGACTGTTGACAGTCTGATAGGAGACCCACTTACTTTTAATAGACATCTTGATGCACAAAGTTGCTTTGAGGTCAGCAACTGACTGCAAGTAGTTGCAGGCCTGGTTGCTGTCTCCAAAGCAACCACTTGAAAGTCAAGGAGGTTGGTTTCAAACCCCTGAGAAAATGACCACATCAACAATTTGAACATACCCTTACAATGAGGCAGACGATATTTGCCAAAATTAGCACAATACAAATAATTTTTGGGGGGTAATTTAAAAAACGAGATGGACAATGAAAAAAAAAGTTAGATATTTAGTAAAAACATGTCATCTATGTTCTAATTCGTGGCAGGGTGTGGTCGGCAGTGCCGCAACAGGGAAAGCGGACGCAGCTGCGCGGCATCGCAATCACGCCTCGCCAACTTAGAGTCCTGTTGTGGTGTTGCTGTTGTTGTTGGTATGTGGCTGGCAGCTGGGAAGCTGAGCCGACTTGTGTGAACTTCAAGCGTAATAAAGAGAATGTTCAAGAGTGGTGAAACGTGGTCATGTCATGCTTCCTACCTGCCACATAATTATAGCAGGAATTTGAGTTTATCTATTTGGTTCTCCTATTTTACTCCCTGATACAGCCTGTGGCTTAGTGTGCCTCACTTGTAAATAGCTATTCATTCAATATGCCAATCCATGCCTCAAACTTTGTATCTCCAATAAACTCATTACTTGCATTTTGCTGCAATAGTTCAAGTGTGAATTAAATAACAATTAGCTCAAATATTTTAAGTCTTAAAAAAATAAAGAACATTTTCGGTTTCTTTAGCCAGAAAACTGGCTGAAAAAAAGTTTAAAAACTACAGTAATTAGACTCTACTAAAGCTAAAACACAACTTGACAAGCACAGCAAAGTTAAAAAGTACAGATAAATTGGTGAAAACTTCAGCGCACTTAGAAATTTTGGCTATCATGTGTTTGAGTGGGATATCCATGTGAGGGAAAGCACAGTAAATAGAACTTATTACTGGTTGAAACAGCAGAGTAGGTGAACAGGAAAGTGGATGTCGGTCACAACTGTAAATGAATACAGGAGGAATATGGAAAAGCCAGGTATTTCTGTGAAAGTGAAACTGATGACCAGATGAAATGTTAATGGTACTGTAGTCATCCAGGATTCAGTCCCTGTCAGTCACACCTGGGCTAAAAATAACACCGGCCACTGACAGCGATGAAACCCCAGAGCTGTTTACAACAGAGACCGGTCCTCTTCGTTATGAATTATTCATTTTATTCTCTTTTTTTCCCATTTTAAGAAAAGCACACTGAGAGCAAAGTGTAATGAAAGGATTTCTCCATGGATTTGTTCAATGCTCGATGGAAAGGCCTCTGAGCTTCCTCACTTTGTCATATCGACATGTCGGTGATAGGACATCTCAATCACTCATAGACAACTCTGCATGCGACGCTGCCTTGTCTAACCATCTCCCAGAGGATTAAAAATGCATAAATTGTTCATATAAAAATGGTTTTTGAGTTGTGTAATCCATAATGTATTTTGATTTTGATGTATTCTGAGGAAACAAGGCTTGAGAAGAATATTTAGTTTTCCTATGAGATTCAAAATGTCTTTCTGTTTCCTGCCCACAACATCTGTTTCTTCATTTGACTGAATATCAAAAATGCAAGCTTATTACTGCTTGCATACCCAGGAATATTAGGTAAAGTGAAACCCTGATGTTCAATATGCAGCGTCTAGCTTTGTCGATTTTTTGTATTTTCTAATTCAGTGCTATAGCAAAAGACTTTGATACATACATATATACACATATAGCGATACCTGTAATGAGCAACACAACTAAAAAAATAGACATAAAGTTATTATTTTTTTCACCTCACCATTTTGCACCTAATACATGCAATCATTTTTCTTTGATATTTGTAGGTGATACTTGTGTTTTGTGGGTTTTTGGTTTTTTTTTTTTTGGGGGGGGTTTATAGGTTAGACTTCAGTTTCTCTCTGTGATGTAAATTATTTGGTGACTTGATTGTTCTGCTGCACATACAACATATTTGTCTACAAAATATAAAAGGATAAATTGCAATGCATGATCCCAGGTCACGAATGTAGGAAAAGGCTTCAGTATACATCCAAAAAATATATATATTTATATAAACGATCTACCGTACTAACCACTAACACTTCAGAGTCCACACACTCCTACTCACAATACTAAATCACAATGTGGCACTTCAGGAGGGACAAATTGAACAGCTTACCTCAAAATCATATTCCCACTTGCCAACATACTACATAATGAGACGAGAAAAGAGAAACAGCTGCTGGGTTGAAATAGCAACTCAACTTCCCTGGTGCTTTTTTAAAAAAAAAAAAACAACACATAGCACCATCTTGTGGCAGAAAACAGTCATTCTAGTGTCCCACGACCAAAAATCCCCAGTGTCCTATTGCTCATGAAATTACCTTTTGACAGGTAAAGGTACAAACGTTAAATTGAGAAACAGGGGGAAAGACTGGCCACTTGCTTTAGAACCCTTATTTTGAATTATTTGGTTCCTACAAGGGCCACAGATCCTACCTCAGCATCGTACTCAAACATCTGATTGCCCTTCATGTGGTGACACTTGAGCATGACAACAGGCCCGTTGAGGCGGGAGACATCCAGGCAGAGGTCATCTGTTCTGATTTCTTTATCCGCAGTGTACGAGAACACCTGCAGGAAGAGGTTTTATTAAGCTCTTGAAAAACATCAGTAACATCAACAACATAAAAAATAAAAACAACAGTATTTTAAGGGTTTTTAGTGATAGATGACTAAAGTGTACATATTTATTAAACCTTAATTTTTATCTTTTTGCTGTTTTTTTTTATTTTTTATTTACACTCTAGAGCTTTTTAAAAATTGATTGTGTACTTTATTGGGCATTTCCAGGATGTTCTACAGATATTTTTTCTACAAGACTGGAAGGATATTCTGTCTTGTGTGCTGCAGAAAAAAACTATAATGAGACTTGAGTATAAAGAATATTGATTGGACCAAAGTGAATTCTGGGCTAAAAATCTTTGAGTCTAATCAACACTGGACTTTAGAAGTGAGAGAGAGAAAGCATTGTATTGAAAATCTGCACATTGACTTAGAAGCTGGAGATTAACACACTCCTCGCTTCCAACCTGAAGTCAAGTTTTGGGGCAAGATAATGTACTGCTAGAGGCTGCACTTTAAAATTAAGTACACCCCATGATTTAGTAGCTTGGAGAACCATCTTTAGAAGCAATAATTTGAAATGATTGTTTTTTGTATGACTTCATCATTCTCTCACATCACTGTGGAGAAACTGAAGCATTTGTTTCTGCACAGCTTTCTTAAGGTCCTGCCATAACATTTCAGTCAAGTTGAGGTCTGATTTGACTGGACCATTGCAACACCGTGATTATTTTATTTTTCAGTCCTTCTGCTGCAGATTTGCTGCTGTGCTTGGAGTCACTGTCCTACTGCATGACCCAGGCTTTAGCTGTCAAACAGATGGCCTCACATTTGACTCTAGAATACTTTGATACGGAGAACGGCTCCTGGTCGACTGAATGACTACAAGGCGCCCAGGTCCTGTGGCTGCAAAACAGGGTCAAATCATCTACTGTGCCTGACAGCTGGTATGAGGTATCTGTACTAATGTGTTGTGTTTAGGTTTTACTAAACATGGTGCTGTGCATCTCCAATCTGGTGCTATCAGTCCAAAGGAGGGAAGTCTTGTTCAAGAAGTCCTGTGGTTTGTTCAGATACAATTTTGCAAACTAAGCCATGCTGCCATACTCTTTTTAAAGAGAACAGGTTTTCCTAACAAGTCGTCCAATCAAGCTTGATTAGTTCACGCTAATTGTACCATCATGAACTTTAACATGCTAATTGAAGCCTGGATGGTCTGAGATCTCGTTCTTGGGATTGTGCTTTTAATATCTTTAAGTATTACATGCCCTGACCTTGGAGTAAATTTGCTGGCATGTCTACTCCTGGGAACATTGTGTTAACACCGAAATGGTCCAGATCAGCAAACTGCAAATTATAGAGGTGCTCACACCTGCTAATGATCAATTAATCAAGTACGTTTAGTTAGCAACACCTGGCTGCAACCCAAGTAGAACAAATGTAAAGTTACATTTGCAAATTCTATTATAATATAGACAATAGTATTTCTTTTCACAAGTATAATGCTCTCAATACAGTATTTACTGTTATCTCCTCACCTGATTTCCACCCATGCCGTGGCAGTTGAAAAAGCCAACCTTCTCGTTCTCTTTTCTCCCCATGTTGTCCATACACTGGTTGGTCTCAACATTTCTGATCTATAGACAGGAAGTTCATATTTACAAATAAGAAGTACAAGTTTATTAACTTTGTAACACTAAAGTCTTAAAGTGTTACATCATAGCATTTTATTTTTGTTTCTTTTGACAACAGCTAGGCTACAGGAACAGAAAAAAAAATAAATTACCAGAATAATGAGGTCCCATTTAATACATCAATTAAAAAATTTTTTTCTAAGTCCTTGTTTTTTGTCCTCCCTCATTGTTTGAATTCTTCATCCAAGGATCTCTTATGCAAATTGATTATCAATCACTACATCTTAAATATTGTCTTCCAAATTAATCTGTTAATATATAATTAGCAACAGCATTTTAGTTCACTCGGTTGTACTGAGTATCTTTAGGGTTTGATTAGTTTTTAATTAATCTTTTAAACCCAAATGTATTATATTTGATCCATGAGTTTTGGAAACGTATACATCATCAGTGTCTTTTTTCCTCCCAAAACAGCAAAATAAATTGCACAATATATTTTTAAGGGTTTTGTTTTTATTTTTTTGTCAGAAGGTTTAATAATCACTCAATTTCCAAAATCTTTAATTTTCTGGCAATTATTTCATGGTTCAGGTTTCAAAGGGTTAAAAAATTAACCTATTTCTTGGCATTTGACAAAATAATCATATAAGTAAATAACAGATAATAATCTTAGTTGCCACCCCAGGTTTGCAAGTATTGCAGCATGTCTGAATGGCTTCACTTTAATAAGCCCAGGTCCAGGAGCTAGATGCTAATGCCACTAATGCTGAAACCACTTTAAATGCAAGTCACAGATTTAATCATGCTTTCTTTTCAGAAACTGGAAAAACTTTGTCACCATCTTCCATAAATGCTATAGCTAAAATCACATATATACCATGTCACTGAGTTAATTTAGTCCAACCTCTACTCATTATATCCACATTTAAAGATGAAACTGAGCTAAGTTGACTGCACACTTCTCAATAAGCAATTATCACAGCTCCTACTGACTTCCAGTCAACTCAGCTATCTAATGAACTCCTACATTCACAGAGCTAAAGCGGAGCTGACTATGTATGTTGCCTAAGCCATTACCATGCCTATCATGCAGGAACGGAATGGCATTCATAATAATTAAGTGATATAAAACCTAATGGTTCCGGCTGTTAAAGAAAGGCTGACTGTGTGTTATGGGGGATGAGAATCAGCCAGAAGTAGTCTGGTTTAGAGGAAAATGGGAGAAAAGGTGCTGCAGCGGCTAAAGGGAGATAGAGAAAACCAGTTTTTACTGCAGTATAGGAGAGCAGTGCAAAGGAGAGAAAAAAGTCCCCTCATCCTCAGCTGTATGAGTGTTAGAGGATTACAACCTCATTTCACACTCAGTTCTTAGACTGACATTACTTTTACATGACCTCCATCTATGTCCAGATAGCACGGTCCATGTTAGCACTGAGTTGACCCCCGCTTCAATGCTTCCCACACAAAGCTATGATCATCAAGAAGCTGATTGTGGTCACTTTAAAAAAGCGGAAGGGAAATAACTAAAACATCTCTCTTAAAATAAGCTGTGTCAAAACTGTAAATTAGTAGTTATCAAACCATACTACCTGCTTACAATTTCTACCGATTAACAACCCTATGAAAAATCAGATTTCTAAGGTATGTACTCGGAAACAGTCTTTTTTTGTTCTTTAAAGAGCAGAATACAAAACTATCTAGAATGCATACACGAGCTTTATCTCACTGCCTCAACATGTGGGGGGGATCAATACCGACTCCTTGAACAGCCACACGTCTGTTTATTATGCACGTTCAATACAAACTTGGTTGTTTGTTTTTCAGCTTTTTTTAAGCCTTTCCTGGATCCTGATATTTTCAGGCTGTATCTCACAGAGATATTGTCTTTCTGAAAGAAAATGAAAAAAATGAGGCCAGGCGCTAAAAGGATATATCTGACTGAATGCAGAAGGAGCCGGTGTATGCGATACATTATAGAAGATTAGAGTATAAGAGAGCTCATACTTCACCAAGAGAGTAGTATCTTCTTGGGATCTGGGAGTCTGGGTAGATGTTCTCTAGATACCAGGAAAACGGTTTGCACTTTAAGGCCTCACGGAGGGTTTTGCGAGAGGAGACGTCTCCGTACTCCACCCGCATCACGCCTGCAAATGAAATGTCAAGACAGGAAATGCAGCCATATGTATCAGTGAACATCATCCGTCACATTAAGAGCCACATTTTCTGCTCTGAAAATAGGTTGGTTCTGTTTCTGTGCACCACCGAGACCAGACACCAGGGGGAACCTTTATGAAGGGAAAACAAAGCGCTTTACCTGAAAATATCCCAATCATAATGTTAGCCTGCAATCCCATTTACAAACAGAGTAATGTGAAAGATGCATCTCTTTCAATAGCGCACAAGTGCAAAAGCTGTGCAATAACTGTGGGCCATGATGTAAGTCACTTTAGCCAAATGTGGACTGCCTGATGTATCAGCCTTGATGAAACTAAAGACTGAGAAAGGATTAGACAGCGACTGGGCACAGACACTTACAAACACATTAGACAGATGGTTTCTTCCTAGAGTGCCGCTTGAGGACTCGTAGCTTGAATGCAGATAGACTCAAGGTGGTAATTTAATATGAAAGAGCATGATTGCAATGAGGGAAAATAGAGGACAGCTTTCAAAAACCAGTCAACATGTAAGACATACAGCACTGTACTGTATGAATCCACCTATCTATCTATCTATCTATCACACATGACTAAGATATTGCAAACAGCTTACCAATACCAATAGTATCTCAGGCTTTAATGTGGGAAACAGAAATATCAAGTTGGCAGAAAAAAGCAGTGAGCTGAAGGCTACTTTTCTCTTCCTCTCTTTTTTCCTATCTGCGGGGGCTAAGCATCACATGTTATAGATCATGATGAATAGCCTCTTAGATCCAGTGCAGAGGAAGGACAAGGAAAGGGGTACACTTTTAATAGGATCACTAGATGCCACTCCCAAATTCAGCCTGAGCAACATACTGTGCTCTTCTCCACCAATAAGGGAGGTCTGGCAGCAGCACAACCCAGATCATTCTCCTTAATGTCCTGGAGGAGCAGACAGTCATCGTGGGGCCACAATACACAGAGAAACTCATCCATCATAGCCCTGGCTCTGTCTGCACACATGCCCGTGGAGAATCCTGCCTGACTGAGAGGAAGAGAAGGTCACAATTTGTGCCGTAAGATCGAAAGATTACGGATGATCCCTTATAGGTTGGCTGGCATCTAAAACAGTTAACCAGAGATTTCCAGGATACCGCTCCCTGCAAAAGGGTAATCACATTACTAAGTCGACAGATGGAGGGGTACTCATCTCTCAATCTGCACAGTCGTATTGTTCTAGTTTGTCCGTATGTGTTTGAGCTCTGTTTGAAAGATGGCCGTTCGTGACTAATTTCTGAACCCAAGTTCAAGAGAGCACTAAAAAATGTATCTGAGAGAAGGAATTAATTAATCCCACTTTGAGGATGGCAAAGCTGCATTAAATTCAAATATAAAAGTAAAAGAAAATGTACATTTACATAAGAATAAAAAAAGAACCTTGCAAGAGAATGAAAGACTAAAATGGAAGAGACATGTCTTTCCTTTTCACACCAATTTGCTAAATTAACCACACAGGGGTCCAGCAGTGAAGTTTGTTCACGTCTTCCTTTGACCAGCAGTGCACACTGAAACTTTTTTTTATAACATGTAAAATCCGCAGAGCTGATTTAAACTCTTGGTCTTCAGTTCTCTGCATCATTTTAGTGGCTGAGAGTAGTAGTGACATGGTGGCAGTTTCATTGCTCTGTACCTGGTGATATGATATAAAAGAAGTCTTTGAAATCATCCATCCAGACTTCGGCCAGGCGCCTGTTGTTCTTGTTGATGACTTGGCCCGTTCCTCCAGGGAAACTGTATGGGGTGGCCTTCCGGAAAACATGGCCCACGTGTGAACATGTTACAATTTCCAAGGAGCCACCGCATTGCCAAATCTGCAAGCGTAGAGACAAGATTTATGTAGTATGTGACAGGAAAGCAGACAAATAGGCTGGATACAAACTGATGAAACAGTCAGTGAATGCCTGTTCCCTTTGTTCTACCCCCTTGATGCTTAGTTGACCTACATAAATGATAACGTTTGTTACCAATAAAAAGATTTGCTCTTAAATTTTAACAGCATACCATTGTGCCACACACACACACACTTACTGCAGATCTGTTTGTGACTAGATGCTGCAGCTCACAGGCATGCCTTAAAACAGCACTTCATGTTTTCTGATTACTAACGACAAGCTGTGACAGGAAGACAAAAACACCTTCTATAAACTGCCCTTGTCATAGTTTCTGGTACAGTAGGTGTCCCCAGAACTAAATTTTCCATGATAGCTAATTCAGAGAGACTCATGAGGTGAAGTACAAACCACACTATCACTAACTGGTAACAATAACATATACTTTGTACAATAAACTGTACAAACATAAAGCAAAGATACAAAATATTTTTCCCTTATGTTTGTGTAAGCTCAAAGCTAAGTAGACACCAACATGTAATATGAGCACACACATCTAAGGCTTTCATGTGATGTCAGTTCCACATCTGCAAGGTTTCATGAGTACATCCTGTGCAGTTGTGATATTACAACAATGACAAAATCTGTCCACAGATGTCTGCCAAAGTGCTCAAACCCATCAATGCACAACAGTACATTTGCCAGGATGATGCACAAAAAGAGACTCTCACAAAAAATCAGCAGCAGCAACCACATGGTTGCAGCAGGTAACAAAAAATGTTTGCAACAGTGTCTTTTTTTTTTAATATTTAGAAAGATCATCCAATTTTATAATACGTGTAAATATCTACAAAAAGGGAATATCACAAGGCAGAAACATGTGCTGGTATACAGAGAAATCACTCACTCTAAAAGACATTTCCAGGTTTTCTCCTCCCCAGATATCCATCCCTGGATCGTAACTCCCAATTTCTTCAAAATACGTCTTGTCTATAGAGAATAATCCTCCTGCCATGGTGGGAGTCCTGCAAAAAACACAACAAATTAAGGCAACAACACAAAACCTCTTTGTAATATTTCATTTCCTCATACTGAATTTGTTAGCATCTTTTTGTAAATAAGGGGAACATTGAGAATATAATAACAGGCCAATTTGTTTGACAATTTGAAACAAAGCCTTAGAGGGGCAATTACTTTTATCTTTTAATTCATTCTATACTCAAGTCAGTCCTAAATAAAGGATATTGTTTGCTGCTTGGAGTGATTTGCATACAGATGAGTTTTGTGAAGCCAAAAAAGGCAGCTCTAAGCAGTTTCTATTTTCCTGTTTCAAAATACATGGATACTTATACTACAAAGAGAAACATCACAACTCTGGATGCTATTTAGGCAGAAGCTGGCATCAGTGGCACACAGAGGGAAAGATGATCTATTTCTAGCTCTAGATAAAAATGGAGCTTTTTATAAAAGAATATTTTGTAGAGAAATTTAACTTTCAGCGTTTCCTCTGTAGCCTGCTGTACAGAAAAAAAAAGCATTTAATTAAGCTTACAAAATATTTCCAACTTTTTCAGCATTTAATCTGATCTCGCCTCTCTTATTTCAAGATGATATGCAAGTGCAAAGTCACACACAGATGTACCTGACAGGGAGTGTTCTATCCCCTTTGCGTCGATCCATCTCCCGCTGGGGAACAGGATACCATCGAAAATTCAGCTTCCAGTTGAATCCACCGTAAGTCATATCTGAGCCTGCCATGTATTCAAACGTCTCATCGCTGATGACATCTATGATAGGGCACACCACTGCTGTCCTGAAACACACAAAGTGCCATAATGGTCACATGTATGATGAAACTGGCTGGACTGAAATTAAGCATGTGGTGCATTATCATATTCAACGTGCCTCAACATCCCACCATCATAAAATCGACCGCATACTGTGAAGAAATCAGGTTCTGGGAACTGCAAATTCTATGCACACCATGCCAGCAACTAGCTATTATTCACATTATTAAATGTTCTGAAGAAAATGATCATTAATCACAATGCGCTGCAATCAGCTGAACATTCACATTTTGATTAATCAATTAACTGGTTAGTCTTTAAAAAGTTACCAGAAAATATGAAAATTAAATTATGTGTTGTTCTCTTGTTTTGTCCACTCAGCTGCTGTAATATAAAAAAGATTTCTGTAAAAACAGAGATGAATCCCTGTTTCAACTTATGAAAAACGAAGTCAAAACAGAATGCAAAGATTTGTAAGTCATTTAAACCCTAAACACAAAATAAAGACAATATATTGAATATTAGGTGGAATATATAATAGCTTAATATGTTGAATTTATATCCAACAACATTTTTAAGGTGGAGCTGGGGGAACGAGGATTGTGTAACAGTTTGAAGGGCAGAATGGCAGAATAACACTGTGTTTTAAAGGACAGGGATCTGAGAGGCTGATTGGCTTTGGAGAAGGAGTCAAGAAGATTACGGGATCAGAGGGGATGACGACAAAATTAAGAATGAGTGGAATTTAAAATAGTGGGAAAGCGGAAGTGACCGAAGAAAAGATCAACAGGGACAACAAAAACACCTAGAACAGCAGGCAGATGGAATAACACAATAATTTCATTTCTGAAATTATGCAAGCAATATTCAGAAAATCCAGGGGGATCTCAGTACACAAGGGACACGGAGAAAACCAATATTGAATCTTGAATATTTTGAATTTGCCCTCAGGCAACACTGCAGTAGAAAAAAAACAGCTACAATTCTGTAATGGAAATCACTTCACGGGCTCTGAAAATCATTGCAACTGAACGCAATTTTATTGCAGCTAAAAATTTACCATGCAAAGAAAAAACACAAACAAGGTCCAGAGCCCGAGCTCATTTAAGATGGATTGAGAGGAAGTGGGTAAACTGTCAAGTGGTGTGATGGAAATCACAGATCCTGTATCCTATGGGATAAAGAGGAAAAGGACCACCCAACTTATTACCAGCACAGAGTTGAAAGGCTAAAATCTTATGGGATATATTTTTTTAAAGATATATTCTATGTTTTATATGCTGCCATCCAGACAATGTCTATGTTTATTTGATCAAGACAATTTTCTTGCATGCATTACAACAGCACAGTCAGACTGTAGCTACCCCACAATAATATGTTTTATTTAAACATTTTACATACTATACATTGAACAAAATCGAACACAGGACCACCGAAATTCTTGGGCAGCTGACAAACAACGATAAACATTCTCAGTTCTGTGTGTTGGAAGACAATGTAAATACAGTTTCTTTAAATCACTGCATTGTTTTTATTGAAGGGCAGTGCAGATGTGTAGGAAGTAGGGTTGCACAGGTATTATTTTGTAAGATAAATGCATGTACTTCCTCTCAGGATAGTCACAGACAAAATTATTTCTTTATCAAAAAGAACAGGTCTGGAAATTTAAATCTTTGAACATACAGTATAATTTCTGCACCATCTCAACAGTCTGCACTCAGACTTAAAGACATCAATACATGTGCAGCAGCATTCAGTAAAAGTGTAATGGCTCCATAATACAATATTCTCAGTCATATGATACCAATTTCCTCCTGAGGGTAAATTAATGTGTCTGACCTCAGATAAGGTAAGAATCACAAGAGGATCATAATCATTCATTATTGTCACTCAGAAACAGTGCATGGCATAATGGTGTCTACAGAGCGTGGGTAAATGCCTTTAGTATCTTAATATTTTGATAAACAGCATAAATTAAATGAATTCTTCATCACTTTAAATCAAAGCTATTTGTTTAATGATTTTACAGATGCAGCAAACTCAAACCTTTGCCCACTTAATACCGATACTGCATAAGTCATATAGTGTTGACATGATGACGGTGTTACTGTAATTGTCATGGTCCCAGGATTCTTATTTGTTGGCGGTTTTGTTTATTATTACAGTTTATTTTTTGATGGTGTGATTATTTCGCTTTAATGACTTTTTTGTATAACTTTACTGAAACTTCCCAGTATTTGCCTTAGTGTAAAGCTGCTATGTGTAGGTGTGTGTCTAATCTCTGCATTTATTAGCTACTTCCCTTTTTTCCAGTAATGAGTCGTCTCCGGTGTTTTGGATTTAGTTTTACTTCCCCACCTGACTCGCTGTCTTTGATTATCTTCACCTGTGTCTCGTTACAGAGCTGTGTCCACTTTCCCTTAATTATAAATACTGTCATATAAATGTTGTTGTCTTCCTCTCTGTCCCTGTCTGTGATCATCACCCGGGTGGTTTTGTCTTCATGCTCTTGCGGCTTAGGTTTTGTTTCTCTTCCGTGTTTTGCTCTGTGGACTTCTGCCATCAGCCTAATTAAACGGCTTACCTTTTGTTAAACCCTGCTGCCTCCTGTGTCTGTTTTTTGGGTTCTCAACCTTACACTCTACACAGTTTGCATAACCTGCAGATTGACAGAAGCTATCTTTTCCTCTGAGGTTGCAGCATAATTATTATCTCATATCAGCAGTGCCAGGCAGCATATTAATAACTGAAAGTTTGCTTTCCCATCAGTATTCAGATAGTTTTGGCTCAAGTACCCAGTGACGCAACTAAGGCGAAATATGATAACAACTGCAGTAATAAAGCCTTTTTAGGGCTCAATAGTAACACTAAACTGTCAAAACAATAGGAGGGTTTGCAGCAGTATGTTGCACTGCTCCTAAACTGTCAAACGTATGTGCGATTTCCTATCAGTGCCTTCAAAAAACAGTATTAAATTCAAAATACTTAGTGATGTCAATTTTAGCTCCTACCTGTCCTCTTTGATGCGAGCCAGCAGGGGCTCTAGCCAGCCAACAGTACACTCGCAGTGAGCATCAAGAAAGGTGATGACCTGACCGGTGGTGGCAGCTGCCCCCCTCAACCTGGCTCTGATTAGACCTGAACGCTGCTCCATCCTCAGGATCCTCACCGGCACCTCCAGAGTACGCACATAGTTCTCCAGTTTCTTCTTTAGGAAATCTGAAAGAAATTATGCAAAAGAAAATTCATAACAAGCTAAATATGGACAATATGATGATGAGATTTCAATCAGGTCATCAAATTATCAATTCGAGCTAGTCAGCTTATGTCCAGCTGAGAACTTATAGATTCCAAAAGAAAATAATAAAATTTGGAAACAAGGTTTTTAGCTACTACCTATTGGGGTAGGATTATGTGTCATTTTTATGGGTTACAGAACTGCAAATTAAAAAATAAGGTAAAGATAGTAAGACCATAATTACTTGAGCACATAAATATTGTTTCTTGACTCATCAGAGGTGGATGTGCCACCTAAAATAATAGCATAACCGATACAAGGAGAAATGCTTTACTTACATATGTCTTTCAATATTTCACGATTCCTTAAACTGTGATATGGCAGAATCAAAACCTGGAAACCCGATCATTATTTCTATAATGCTCAAAAATGTACTTATCAATGTGTTTTTACTTGAGTCTTCAACATCACACTCCTCATTTGTTTTTTCCAGGGTTTAGTGAGGAGTTCTCAGAGTAAAAAAACCCCACAATTATGTAAATTTGAACCACAAACGTTCCATTTGTGGAAACGTTTGTGGTTCAATCTAAAAGATCTTAAATGGTTATTTGAAGATTACAAGAACAAATGGGACTCACAGCCTTACATCGAAGGTTAATTGGTGTATTTATTCATCAGGTTCTAAAAATAAATACTAACACCATAAAGTCCTTATGTTGTAATTAAAAAAAAAAAGCTAGATTAGTTTTAATTTATCTTGCTACACAGCCAGAAACTTGGGTCCCTTTTATCATAATCATCCTACAGTACTCCATCACATACATCCTGTATGTATACTTTGTTAACGTACACAGATTACAAACCTCGCTCGCTGGCATCATCAACTAGGATAATTTCCACTAGCAAGTGTTTGGGAGAGCGGTTGATGACACTGTGAACAGTTCGCAGCAGCGTGCTCCATGCCTCGTTGTGAAACACGATGACAATGCTGGTGTTGGGCAGGTCATCTGAGTACACTTTGGTCTTACAGCTGACAGAGTAACACAGGGGGGGAAAAGGCAAATCAGTGATATAAGACTTTACAGAGGAAAGTTCCCTTAGATATGCAGGGTCAACAAACTAGGTGAAAAGTCACACTTATAGTTTTAGAGTTGTACTTTAGAGTTTCAGAGCTTTAATAAACCCATTAATTTAAATCCATATCTACTGGCAGTTAATTTAAAGAGTGTTTTTTGTCCTTTGTTGATAAAATAACATTAAATCTTTTTTTTTTAATAGTTAAAATATTTCACAAATATTTTAACTATACTGGATGTTTTTCATACTGATAATTATTAATATGTAATCACCATTTTACACTATATTAATCTTAGACTGTTTAGATTTTTACACTGACAATTATTGGAGATTGCAGATTATTGTGTAACAATATGTATTACTGTATAACAAATTTTAAAAATATTATTTCATTTTTTGAAAGAAAAACAATTATACTTTTAGTCTCAAATAAATAATTTAGTCCTGTATAATTATCACTGCTTGTAATTTAAGTTTCTAAAAGGTTAATATATGGTAAAACTGTAATGTTATGATAGCTGATGATCTGATTATCATTTGTTATAATCTTTGATATTCTGTTTATTAAAGTATTCATACTTTAAAAATTTATCCCAAAACTAAAATGGTCATTTACAGTGACAAACATAATTTCTCAATATGTTTGAACCACTGCACAGAGCATCTAATCTGTTGCTGTACTTCTACTGAGTTAGTTTCAAAATGCAGCCCATTATTTTGTATCAGAGAACATAAAGTTCCCAAGTGTTATCCAGTTTCGCCATCAGTGCAAAAACACTGTCACAATAGGTTTACTGAAAGATATTGAGAAAGAAAGTAGAAAAAGTTAAACCAGTGTTGACAGCTATGTCAGCATGTCCTTGGATTAATGTGACGTCTGTCAAAGCCAAAGGGTGTGAATGTGGGACGGTGCTGTTGAATAAAGAATTAGCTACATTACAGAAGAGGATGTGGACAGTGAAGGCAGCATGTATGGCTAGAGGAGAGGTGGGAGGAGGTGATGTGGGGGGGGGGGGTTACCGGAGCAGGCAGCATTGCTAGTTCTGTCCTGTCTATTCAATGTGACAGCACTGACTGACATAACTAGGCCAGGAGGCTGCCTTGAAGACATAATGCTGGTGAAATTTTGCACAGCTGAGCTGTGCGCTGTAATAAAGATGCTGTATTATTTATATGGACCCATATTGGGCAGAAATACAGAGTTCACATCATCTGAATGTTCAACTTTTTCTCTCTAATATAGATCTTCTTTTGCACTGTATAAATTTTTATGTATTGTATTTTATACAGTTTTTCCACATCCCAGACAATCTGGAGTGGTCTTCTTCTTGAAACAGGCAAAAACAGGAGCTAAAACAAAAAGAATGTAGGATTTTAGAAAGATAATTTTGTGGTTTATTTCTCATTTGACAGGTAGAGACTCTGATAACCACATTATGAAAAGTGCCGTGAAGAACTCAACTGGAATAGTTAAACATGAATCACTTGGATATTGTCTCCGCACTAGGCAAACGTCTGTGCATATCAGCAGCCTTAAATGAATGTGTCCATGTTTCATACAAGATGCATTTTGAATTTTCATTAGGTGTTCAAGAGGCTCTTGAATGACAGTAAACAAACCCTACTCCCATTCAAATGTCAAGCCTAATGCAAAACGCGAAGGACCTAATAGATCCTGCATGGAAATGATAATCATTATTAAAGATATCTTTCACAGTGGGCACAGTTGTTATTACTAATAACATGTAATGGACCCAACTGTTTAAATTTTATTTAAATTATCAGAAAACTTTTCTTAGTTTAGCACATTTCCTTAGTTTCTGCAGTCCTTATGAGACTATATAAGCATCTTTCAATCAATCTGATAGCATAATTTCTTGATTTCACTTTCAGATATCATTAAGCTCTCTCTGCAGTCTCCTTCGCACTCAAATAGTCTCCGTACAGCTTCGTTCAGCTCTTGCTCAAAACTGTAAGTGTGTCACATACTTGGCTCTGGTTTTTGTGTAGCGGCTTATCACTATAAAAATTCCTCCAAGAATAAAATGCCAGATATGGTGTCGACCATGGAAGTCACCTCTGTATTCTTACCAGGCTGTTTGCTTTGAGTAGGGTGAGTCAGTCTTGTTCTATTATTCTCTGTTGCTTTCTCAGTAATTCTAAGTTAATTATATGTCAGCAAAAATCTGACAAAAAAAAAACCCTCTTAGCAATAATGGTAAAAACATTATGTGCCATGAAATGTGATGGATATCAAAGATCTGCTGTTAGTGAGGACACACGAGCCTACGCACCCATCCAGCCTCACATCTGGCAGACTCCTGTTGAGTGCAATCATATCACTGGCCATCAGATTGAACTGGTTAATCTTAAAGAGCTCCTTCATTTTCTCCTGGTCATCCTTAGGGATGTTTACCGCTTTGCCCATCTCACCTGGACCCTCGTGGCTCCGTGATATCACTGCTGTAACGTAACAAGGACACCACAGAAAAATATTTGATAAGAAAACATATTTTTTCTCACCAATGAGGCAAAAAATTAACATCAAACTGCATCATAAAACAAATCCTACTGCATAAAAAATGGACTCTGTGGAACAAGGAGAGTGCAGAAAAGCGTGCGTGTTCTATTTCTGTCCACTTTGTAAATTTTCTAAACTCATATAGCACCCAGAGCATGAAAACCTAATTTTCCAGATCAATGTGCATGTGCGTTTGATAACAGAAATAAATGTACTGGCAGCTGGTGTTCACATATGAACAGTACATCATGTTCACATTTATTATATTATTATAATACTGAATATACAAAAAAAATGTGAAAGCCTCTAAAAGCCTGTGCTATTAAAAGCAAGGAAAAATGTGTTTCTTCAAACATCAGTGCATGCTCAGCAGAGAAAAACCTTTAACACAGCGACAGTGCATGCACGCCGCTTAAGCTCTCTCCTGGTGGTTCTGGCTTAGGCTGACAGGGTATTAAGCACTGTACACTTTGCCAGCTATATTTAATTTAAAAATTTAATCTATTAGGAGGTTTTGAATTCAGAGATTTAGGCCGATGTATTAATAGGTGAAAAAAAGCAGCATGACAGCAAAACAATTGCTACAGTTTTTGCTATGAAAGGCCTGGAAAATATCAGAATTGCTACTGGTGCTGCACAACGCAAGCTCCTTTCACCGAAGGTAAATAACCACCCATTGATTTATGACTCTGCTCTCTCTCACTCTCTTTCTCTCTAATAATCTCTTAGAACAGAGGCTGTGATTTCCATGAAAGGGGGACACATAGTTCACATTAGCTGCATGGCCTCCTGCTAAGAGGATTTCCTAAGACCCCTTTGTGGAGACGGACTGGGATCGGTCGGATTGTAACCTCAACTGATCCTGGGTTTTCTTTATAATGCTGCTGACACTCTTCATTTGGACACCAGTTGACATCTGATGGACACAGCTCGAGAGCTGAGCTGGATGACTGAGCATCAAAACATTCTCAGCCTGCTCCAGCCATACTCCAATCCATCATTCTTTGTGTGTGGATAAACACAGGTCAGGAAACGTCTTGCAGAAAGAGAGAGAGCACCAAGCAAACCATCAATAGTAGTTTGGGTTTCTAAAGAAATTGTAGTGAAATTGCCAGCTGCAAAGCTGAGACTGTGCAATATTGCTTGATAGATGGATGGTGGCCAAGCAGCAGTGCAATGACTAAAAGCTGGAAGCTGTACAGTACAGGTTCGCGTTATCTGAAAGCTAATTTGTACTGCCTAATTTATAGCTGCTGACAAAGTATTAGATATGCTAATGTGAAAATAGGGTTAAAGGGGCAAATGAAAGGCAGAGAAAGGTGCTAAAATGAGAGTTAAATGTGTAATTATGTGTAAATTCTCAAGATCCAACTTAAACTATACAGGTAAGAGTTGTCATGTTTTGATTGTTAGCTAAGAACCATGTGCACTAAACACATGCGTACATCTTGGTTGTAAGCTTTGTGCTAGGCATTGTGATTTTTTTTTCCAAAGCCTTCAATGGTCATAAAGCTTGTCCTAGTGGAAAATGCAAGCTGGAAGGAATATCTTTTAATAGTCTTCCCCTACTCTGTAGGCACCAATTAGCTTCACTTCACATCATCGGTCACTTTCTTAAAGGAGCCCATAACATTTGAAGGGCCTGATAATTTATCAGTCTCTGAATTATCATAAACTGACACTCCCTAATGACACTTCTTGACCTGGTTTCCAAGTCCTTATCAGTTGATTAGGGCCCAACTTCCTAATGACGTTCTGAGCCCGAGTCAGTGTACACATGGATAAGTGTTGAAACAGTCTGAACCCAGGATTTTAACAAAAGAGAGAACCTAGAGGCCTAAAGAAACACTTCAACAGACCAGTGCAATTAGCAATCTAATTAAATTGCTTGGTTTTCTAGAATATTTCCAAGCTTCTGTAATGCTGTGGTAGCTAAATCAGAAAGAAAGGTTCTGGAAGAGAGAAAGATGTAAAAGTGGAATATCAGAACAGTAGCCAACATGCTATTAAGGCAATGCCAGGTAAGAGAAGAAGCCACAGCTGAGACCAACACACACGTGAGCGTGCAGATTTTGTGCAGTCATCATCACATGGCTCCTAAGGTTCCCCTGTTGTTTTCATTCTCGTTTACGTAGAAAAAGATCTGTGTAGTGTTACACAGTTGGAGTCTCCTCCTTAGGCTCAATCCATTCTTTTTCATCCAGACATTACCTCCTCTTCTTCCCTCTCCTGCTCTGCTCTGCTTCCTGCCTGGCACAGCTGCCATTTCATTAGAGATCAGAGAAGCTTCTCTTAAATACATAACCACAGAAGACCATGAACACACATCACACAGAGTACTACTACACGTCTCTGATATGTGCTTTAACTGTAACGCACTCTGGTGGTACATGACAGGTAAGGGGCTTTGTTCATAGAAAGATTCCAGCCAATTAGAATAAATGTACCATCTGTGAAATGTAAGTAGACAGAACTGGCTTAATTATTCTTGGCATAGATGTAACAAGATGCTACAAACATTCCAGGAAGATTTTGGTCTATATTGATATGACAACATCACACAGCTGTTGTACATCCAAGAAGAGAATTTTCAGTTCCACCACATCCCAGCTGTGCTCTATAGTATTGAGATCTGGTGACAATGAAGACCATTCACAGCTTGAGATGATCTGAGCTTTGTAACAAGGTGCATTGTCCTGCTGGAAAAAGCCATCTGAAGATGAGCACATGAAGGAATAGATATGATCAGCAACAATGCAGAATGGAGATCCATCAAGTGAGACCATGCAAAATATAGGAAAACAGGAAACTGAGGCTGACTTGACAAGAGTGGCACCCGGTGTGGTCTTCTGCTTCAAGGTTTGACATGTAATAACACACCCTGGTTCTACCAGCCTAAACCAGTGTGACCATTTTCCTCTGACCTCTGACATCAACAAGGTATTTTCACAAAGACAACTGCAGCTCATTGGAGATTTTCTCTTTTTTGGATCAATTTCTGTAAAGCCAAGTTTATGAAATCTCCCCATCTGCCACCAACAACACCACCAAATTCAAAGTCACTTAGTTCACCTTTTTGCTCCCATTCTGATGATCCACTTCAGTGGGTCATCTTGACCATGACTAAATGTCTAAATGCACTGAGTTGCTACCACTTGATTGGTGTGATTGATTACATATTTTCTTTATCAAGCTGTTGCACTGGTGTACCAAAGCAGCCATACCCCTGATCACCTAAAACTGCCTTGTAGATATTTTTTAGAAAGAAGAAATTTGTTATGGAGACATATACAAAACTTATTTTTATATCAAACTGCAAGAGATATGAATTTTCTGTCTGAAGTTAAGCATTTTTAAATCATATTCTATAGGGAATACTTAATCAGCCTCAAGCAGCCATTCGTGGAACCCCAAGGGCTTCATTATTCAGCCTCAGAGGTTGTTTTGTCTACTTAACATACTAACACGTGTTTTATTGTGTTTGAGGCAGGTTTGCAGTACTGACAAAGCAAATTTTTCATGCAAGACTTGTTTTTACTAATGTGAATCCAAGCAAAGAACTATTTTAAACCCAAAATATAGCAGTGAATTTGTGCTAAACTAAAAATTATATTTTCATTTGACAGCTGTAAAAACAAAATAAAACAGGGGTACACTAAACAAGATAAAACTTGAAACACCTGCAGGGACATTGCAAAATCCAGTGTTTGACAGCAATCCTAAGATATAGTTCATATACACAGAAAATCCTGCGATCTCAAATGCAAAATAACATCCAATGTACCTGCCGACTTTTGTATGGTAATGAGACAGAGTAACTTGGAGCTCAGCATCATTCTAACCTTAAAAGCAGATTACTAAGCTTCTTAGAAACCTGCTTACTTGAGGACATGTGAGGAAATGAACTCTATTAGAGGAAGTGTGTTAAAGTGATTTGAGCAGCACACCTTTATACAGAAAAGCACAGTTTTACAACAACAAAAAAACTCAGTTTCATCAGTTTCGTTTCATAGTCCGTTTAGCAAAAAAGACAATACATCAGAACTGTCAAATTCATATAAATGTATTAATTTTTTATAGTTCTAAAACCAGAATTCTTACCTTTTGTTACATTACCATCAACTATTAACTGTTTCATATGTTTTATGTGTTTTTCTGCTCTTTCAGGCAAAGCTTTCCCCTCAGTGAACACTGTTTTAATAGGATTTGTCACAGATGATGAATATTTTACACTCAAGTGAAATTTTAGAAGGTATTATTGTCTCCAGCTTACATTCTCATGCATGTTTGATACAAAATAACAGGGAAATTCTCCAACATAAACTTACCTCGAAGCGCAGGGAGCAGCGAGCGATCCTTCCTATCATCACATTTGTTACACTCGCTGAAGTACAACAGCAAGAACACATCCACCAGCACCCACACTAAAGAGGTGGTCAACACCACCTTGCAGTAGACAAACCGTCGCATCACCTCTCTGGGATGACAGCCAGGCAAGTTGATAGCGAGCACTTAGGAGCGCTCAGGCTGCCAGTGAAACATCTGAAGTCCGATGACAGGGTGAAGTAACAGGGACGAGACCAAGCAGGTTTGACCGCGGGGCATCATCCTTCAGGAGATGGGAGAAAAGGGAAAAAAAAAAAAAGAGGACAGAATACTAAACTTAATGTGAAATGACATCATAACAGTTTAAGTATTCCTGCTATGAATCCAACTGATATCAATCCTTACAATAAAATGACATAAAATGCAAAGGAGGAACTACATTAAAGTAGATCAATATTAACCTCTTTTAACCTTTCTCAGGCTTCACTTTATCAGTTCCATTGCTCTGTTAGCATCCTCTGTCAGAGGTTTCCAGTAGCTACTTAAGAGACCTGCAAAAAGATGAGGAGGATTTTTGTACCATTTCTTCCTGCTAAACTTTTTAAGTCAAATTTCTATGATGTTTCTAGGGTATTGACTGATCAGCTATAATCTAGTCATGACACTGATTTTTCACTGTTTTAGGAGTCATACCATTATAAAGCTCAAATATTTCCTTTTGTAATTTATTTTGTAAATGATCTACTTTTTTGCTTTGAGTTACTGCCCTAGAAATGTTTAAAAATATCCAGGGGGTCTTATACACACACTGCAATTTCTTTCTTTTTTTTTTTACTAGTAGTGGTTCAGTTTGTGGCAAAACAACAGTGAAGTTCATGCATAAGTTTAAGAAGTAAGCTCTCTATTTACTCATCTGTGTGTTTGACCTGCTAGTCCATTCTTAAAACACTTGAGTCTGTCTTCATCACTTTAGCCCATTCATTTTCCCACCTTCTACAAGCTAGTGACCCACTTTTTCATGTCATTCTGATCTCAGTGCTCATGACCATTCTGCCTTTCAGAGTCTCATTCATGTGGCCTGCCTCCTCCCTGCCTCCACCTAACTAAAAGATCTTCATTCAACGTTTCATTACTTCTTCTCCACCGTCACCAGCATCTGGGTTCCAGGGGATCCTGTCCCACCATTGTTGGGACTCCACTCTGCTATATGGAGTCACTGTAAAAGTACACTGCTCTTTCAGTTCAATGGTTTTCATGTCAGGACATAATAAACATATCAATCTCTGGTGAGATCTGCCAAAACCAGCTGTTAGTTCCTGTGGAGCAGTAAGGATGCACTTGCATGTGACACAGTGCAACAGCTGAGAGGACCACCAGGCTACACCCCATGAAAAATGATCTTGCTTGACAGTAGCCTATTTTGTATTAAACTGTATATCGCACTTAATTTTTTATTTTTTCTAAGCATGACCTCCCTGTACCGATTTTTGCAAATCATATTTTCTTCCGGGGAAGTATAACTGACAGCATATACAGACAAAAATATACTCTTCTTCAATGCAACAAATTCCTTTGTTGAATTATTTTTTCGTGTTCAGCTACATGAGTGTGACTTCAGTGTCTGATCAGGTTTTTTGATAGGAACATTTTCGTAGTGGTCCCCTACGCTTTATTTTGGTGAACTTTGGGTCTTTCCTTACAGTGAAGAGCTTTCATGCTAACAGCATGTAAGTGTGTGGCTGTGAGTGAACACTCCACGTTTTTTATCACTATTTTTTCACTGTCCACATGTTATGCAGGAAACCCATGAGCTACATCTCAGACTCAGTTAAATGTTTAAGTTTAAGACAATATGTTTAGAAAAAGACTGAACAAGAATGGCTTATTTGGAATGGCTTTTTCTCTCAAAAAAACAAAAACAAAAACATGTTAGCACAGCCTAGCTTTGCAAAATCTGGAACAATTTCCTTTGGACAGATGAGACCAAAGTGGAGATGGTTGCACATAACCACGTTTGGTGAAAACTAAACAGAGCAAATCAGCACAAACATGTCACGCCAGCTGTCAAGTACGGTGATAAATTGGTGATGATTTGGGTTTGTTTTGCAGTCAGAGGATCTGGGCACCTTGCAGTCATCGAGTCAACCACAAACTCCTCTGTATGCCAAAATATTCTAGAGTCAAATGTGAGGCCATCTGTCCGACAGCTAAAGCTCAGCCAAAATTTGGTCATGCAACGGGAAAATCATCACAAGCACAGCAGCAAATCTACAGAATGACTGAAAAAGAAAACAGGCTGTACCTTAAGAAAACTGTGCATGAACAAATATCTGCAAACCTGAATGAATTGAAGCAACATTGGAAAGAACAGTGGACCAGAAATCCTCCACAGTGATGTGAGAAAGTGAACAAATAATATAGAGTTATTGTTGCTAAAAGTTGTTCTATAAGCCACTAAATCATGTGGGTATGTAGCTTTTCACACACCGATCTGCACTTCAGTTTATTTTCTCTTAAATAAATAATAACACAGCGTACTGCAATTCATCATGTTTTATAGGTCGTCTGAGGTCGTATTTACTTAACTTTATGACCTGGTAACATGGTAACATTTACATGCTATGTAAAACCATAGAGTTTAAAACCTTAGGGCATACTTTCCTTTTACCATGACTCTAGGTTCAGCTGAGTCTAATTCACTTTAATTCACTTTTATTTATATAGCGCCAAATCACAACAGTTGCCTAAAGAAGCTTAATATTGTAAGGGAAAAGACCCTATAATAATAGAGAGAAAACAGAGAAAACCCAACAATCAGACAGCCCCCTGTGAGCAAGCACTTTTGCGACAGTGGGAAGGAAAAACTCCCTTTCAACAGGAAGAAACCTCTGGCAGAACCAGGCTCAGGGAGGGGCGACCTGTTGGGGGTGAGGAGAGGAAGACAGGACAAAGACATGTGGTGGAAGAGAGCCTAGATTAATAATAACTAATGATTAAATGCAGAAACGTGTATAAACACATAGTGAGTAAAAAAGGTGAGTAAAATAATAGCCAAATAGTTTATTACTCAAACTCTGTGCTTCTATAAATCACGGTCAATTCTCAAGTAATCTTTGCCTTCTCTGCAGGTGTTTAACTTTACTTTACTGCAAACATTTTCTATTTATAACTAATCACGATGAGCAACATATGAGACAAATAGCACTACACATAGTATATTTTCTTCATACACGGTTCTCATTTTCTATTTCTCTTCTTTGTTGCTTTTACAAGAATAATAAATAAATAAAAATTAAAAACTGAGGAATGAAGGTCAAATCCAGCCTCCTACATTGGACTGACCACAGTCCCTTCGCATTCTTCCATTTGAGAGGATGAGTGAATGCTCATTTCCCTTGTACAGACTTCACCCACTTCATCAGTAGTGCTGCTAAGACCATCTGGGATGCTTAAATACCAGAGGCAATTTGCAGAGGTTAAATATCTCATTGGCATGGAAAGTGCGCCTCACAATATTTCTGATGAAAGACAACATAATTTTCTGTCAAAAAGGATACTTGACTGAAATTATAGGTTTTTGTTAACTGAAAGACTTATGAAAGTACAATCTGGATGATATTACACTCATGAATAACGCTTTCATTCAAATACACAAACCAAGCACAGAAATGGTCAGGAGTTTTTTGAACATCTGTAACAAAATACAGCACAGTGCTTTTACATCACTCTGGGTAGTAAAACAGATCAAAAAGATTGGATGGTCTACCAATTGTTTCCAGCCTAGGATGATGTGGTACATCCCATGTATTAAAGCCACATGAGCCTCTTGATATTCTCAAAATGTAAAATACATTATGCATTTAATTGCCAATGCATTTAGATATAACTTACCTGAGTAGTTACTTTCATAACTAGCGGAAAAACGCCTGCAGAGGAGTAAGGACAGATTTCCTTATCTTTCACATGCAGCATGGTAATGACTTTGCACTACACACACACACACACACACACACACACACACACACACACACACACACACACACACACACACGCATCTCTCAGTCCAACTCTGTGCCCCCTGTCTAAATGTCCATCACAGAGGCTGACACGGCTGCCTTAGGCTAACCCTTATCTCATTCAAAAACAAGGCAGCCTCTACCCAGCTGCATCAAGACTGAAATCACAGTGCAGTGGATGATTTCAGTCACTCAGACAGAAACTGCACACCACTCAATAAAGTAGATGGATGCAGTCTACACTTAATGACTGTAATGAACAAAATTGTGTCAGTAAAAGCGAAACACAAGTCTGCATCTAGCATATCACCTCCACTCACACTGTAGACAGATCAATGATGATTCTGCCTTTATGATGTCTGTTTGCATCTCTAACCATCTGCTTTGCTGCATGTGTGTTACAAACATATTTGGGTGACTATGACTGCACCAGCCACACCACCAGGAGTTTGCTGGTCTGAAGAAGTCTGACTCAATTAGTCCCACCATCTGGAGAGATGAATATTTCCTGTCTGCTGTGCACAGCTCTAAAAATACATGTCTACATTCTCGACGTGACACGATTTTTTTTTTTTCTTTCAATCTTTTCAATAGGAGTGTAAACCACTGGCCATTATTAACTGCTTCTCAAGTGACACTTAATTGTGTTGTTAGCAACACTCTTTGTTGTGAAATGTCTGGTGCAGTGCTACAAGTTAAATTATGTATTCCTCGTCCATTCAACAGGAGTGCTTCTACTGTATGCAAATGAAAGGCTGTATACTTAAGCTGCCAAACGGCGTTTCACAGTAATAGGACACGGCTCACATCAGCATCTGCCAATGGAACTGTGACAGTAACAGGAGACTAAAAATTAAATAAATTTAAAAAACATAACATTTTTGCATGAATCTTTTTCTCCTCCACATTTACAGTACAAACCCTGCTGACCATCAAAGCACCCACTGAGGTTTGGGTGCCATCGTTAGGAGTAAGAGAGACCAGGCCAGCTAACAACTGACTTTGATATTTTCCCATCACGCACCTGCATCTAAAAGGTCACAAGCATCATGTAAAGCTGCAGTACTTTCTTAAGTGTTAAATGAAAACTGCATTTGTTATGTATGGTTAAAAACCTGACATACAAACAATTAATAATTGGGTTAAACATATTGGTACAAACTGGAAGTCACATTGGCAGTGGCACTGAAAAATAACAATACATACACTGATCTTAGATTGCCCACTATGCATATGCAAGAGATTGTGGCAGCAGAAAACCATAGGCTCCACCTATATAGCTCACTGTGGTGGTCTTAAAAGTGTTGATTACCCTCAATCTGTCAATCTTTCATTCATGTTCAGGTACATTAGGCCTTGGCTTCAAAGACTGGTTTATTAATTGTTAGATGTCACATGAACAAGACGGCAAAGACTGTAAGATCAGCCAACCACTCATTTTATGGTAATATAGATTAAATCTAAACTATAACCAAGCTCTCAACCACATTAAGATCACCGTTTAATGGTGTGATGTGTAACCATAGGAGCCAAATTTTATTCTTGCTATGCAAGGTGTGCACGCAACAGAAAATGGGGACACTCTTTGCTTACCTAAATTATGGATGGAGTGAACCATTGACCTGTTCCTGCCTCGCTCCCGGGCAACGTGTTGAACGTGGACGACATACCCAAATCTACTGCTAATTACTGGTTTAAAAAAACGGGGCCAAATTTACCGCGCGAGCGCATAACATCTCGTAAAAAGACACCTAAGTTGCAGTCCATCTCAGCGCAGAGTAGTCCAAAATCCAGTCCGTCCAGTAAACCTTCTCATGGTACCTGTGTGGACTCCTTGATGTGATAAGTCTCCGGCTGAGCCGCACTAAACCGGTGGATATGAAGAGTCTCCATTATTTTTCCCCTTTTGCGTTTAAATGGATATGCGGTCACTGCAACAGACGCCTCTTCTCTCCGCGCACCTGTTTTCCGAGTGAATATTGTAACGGTAAGAGGACAGGCTGAGATAATAGTCAGCACAACCTAACCTCAGCTCAGACCGACCTGCATATATGCCGAGTCTCCTCTCTGATTGGCTCACAGCGACGTCGCTCACGAAATCCCTTTGAAGTAGGGCTTCACGGGCGTCTGGTAAATGTAGGCGCGTGCATGCCACCAAATATAGTGTTTGTTTTTTTAAATCATATATTAATATACAAAAACGCTTAATTTGATTTTAGCTACTTGAATTTTTATTTTGTTTTAAATTCGTTCTCAGACATATATTAGGAGGTCAACTTGATGACAGTTATTTTCCATGTATACTTTTCATTTAGCATAGGTTACCTGCAGCAAGAAATACAGCTATAAAGGCAATCAAAAGAAACGCCCAAATGCCTATGCTCTTTGTGAAATGATCTTTTATTGACATTCTCGGTTTTAACTTTGTCCTAATATTCTGAACTAAGCCTGATTCCTCGTGTGGTTTTGTAGTTTCGCCTTTATAAAGCTTATAAGCAACTATTAGAGCGTTTTCCTGTTTATGTTTCCAGTAGGGACAAGGAGAAAGCTGGTTAAGGTGCACTCTAAGGCAGATTACACCCGGTCAGGGTCTAAAGGTCAATTCACTGAAAATTTCCAAACGACACAGACACTTGTGTACATCACAGCTATTTTGAAGCAGACTTTTGGTGGATCGTGTTGAACAATGCTGCCATCTACTGTTATTGATAAGAAACTCGGTTTTGCCCCTGGGCAATTAGCCAGATAAAATCTAACCGAAGCATTTAATAAACATTCAGGGAATCATAATAACTCTGATGTACTGTCAACGAAGTGCAGCCACAGACTCTAAACTGTCCTTTATTGCTATTTCATTTACCTCAGCGACAATAAAGAAGCTGCAATAAATACTGCAATCTGTTTTCTGTGAAATAAATCTGACTTCCGTTCATATCTGCAGTGTATGCAGATAAACACTGGCTTCAGATGAGACTCAAATTATCCACTAGATGTCACTACACGCCCTCCTTGAGTTAGAAAGTAATAGAATTTTTTGAAAAGAATACGTTTATTATCATTATTATTAGTAGTAGTAGTAGCTTTAAGACTTTGAGTAACTAGATGGCTTTGGGGAGTATGTTTTCCTACAACAGCTGATGTATAGTATAAAGTTTTTCTCAAGTTTTAGAGTGAGCTCTACTGGCTGGGGGAAATGTAAAGTAAAACTCAGTGGAAATAACCTGAGTTTTGAACTCAAAACTTTATTTCAAAAAATTCCAGAAAGGATTCGTTTTATTGTTTATGACTGGCCAAAGCTGTGAGGTGTGAGGCATAAACCTCCTAAAGGCAAGACAGGAAAACACTGTGCTATAAGCAGACCTTTTGCATGTGGCAGTGGAGAAAACACTGATTCATATTATTAAATTTGCCTCCAAGCCATTTCAGGGTCCTCCTATTGTGCATGTTGGTTCACTGTCATGAACAAAGCCATTGTTACAACACTTGTTGTAACACTTGTTTTTAATTTAATTTAATTTATTTATTTAGGACAGTGCATGTTAATGAACAAAAATGTAAAAAAAATTACATGAATGTAAACATACCAGATTATAGCCAAGGGCTAATTTCCATCTGTTGTCCTTAAACATAAAAAATAGACATAAAAATTCATAAAAATTCAGCTAAGGATCCAGTCTGGGCGGCTTTGGATCATGTGTAGGAGGGAATATATTTTGGACATTTAACTTATATTCATAGGTTTCAGCTTTTCCAACGGATAAACATCGTTGCCATTCATAAAAAGGAATTAAGTAACAGATCAACAATAACAATTAAAACTACAGAAATTTCTCTCTCTTTCGTTTTTTGTTTGCTTTTCAATTCACAGACAAATTCATCAGGACTTTTTCTGTAATTTTACGCATGTATTAACTACATCTTACTACATTTACTACATCATTTACTTTATCATGTAGAAAAACTGAGACGTCCTGTTTCAGCTGCAACACGCATTTGTAAAGCTTGTGAAGCTCACTTTGCATTCGTATATTGAACAGTGCTGGTCTTCACTATGGCTGCAGGAACACGATGCAAGCTGCTCTGGCCTCTCTCTGACGCGGGGTCAGCAAAGACCTGTCAAGGTTTTGAATGAACCACCAACTCATTAAACCATGCATGCATACACACACCAACACACAGATGGCCGCAAACACCCAAACATACGTAACAGACAGTACGTAATGTCCTACATACATGCACATTCGTGGCACGCATGCGGTCCGGTCGTGTGGTGGCGCTCTTGCTGTGCCTTCCTGCCACTGGAAAACAGCGACAGTCTGGCTATTTAACGGCGGGGCTGGTGGCTTCATTCCGCTCTGAAACTGGCAGCACACCACATGAAATCCCCAGTAATGCGATGCCAAAGCAGCTTGTTAAACTCAAGAAGAGCGCTGTCTGATCTGAGGGAACTTGTTCAACTCGCCGCCTCCTCATCTTCACTTTTCACTTGATGACAATTTCTGCGGGATCGTGCCCAGCGCGTCTTTCTCTCTCCGCCTTCCGCATCTGTCGCACTGAAAGTTTGGTTTTGCGAAAGTAGACATGAATAACACCGGCTTCAACCAAACAGAGAGCGGCCTTTTCAACAAGACAGAGGAGTTTTTTTGCTGCAACTTTTCATCCGTGGTGACTGATAATGGCTTTGTGGCAGCCGCTCCGGATGAGAGGAGCCTCTTCATCATGAGGGTGGTCCAGATAGCCGTCATGTGTGTTTTATCCCTCACGGTGGTGTTTGGCATATTTTTCTTAGGCTGCAATCTCCTCATAAAGTCAGAGGGGATGATTAACTTTTTGGTAACGGACAGAAGACCGTCAAAAGAAGCGGAAGCAGTTATTGTTGGAGCCTACTGACTGATAAAGACATATACAGTGATCATACTCTGATCAGATGGCCACAGATCGGAGACAGTGTGATGATCAGCTGCCAAAACCGGGCCCCGTTTTCATAATGGTACTTAGAAAAAGAAACAAGAACTCAGAGGAGCGGTCACCTTGCAAGAGGTAACTGAACTCTGCTGGTGACTGATACTCACGGGGTGGGTCTACCTTATTTCTGGTGGCCTTTAAAACCAAGAAAGACTCATTCATCTTCAAGAGGTATAGTGCGTTTTAAGCCTATTGTTGTATTAAGTACTGTAGGCTATTTAATCACGCACTGTTGTCATTTCAGTATAGTTTCCCTGTTTGTAAAGCAGCATCCTTTGTCAAAATAGTGGCAAAGTCTTTGTATTTGCTGCTTAGAAATACCTCCTTGCATCGAAAATGCAAGGGTAAATTACATGAATGTTGTATGCCTCTGCATGCAACATGCAGCTCTCTATTTTCTGGTGACAGTTGTTTGCGTGTCTTTGTGGGCGGCGGTGAAAGTCCGTAATGCTGTGTATCATGTTCATTTGAATAAATTCATTCTGTAATTAAAGTTTTCTTCTTAAGATCTGCTTTTCTGTTATCGTCATATCCTCCGCCACGCCCTCTGCCAAAGTAACTGAGATCTCAGAAGCTAAAATTACAGCAGGAGAAAGAGCTCTTTGATTCATACTGTGATAATGACATGATGTTAAAATACAACAGAGGGTACTGATCCTGATGAATATATATTTTTAAGCTTTATCTATATCTATGAAGAGTTGTACAGTTACAGGGAACCAATAAATAGCTGCTTTTCCCTGTTTTGATTTTTTTAAATTAGATTTAGATTTAACATCTAAATATGAATTATTTTACCCAAAAGGATGCCTTAAAAATGCTCTAGAGTCCAAGAAAAAAAAAGCCTTCCCGCCTTCCCAAGAGAGCCCTGTCTGGGTCAGATTTTGATCCATGCAGCTTTTTACATCCTTCCTCCTTCTGCCAAAACATCTGTTATGCTCATCCCCTGCTTCACCTGGATTCTACCTCCCCTGGAGCCTTAAAAATGACTTGTTTTCTCAGTTCAGAGAGGATGAAGCTATCGGACAATACGCCGTCTGATTGCCCACCTGTGCTCCGCTCGCAGTTAAATAGAATCAACTTACTTACTTTAAAATGCCCTTCACCCCAGTTACTCCCTCCATCTGTTTTACCATTTCTGATCTATGCATCTCGTCTGACACGGCCTTACTCGTCTGATGAATGTTTGTCAAGGTGGAAACTGTCTCAGGCCACATTTGCTGTCCTCATGCTGGCTCTGAATAACTCAAGCAAGCACTTATTTTACTAATCTTGTTGAGGAAAAATAAATAAGTCAGCAGTAATTAGATTTTATACTCTTATAGGTGGAAGACCTACACATGGGTTACATTAAATTAAAACAACTGCTATCAAATATGGCACAATCCAGTAGAGTGGCAATAAATGCTGCATTTGTGAAGCTTATGATGTTGACTTTACTGGGGCTATATTTTATAGTCTTGAACAGTGGGGGGAAAATATTGCCTAGATTCTTTAGAAGAGAGGAGTTTAATGAAAGACCACCAAAAACAACAGCTTGAGAAATTGCAACAACTGAATCAACACCTCTCGGAGTCAGCCTCCACAGAAACCCAGGGCTGGAAATCTTAAATATACAGCTGAGCTGGGTTTATAGGGTTCATATTCTGTTCTTGTCTTGCCTTCTTCAAATTTCTAATAAGAAATTACTGCAAAAGCACACAATCCTGGGAGGTTATTAATAGCAAGTTAATAGGCTTCTTTACATGTGAAATTCACACCCCATAAATTTACCTCTGAATAATTAAGCCACATTTAGTTTTTCAAACTGAGCAATATATTTTTTCACATTTTCACCCCAGGTATGACTCTCTGTAGTTAGAGCAACACATTAACAAAGCAAATGATGCAAAGAGAAACATGTCTTTCTCTGTTAATAACAGCATGAAGTGTTATTAATATAAGTAAACATAAAACATATAAACACCAAAAAAATTTTGACCTAACTGAATATGGAATACAATAACAGTAAAAATGCAGCAGGTATAATTGTATTTGTATTTATGACTCCAAGCGTTTCTCTCTGCTTTTCTGTGATTGCTTCTGTTAGGTAGTGCTGAGAATAGCTCTCAAATATTAAATATCCAGCAGAGAACAATCTTCTGCCTGCAGCTGAGCTGTAGTTAGTTTATCCCGCAGTGCTTCATACACATTTATATAGGCTGAAATCTGGCTCATTTTAGAGATCCTGAAAGAAGCAGATCTAAAGTTGGAAATTGAAGTTTAAATACTATAATTTTTCTTCTTATTTAGGATTTTACTTTGGATTTACCACTAGAGGCCATCTCAAAGAATATACACACCTGTCACACACCAATGCTGAGGGAGATTTAGGAGATACTAACAGCAAACAGTCATCTACACCGCCGGCCTTCCTGCTGTCAGCAATCTGATAGTTCCCTGCAAAGCTTATGTTAAAGTCCTCTCGATATATTTAGGCACACTTAAAAATTTTACTCTGTGTAAAACAAAAGCACCAAGCTAGGGCTTCATAACATGGTTCAGTTTATAACTTGATGCTACCTGGTTTTGTGTTAATCATCATTTATTCACAAAGTGTTTGGTATTTAAAAAAAAACATGTTCTTATTTTGTTAATACACTTGCAGTCTGGTTAGAGTAACTTATATCACCACCGCAGCACAGGTAAAAACAGCATTAACTCACTTTATCCCATGTGGACTGTATGCCAGCTTTGTTCAACTGTGACTGCATCTGCAGGGTGTTGATTGTGGGCTAAAAGAGGCTTCGGGTCCTGACTCGCTCTCATATGATTGGCTGGTAAGCAGAGATTCAGTCGATGAACTGGATAGTGACTAAAAGCTCCAAATAGCAGCAAGGCACCACAGCCACCTCCTCGGTTTACTCCTATTCTCCCACAGCTTTATTCCCATTCAGTTTATTTTATTGCTGTGATGTGGGAGAAATAAATCTGTTAATGTCGTCTTATGTTTATCTCATTGAATTGTGGTTTTATGAAGTTCACTGTTTAAAGAGTGAACTTATGAAGAGTTCACTCTTTAAACAGTGAGATGTTTCTTCTCAAAACTACTGAGGCTCAATGTAATTCTTTATTACTTTACCCATTTTTAAAGAGTTGGTACACTGAAATAAGAGTGAAAATTAAAATGTGAAACACATTTTAAAAAGAGGAAAAAAAACATAAGCAAATTTAGCAAATTGTCTAATGCTGAACGTGAATAATTTAATTGTATTTAAAACAAAATATTGTTTGTGCCCATTTCAAAAGAGTTAGGACAGGGGCTTGTTTATATCTACAATTCACTTCTTCTTTGAAAAACCTTGCATAAGCATCACAGGCAAGAGATTTAACTCGTACTATATTTTTATTACAAATACATGCTGCGGCAGCATGTGCAGAATCTGGTTTGACATTGTCGTTTAGAAATAAGCAAGCCTCATCTGTAGGGTACCATATGACACTCCTAAATCTGTATATAATGCAGTTTACACCCAGAATATGATATTATTTTAATGCAGTGTTATCCAAGGGCCTTAAGAGTACAACCCTTCTGTTTTGGTTTTCACCCATATCCCTTGTATGTGGACAGATTTTTAAAGATTTTACATACCACAGCTGAAATCTACTGAAATCTAGACATTTAGACATTTTATTTTATCTTTTATTTTCCTAAAATCTCAAAGTATTTACCCACACCAACTTTCATGGAGACCTGAACCCCCCTTTATCTGTACTTCTGAAAAACATAGGATTTATGAGATTTTCTTTTTATATCCCATCATTTTCCTAATTAGCGTCATTAATTGTGAGACGTTCTACCAGGTGTTTCTTTTCCGGTATTTTCATACCTCTACTCCAGCTTTTTTACAATGTTTGTCTTGCACCCGATTCAAACTGAAAAACATTTAGCATTTTATCTTTGTTGTGCTATTAATTCAATGTAGGGATTTGCCAGTCATTTGGATAGTTTTTTTTTTTGTTTTTTTTAGCGTTTACCACAGCCTTCTTGCTTCTTTGGAAACATGGTTGGAAAAAAGCTGAATGCAGACTATGAAATGCAGATATTTTCATCAACAGTAAAATGTATTCAGTCTGAACCAGCTGGTGCAGATGTCATGAGATGCTAAAATCTAACGAAAGCAATAATTGTGGAAGACAAGCTGTGATAAATCCACGAAGACTAGTTCTGAAGACTGATTCCATTACTTCACATCTCGAACAGCAGTTATAGGATGAGTCATGGCTCTGTTGTACTGTTGATTGTTTCACACTGAAGCATCACTGGGATTTAACATCTGAGGAATCCTGCCACTAACACTTTAGTGTAATCCAATGTGTGTGTGCATACATTACTGAATGAGTAGGAGCAAAAGTCTGTTCACTCACAGTCACTCACTGAGGAGGACTGACCTCCAGTATACAGACAACAAGTAGCCCCTTTGAAGGTCATAACTTGTGGTTGACTTTTAGATTACTCTCAAGCTGAACAACTCGTTCACTTTTTGTTTCTTGAAGTGCAGCTGGTAATGAGTAATGCAAAATCCCAACTTGGCTGAACATCACAGCTCCATGGAGCATCATTTTCAGTTTACGGAGTGACTTTAACTGCTTAATGCTGTTGTGTTCATTCACGTCAGGTTCCCGTTTTTTGTGAAAAACCTCTGATTAAGTTACCGTTCAAGCAATTTTACCACTCAATGTAAGGTTTATGGCACAGCTGCCTGAAATTAATACCATTGTTAATTATTGAAATAATTTTTTATGTTTCTGTATGCCAAATTACAGCTATTTGCTTGCACTCCTGAACAGGAAGAAGTGGATGAAATTTGATTACTTTCATAGAAATCCAGTGTGCCTGCCCAAATTTGGGTATAAAAACATGAATTGAGTTAGGTTTTGTTTGTTTGTTTTTTTGACTAATATATAACAATATGATTTATAGTTTTAAACAAGTTTTTGACAGATTTCTAAAACATTTGTTGCAGAAATTTAACAAATGACAGGTTGTTAAGAACACTAACTCGGACAAAACAATAACTGACTGACAAGACTTGTAAAGGATGACTATCTCATAATATAAATGCTACTAGAATCTATTTATTAATCAGCCAACAGGAATACCACATGAGAGGTACCCTGACACTCATGTTGGTGTGAAAAAACAAAGCAAGTCCAAACCCAAACGCTCATACACTGCATATGCTAAACAAGATAGAAAATCTCATTTAGTTTGGCCAGCAGACGCCTTGTTCGTAGAATGTGTCTTCCAGCTGTTATCATGGCTGGATCAAGGAGGAGATAATACAGGGATAGAGAAACTGCATCCATGCATGCTAGCCTACAATTTAATAAGTATTATCATCTCTCAGTCTACTTACATAAAACTTGATGTTGTGTATGCAGGTTTGTTATCCATGCTGGACAGCGTGGCCTGCAATAAACTTATAAGACTTCTGAAATCTGACAGTCAGTTGGTGCCTTAAAAAGTAGGTTAATATGAGTTTAAGGACAGAGTTGGGATAAAGGTGTGTGTGTGCATGTGTGTGAGTGTGTATTGAAGAAGTAATCAGGTATTTCTATTTTCTAAATAGACACTTGTTAAGTTTTGTAACAGGATCTTACACTGGTTGTGATGCTATCGTGTTGGGAAAATCCACAGTGATAGTAAAAAGAACCTGTCAACGTACTCAAAACCTCTTTCGTGACAACGGCCATAATAAAACATCAATAAGTGAAAGACATAATAAGATACATTATCATGTAAATAAATCTTTAAACATTTGATAAAGTTACAAATACAGTCAAAATTTAAAAACAACGTGGGAAGAAATGTGAAGTGTCCCTTTGTAAAATAAATTGTCCCCTTACTCAAAAGTTATGGATGCTGTCAGTGCTCTCTGCCAGCTCATATTTGACCTGTAACGCAACAAATGTGCCTTTTTTTGAAGACCTTCAGAATTTACTAAAATGGTGAAAGTGAAAACACATTTTTGCTGTTACATCACTGTTAAAAAACCTGCTTCTGAAGATTGTCACGAACCCTTGTTTAAAAAAAAAGTGCTTTTCACATACCTAAACTTGAAAACAAGTCAAATTTGACCCAAACACAATATAAGCGTTCCTCCCTTGTAGTTTTAGGCTGATCGACCACCTTAATCTTGATTATCCTCATTCCATGAGGCAACATCTTGGATGGACCTACAGGCTGAGGGCGATTGATGGTCATTTTATATTTCTTCCTTTTCCGGATAATCGCACTAACAGTTGTCACCTTCACACCAAGCTTCTCACTGATGGTTTTGCAGCCCATTCCAGCTTTGTGCAGGTCTGCAGTCTTGTCCCTGATGTCCTTTGACAGCTCTTTGGTCTTGCCGGTGGTTGTGGAGAGTTTGGAGTGGAAGAAACTGATTATGTGGACAGGTGTGCTTTATACACATAGCATTTTTTTTTTATTTATTGTGATTGATTGATTGTAATCTGTGTCACATCAGCACACAGCTGATATTTGGGATTCTGGATGAGTTGTAGGGGATCAAATTTCACTCAGTGAAATACAAATCAGTTCATAACTTTTATTTAATGTGATGTTTTTTTCTGAAATATTTGGTTAATATTCTGTCTCTCACCATTAAAATGAAACTGCCATAAAAACTAGAGACTTTTCATTACTTTGTAAGTGAGCAAACATACAAATTCAGCAGGGGATCAAATAATTATACCCCCCACTCGGAAGACAGACAAAAATGCACCTGCCAAAGTACTCACAGCCACCTTTGTCATAGATACTGCTGTGGTAGGTGTACCCAACACAGCACAGTCACAAATAGACTCACAAGGTAAAAGCAATACCAGCTTTGCTATGGCAGCTTGTAATTAGAGGATACATCAGATTTTGCTAAACCAAACAATTTTCACACTAAAGACAAGATTAATGACAGACGACAGAGACTTTTAGCAGGAACTCATCATTCACTGCAGTCATGCAAGCACAGTGCAGCACAATATGTAATGAGTCTTTGTTGTTTTAAAATAATAGTGGTGTCGATGTGTTATTGAACCTGCAATCCATTACAGCTGTTGTGTGAGTGTGTTTCAGACTTTACTGACCTTCTAACCATGCCATTCTCTGCCAGCTACAATCTGAACAGTGTTGTCACCGAAAGGGAATTATTACTTGATTTTCGGGGGGGAAGTTTCTCTATACACCATTACCACCAGGTAATAACCTTTTCAAGAGACCACTCTGACAGAGTATCAACAGAGTTGTTTTTTGCTTTTTTGCTTTTTTCTTAAATTGCACTTTCAAACTGATTTTTGATGAATGAGAAGACTTTGCTATCTTTCATTCCTGATATTCAAACTGTTTTAGTTTAATAATATTTCTGGGTAATGTTTTGAATCTGTAATCTGTTCATGTGGATGTAGTGTTTTCAGCAGCGAGAAATAATACCGTAACATGATAAAATGTGGAAAAAGTGAAATGTCGTGATTATTTTCCACACATCGACAGTCAAGGAGTCGAGCTCACTAACTCAAATCACCAGAATAAGCTACAGCTCCTGTCAATCAAAGCAGCCACACCCCTAACTTAATGTCTTATATATAAGACACACACGAGGGATATCAGTGGCTGCAAAAAGACCCTCAGTTCTGTAGGAATCCATAAGAAAAACAGTCCACAGCCCTGACCTGAATGAGTAAATGATTTTAGATTATGGTTTCAAAACATCAAGATGGTGATTTCAAAAACACTCATTGTAAAGCTCACAAATCAGTGGATGATCTCACAGTAGGGTCCATCTATTATACCTTTAACACAATGGACTGAGCAGGAGAGAAACTACAGTTTTTGCCATTTCTGCAATGTCTTCATTTTTTTCAACCGCTTGATTCTCCAAGAAAACTCATGAATTTGAAAACATTTGGTAATATATGAGGAGCTGGACAAGTTTTAGTCTGTATTTCTACTCATAGGTTTTTCCTGAAGCATTCATCCAGACTACTTCAAGCTTGGCTCTGCATTATCAGCAATAGGCCTAAACCCACCAAGTGTAAAGTAGACTGGATGAATGGTACACAACAAAAGCTAAGACCAGCCCCACACAGACAGATTCTTTTATTTATTAATGAGATGGTTTCAACAGAACAACAAAGGACCTTCTGCGCTCTTCCTGCTTTTACAGTTTGCTGCATCACATTTTTCCTGACCTGTCACCATGACCAAAGTGTATTTTTAATCAAGCGGTCTTTATTTTGAGTCAATTGTGTGTGAAGCTGTTTGTGCACTTTCAGTGGCCAGGAAAACAGCTGAAGACCTCAGTTTGACATCTGGCTCACACTGGCATCACACACCCGTCTGTGGGCTTTCATCATCACCACCACCTGCTCTCGTGAGACCTGAATGACATAGAGGAGTACTCATTCGACTGCTTTACTGTTTGAAAGGATAGAGAGAAACAGTGATGGTGCAGTACAATAAAAACAAGCAATTATAAGGTCACACAACCTCTAATTAATAGAGTTAATAACTATTCTGTTTTCAAAAGTACAAAGTCTTCTGCAGCGTTTATGTGAAGAGCTAATCTTTTGGCTGAGCAAAGATACACTGATGAGAAGTGTACTCTTCATTCCTGACCGTAGAAATGAGCCGTGACAGTTTTGGCCTCCCTGCCAAGCACCACTGTCCTGTCTGCCTATGCAGTGCACTCCTGTGCCCCAGCTGTCAGCTGCACTCAGTCACTGTACCATTAATGAACTACTTTTGGCCAAGCCATACTTTACTATAACATACAGTATTTCTTAACCTGATCATTTCTATGCTTTGGCCACAACAGACTTTATATACAGCTATACAGTTTGCCCCATGCAGTGTACAGATATAGAGTCACGTCATTTTATTTATATAGTAAATGTAAATACAACAGATGTTGACCGAAGTGCTGCACAATGAATAAAATCATCAAAACACAATGTAAATGATTTAAGGGCAATAAAATGAATAAAATAATAATTCAATATTTAAAAAACATGTAAAAATATAAAATGATCACAGTAAAAATAACAATTAAAAAAATAAAAGTAAACAAGAAAGCACTAGGGGAAATGACACAGCAAGTTCAAAAGTAGTACGAAGCTCAAAAAGCTATTGAAAGGAAATGTCTTAAGTTGGGATTTGAAGAATTTTAGCGAGGTAGATGGCCTAATCTGAGGAGGAAGACTATTCCAGAGTGTTGGTACTGTGACTGAATGCACAGTCACCTTTACAAGCCAACTGGGAATTCATAATAATAATAATATATTTTATTTATAGCACCTTTAAAGAGCCTTAACCCTCCTGTTATGTTGGTTTCCAGGAACACCAATTATGCTCCTGGGTTAATTTGACCCGGGGCAAATTTACTCATCCAAAAGTGTCAGAAACACTGGCATTGATTATTTTACAATTTTCTTTTATAATTTTGATTTTGTTCGTTTTCTGTAGTGATGCAGATGACATGTGACATCTCTTCTGTTCTGGGTCAATCTGACCCGCAACATAACAGGAGGGTTAAGGTCACCTTACATTAGTGCAGCAAAATAAAAACCTATACAATAAACAGAATCACAATTATAAACCTAATGAAGGTAACAATAGACTAAGACCAGGAGGTACTGGATGATGATCCACAACTCTAAGTGAGCAGTATGGGACATAGGAATGTAAAAGAAAATCCACTAGATAATCTGGGGCAAGCCCATTTAAGCACTTCTATATCACTTTTATATGAGCGACAATATTTTAAAATGGATTGAATATATTATTACAGGACAGATCTGAAAACAGAATTACTACATTTGTAACCTATTCTATGCATCCAGTATGAACAATAGGTCAAATGTGACTTGCCAGCTGGGCAAAGTGTCCTTTCTTTCCGATCTGATGCCGTACCTTGGGAATTCATGCCTAATGGTGCACCTTCTGATTCTGTCACAGCACATGAAAGTAAGCCTGAATGCTGCATGATAAATCCTCTACAGGGTCATGACTTATTGAGCTACCTCAAATTGCTTCTCACGGTGCTGCAAGCTCTTCCTCCCCCAGGCCTGGCTCCATTATCGCCTGACTCTGTCTGCAGGTTACGGTCACATCCCTGACTTCCTCTATTTAAGTTATACTGCAGCTTAACTCCACAGTGCATGCGATTGATTTGAATTTAGGATAGAATTTGGCAAAAACTTTTAAGTTATCACAGGAAAAATAATAATGCCACATGGTTCAGTTTAGGTGAACACATGAAAGTATATTACAGTAATCCTTATGAAAGAGAATAATTACTCCCATGTATGACTTTTCTATTAAAAGCATCATATTTTATAAGAAAAAGACAGACTCTTTAAAGGGGAGACTTGGTGAGTAAAGATAAGAAGTTGCATTGACAGAACAGATCTATCATATAGCAGAGGAGACGTGGCGATAGAGAGAGCGAGCAAGAAGAAAAAGTAAAGATAAGAAAAAGAGGGAAGTTGAAGCAAATGAGTCAGAAAAGCAGATGACTCGAAGTGCTCTTTCTGTGCAAATGATTTTCATCTGAGCGCAGAAGAAGAGTGCCAATCACTCAGTGTCAAAATTATCCAGCGCACAAGTAATGTGTGTGACATTCAGAAATGTCACTACTATAACATATAACAGTGCTTCTCCCACATACAGTAAGTGTATGAGCAACAGCCACTGGGAAGCTGTTGTTGTTGTGTTGCCAAAATAGAAGTAAATAATCTGGCAAATTGATTTTTGACTACAGCCGTCCTGATAACATCTTCCTTTCAGGTCTCTTTTCTTCAGCTTGAGCTGCAGTCGCCGCGGTGTTATCTCCACCATGTGGCGTGCGTCTTCATGTGTGTGACACCTTTCTCTCCTCTGCTCATACACTATAAGGGTCTGCATCGCAGGTGCAGCTGCGACCACAAAGTGTTGCAGCAGTGCGTGTGCGAAATGACTTCTCGGCCTAGCGGAGCCGCACCTTACCGCACAACAGCTGTCACAAAAGATCAGCGCCCAGCCTGCCACACTCCAGGAGCTGCTTTCTGAAAGACCTCTGCTGTTCTGTTGTCCGAGCTGCTTATTCTTACAAATGAAAGGTCAGCTCCATCATATGACAAATAAGCGCCCACCTGTTTGACTGTGTCGGTTTGCATCAGCTCAGGTGTATGGTGCCACAAAGAAGTGTTTGTTGGCTATTAACAGTATAACTTCCAGGTAAAATTAATAAAGAAATGAAGTTTTTCTTCAAAATTATCAAAACATGCTTTGAAGTGTTTAAGAAGCTCTTGCTGGATATTAAATATAATGTGCAATAAATGTCTTATCTAAAGCACCAGTCATCCAATCAGCCACCTCAGATGCTCAGATATTATTAGCCTATAAATGACTATGGTGAGTGACGTCACTGCATTTTAATTGCCATAGAACCACCAATTTAAAAGACAAAGTCTGACTATAATATTGTGAATTAGCTACACATAAAAGGTTTGATCCCAGAGCTTTGCACCTGGCTAGTGTTAGAGACGCTTTGATCTATTTCTCTGCTTGTTTTCCGCTTTTTTGTAACCATTAAACAGCTCTCTGGTTCCTTTGAGGGGAAATTGATTAGCGATTAAAAAAAGAAAAAAAAACAGGAAAGAGGAGGAGAGGCGTCTTTGTGTCTGAACAGACTCCCGAGTCTGTGGGTGGCTTTTACAGTGCAGAGTCACTGTTTGGAGAGGACAGCAAGAAGATGTCCACAATATAACATCTATCTGAAGCTGTTAAAGCAATCGGTTTATGCATACGGAGGTAGTGAAACATTTCACTGTATTTCACATGTACTCTTACTTCCTCTGTGTTAGGAAATTGAATAAAAAGAAACTGATGATGTGATCTCGGCTCACGCAGTAGACAGACTGTGACGCTGGCTGCAGATTTGCACTAGATTTAATTCCAGATTGATGAAGCTTCCTTTTCAGTAGAAGGCTTTACACATTTTAACAGCAGTGTAGGTGATTTTTGCTTTAATGATCCTGTCCAGCACCTTGAGTTTGGGTGGTGTCAGTTGTTACATAAAATCTAAAGGTCCTCACACAGTTAGGGTTCAGTTGGCTAATATTTCCATACATTACCTATTATGTGGCGGTTTGAAGGAACACTTATAGAACAAAGCAGACAGAAACAGAAAAGAAGCTGTAAGAACTTGAATGAACTATTCAATAAAGTGCATTCCTTAAATCTGTATGAATTATCTGATCTCTGCATTGCACTACAAACAAATGTTTAAAGCTCAAATTAAAGTCTGTTCAAACTGTATTCAAAGATTGTTTGAAAGTATGCAAAGTAGGGCTGGGCCATATCATACCGTTCACGGTAATACCGGTATAATGTTGGGCAACGATATGAAAAATGAAATATCGCGATAGAATATGGGTAAAACGCGCATGCCTTTGTTTTCATACACACATGGCGGAAAAAGCACGGCGGCGACGGAGAATGAGAGGGGCGAAAGCGGATCGTTGAATGAAACAGATGAACCAGAATTGGTTTGTAAAAATGCTGCAACTTCAGTGGTGTGGAACTGGTTTAGCTTTCGTCCGTCAGATACACAACAAAGCACTATTTTTGGTAGAGCATGCTAGCGGGCCGTCGTTATTACCGTGTTTTTTGGAAAATACGGCACACTTAAAATCAATCCTTTGATTTTTCTGAAAATCGACAGTGCCCCTTATAATCCCGTGTGCCTTATGTATGAATTCTGGTTGTGTTTACTGACCTCGAAACGATTTTATGTGGTACACGGCACTCGAAAATCTGTCAAATGTTTTAGTACGACTTTGCTAAGCTACGAAGCCGCACCGCTTGATGGATTGTCGGAGCATTACGGCTATCGTAGGCAGGAGCCTCGCGGAGTGATACGTACTGTGCTTCAACATAATATTACCGTATTGTGTGTGTATAACCTCTTTTTAAGTTTTGTGGATATTATACATGGTTATGCTGAGGATATGTCGGCCAATTTCCACTGGAAATGCCTTTTGGTTAAACTGTCAGCAAGGATTTTGCATTTGCACTGTTAAATTTTTATATAACTTTAATGCACATAAAAAACAGCTGCTTGTTTAAGTGAAAATACATTAATGTTGTTTTTTTGGGGGGGGGGGTTGCACTAATAAAGTTGTGGAGTGGTAAAGTATTTTGTCTAGTGTCAATTATATCGTCAGTTATATCGTTATCGCAAATTTTCAAACGTATACTGTGATAAATATTTTTGGTTATATCACCCTGCTCTAATGCAAAGTATGAACTTGGAGGAAAAGATGTGTTTAAAAAAGCATGAATCTGGACAATTATTTAAATTATTTTCTTTGGTCTTAGAAAAGTGTTGCCATTTGGAATATGCTGTATGCAAAAAAGGTTGTTGTAATTTAGAGTAAGTTTTTACACTTCCACTTTTACATTAGTTTATTTTCACTGAAGTTATGTAGGAAACAGTTGGTTTAATAAATATGGTTAATTTGTCTTAATACATTATGACACTACACTACACTTTTCTTCAGTTATCAGTCTGCTGCTCCAATCCTTCCTGGTTTAAATAAAAGAGGAGGCGCCTGGTTTTCTTCTTCTGCTACTGCTCCTTCTTCTTCTTGTGCAGAAGGTCCCAGCATTAACAACCTCTTGCAGCAAAATACCCAAAATTAAGTATATCTTTATTTCTCTATTTCACCTTGATAACTTCTATAGCTCTTCTATATTCATTACACTTCAGTAACACTGCTACACTTTTCCCTTTCTTATAATTTTTCACAGTGTCCTGTATAATGCTTTTCTACTAGCTGCATGGTTGAATTGAACCCTGTACGACCCAATCAAAACCTCGAGAATATGACTTTTCTGTCAATGCTTTTTGCTTCCATTTTACTAAGTGCCATCTCCACCGTTCCCTGTTTAAGTGCCTGTTTAGCCCCAGTACCTGCCACTTTATTTCCTCTAATACCAACGTGTGCAGGTACCCAAATTAACTTAATTACCTTCCTCTTCTTTACCAGGTGAGAACACTGCAGGAGTGCTTCATGCAGTAAATCTGACCCGCTACTTGAACTAAAGTTATGTAAGCTAGTCATGTCAACATCTGGAGGAGTTTAAGTACAATAGTTACACAGATAATATATAGATTGAGCCGTCTCCCATTTGGACAGGTCAATGTCTTCAGATATTATTTTGTTAAGCATTATTTCTTAGTGGAGTTCACTTTAGGTGACTCATTTATGAGCCCACTTATTTCTTAAAATAGTTTTTTCATGATAATGTATTTATTTATATTTTTTTGCCTTTTTTAAGTGTATAATAAAACCCTTATTTTGACAATTATACCTGTCCCTGTACATCCTCAGTTGCTTATTCCCTGGCACGTAGAATTGTATCTTTCATCTTTAATTGTAATTTAATTATTATGATCAAGTATTGATATTTTTGGCTTGTCTGGATGTACTCACACAACTCATCTCTTTTCTGAATTGTCAGCCGAACACCGTCTTCAGTTGCCTTTGCAGACATTCTTTGAGATTGAGGGCTGGGCTCGTATCAAGCTCATAGCACGAGAAACAGTCAAAAAATTGTTTTTGTGAACTGAACTCAGGACGAAATAATAACAATGAATGTTTAGAGACAAACAGGTAAGAAAATGCAGGGCCCTGAGCTATGCCACATGAGCTGAGCAGTCTGATGACAAGTGGAGGTGAGAGCCAGGTTTAAGTACTACCAATAATTGTAGATGGAGAGCAGGTGCACAACAGGTGCCGCAGACTTCCTGAGACCACTTCCACCAGAGAGTGGTTAGAAACACCCACATCCACATTTACACTGATAGAAGGAGACAGAGAGCAAAAAGAGGAAGAGAAAGGGAGAGAAGGAAGATCCACACCTGGAAGATTAGAAGGGACCATGACAGTTTTCACATTGTCCTTTTGGCAGTGTGGATTAACCGGGAAAAACAGCAACTTTAAAAAGATCTTCAAGCATGAATGTCCATGAATCCTCTTCATCACTGCTAACTGACAAGACAAATCCAAATGTAGATTTAATCACGATGATATCAAGATTTATATCTTATATATATCAAGATTTAAGGTAGGGAAAAAAAGGACTCAAATGCCTTTGACTGATAAGCCCCCTCAGCTAAGTCAGTCTCTGTTTTGGCTGGAGGGGGTTTGATAAGTATGAGCAAGAGGAACGTGTGTTGAACAAAAAGTTTTCTTCTAAAATTATTTCCACAAAGTGTCAGTGAGACAATATTAGTATATTTGATCTATTTTCAAGAGCTTTGTTTTTCTGTGTCTAAAGTTAAATCAAATTTTTAAGAGGCTCGGCATTGGGGCGAGAACAAAAAGAAAACTTTAAATGTCTGTAAAAGTGAGGGGCTGTGCTGGGGACATATTCATAAAGTGTGAAAAGAGGGATCATTAGAGTGCTATCAGCCTCCTACTCTCCTGCTGCTGTCTCCTGATGCAAAGGGGTCATGGCTGCCATTAATCTGTGCCCTGCAGTAATGTCAGAAACTGCAGCTGGTGTCCCTAAGCCAAACTCTGACCCCCTCTGCTCCACCATTTGCAAAAGTGGTCACATCCCTTGAAAATGCCTCACTTTTACCTGTGAATGCAAATTGTTCTGGTGCCTTTTGCAGAAAATATGTCCTGTCTGTGCTCTTTTTAAAGTTTTTGTTAGCTTATGGACACCTTAGGCTCTAATTCGGCATGAAATTCTAATTTCTGGGCACATTATTGCATAATGATTGCATTATTTAGCATATAAATTCAATATAAAATAAATTTGCAGGAACATAATAATTAAAGATAAAATTCCAGAATGAATGCTGCTTTCTGGATTACAATTTCAGTTCAGATATTCTGCCAAACAAAGCCACATCCCCTGCTGCTGCCACGCCTCCTGTTCATTCGTTCTCATTTACGAGACTGAATTAAAATCAATGTGTATGAATCCATGGGACTTGGCCAGCCTGTCACATGTGCTGCACACTTCAGAGCATCCTGTGACAGTTTCACCAATATCCCAGTCTTCCTCTTATACTGGCAAAGACATATATGGATTACCTCAGTACGCTCACCAGGTTAGACCAGCTCAACACAAAATCCCCAAGCTGACAGCCAGTAAAGGTTGAGCAGGTCCTTGCTGAAGCTGCCCAAGGGCAGAGAGGAAAGTAGTGCTCTACTGCCCCCAGCTTTTATCACGCAACGCACATCAAAGCATCTCAAAACAGGCAGCCTGTGAGGGGGACCTCTTTGTCATTTGTCAGACACGGGCATTACTTTGTCTGGTTGTTTGAAAGATTATCGGAAAGGTAAATTACTTTTCAAAGGTTTTCTCTAAAAATATCTCAGTCCGGGTGGTGCCTTGTCATGTTAGGTTATTTTTACATAGCAGATGTGATACTGGCACAAAATGGATGGAAAAGCCTGGAGATGATCCGATAATATCACTAGCTCCTTTAATCTTTTTCTAACCTGATAAGATACCAGCACAAAACAGGGGCTGTGGAAAGCCAGAAGAAATGCACTGTTCTTCTTAGACTTGACACTGCATTTGCGTTTTTATGATTAATACCCTCTGACAAAGATGAAAGTGACAGCTGTCGTTCTCGGAGCCCTAAAGCATTCACTATATAAGGGTTAGTGAACTCTAAGAGCTTTCAATACCAGCAGCACACATACACAGACACCTGAAAGTGCATGAGAAGCTGTCTCCATTACACAGACTATTTCAGCTGGTCAGCTGCTGATGGATGAAAGCCCTGAAAACTACAGGTGACATTTGGAAAGCTGTTCATTTCATGATGAAAATGTAATAACAGAACATGGTCAGCTGCCAGATTTCTCAGGTAGACAGTGCTGAAATGGAGCTTTTTTTTTATTTTTATTTTTTTAGGCGACAGTAAGAAAACTTTGTCATATATAAAATCACATGTGGCTCTCTCTCTTTCCGTGGATGTTTATCTGTGCATTTATCCCTCGTGTTTTAATGGTCTTCAGTCCTCTTCTCTCTACTTTTTTTCCCCCCATCTCTGCTGTGTCACTCTTTCTGAAGTCCTCAGTGGGACCCTGTTTGCTTTCAGCTTGCATTTTGGTGACACTAGTGTCAAAACACATCAGCTGTTTCAGCATAGGTTTCAGTGTCACCAGGCTCCACAGCTCTGTAAATGCAAATCTCTCACAGGGGCTACAGACACCCACATCTCTCCCTGAAACCACAACATTAAACCTGCTCCTTCATCCTGCAAAATAAATGCATTGTTTTTGCAATCAGAGCCTGCCAGACTGCTCCGAGCTGAAAGGAACATAAATTGAACTCTAATAATACCTATAAATGGGATAATGTTTTTTGCTGAAGAATGATAGGACTGTAGACAGCAATGTGCACATTCACAAGATCCAAGGTGTCAAAATAGGGTGCATACGTATAAGACTGAAAGTGTTACACGAGACATGTACTGGGATTGACTCTGCCATTAAGAAGCGGCACATTTTTCTAGGCAACTGAGAAATTGTGACACTTATCATTGTTGGCTTTTGAAAAAAACAATCTTAGCTGCAAGGTTTCTGTCTCTAATCAATCATTCTCATTGTGGGTGAACTGAAATACTCACTTCTGGCGTCTGGTCAAGAATGAGACAAGCACACGCTGCGAATGACTGTCTCGGTATTGGCTAGCCTCATAACCCCCACTTGATTTTGTAGCATCCAATTTCAGAGGCTCTTCTGGAAATACTCCACTGTGGGCAATGCTCTGATGGAGATCTCTAAGAAGAGAGAGGGGACAACTGTGGTATTAAAAAATGAAAATAACATCAAGAGGCTGTATCTAGAAACTGCCAGCTGTTGGTCTAGCTGTTTGCATACTAATAAAGCAAAACCTTGAATTTACTCTTATTTGTGCAAATAAATCTACATTTGCACAAATCATTATTTTTGTAATAATAACATTTTTTTAATTTATCACTGATTGAATAAATGTGGATGTCAGGAATACAAAACGCTTCACTCTACCAGCAGACTCTGGACCACACCTCAAACACATGAAGGCTTAAGGCAGACCCGACCACATATTCGCACTTTTCAGCACACTTTATTACGGTTGTCATTCTTTTACACTCAGCTGCAGCTTTTCAGCTGTCAGCCACACACACACCACCAACAACAACAACAACGTCAGCACCCAGTTCATTCTTCTTAAGCAGGTGACGCATAATTGCTGATGCAGCTCCGGTGTGTCAGCGGCGCCACAGACCACGCCCCACCACAAGATGCTTTGAAGATTCAAATTATTTTTGTAAAATAATTCAAAATCATTTTGGGAAGGATGCATGTGAGCTAAAACTACAACAAACCCAAAGGCAGACTCTTTACAAATAAAATTTAAAATGTCTTTATTGTCATGGCGTGGTCACATTTATCCTAAAAAGCTCCAACGTGTTTCAGATTACAACCCTTCAGTGATGAGTTGATTTGATTACATGAAACGGCAGTTGTGAATTTCCACAGTTCCAGGGGTGTGAGTGTTATATTCAACCAGTGATGCTCCACCAGTAAGAGGAAAAAGGTGTCAACACAAAGCCCAAAAAATGTAACAACTTTAAATCAAAATTATCCATCAACCACAGATAACATGAAAAAAACCCCAGTAAGATCCATGTCATTATTTAAACTGGGATATTTAGAGGTTTTTCATTAAAAATATAAAAAGCTTGCCTTTGGTTACAACTCCTTTGTCTGTCACCTCTTCATAAAGGGCTATGACTAAAACTTTTTTTAAGTCCTTTTAATATGTTAATATAAATATATGACATTAAAAAGTGTACAAAATAGATTTTTTTGCATTTTTAGTACATTAAACCAAAATTCTATGTAAAATATCAGTCATTCTAAAAGCTGGTCACAAGACAATGGTCAGAAACCTCTTTTTCCATGTCTGTGCACAACGCTGAACAGATCCAATTTCTACAGGGATGCCACAGATATGTAGCTGTGAGCTGTAAGGCTGTGTCTTCTGGAAAGATGCGGTGGGTGACATGGTGCATCGATTTGACAACTGTCACATTGCATTAGCCTTTGAATGCAGGCACTGATTACTGGCAGCTTGAACAGGTTTGACAGAAGGCAACTGACACTTTGAGATTCAGTTTTGAGCAGCCAGGACACTGGAATGTAATCTGAGAGCTGGCTGTTAAATATGTGACTGTTGCCTGTGTGATTCTTAAACCATGTTTATGTCCCGCCACAGCATCACGTGCAGAACAGGGAGAAGATCGGTAGACTTCTTTCCTTTCAAGCCCTTCATAACTGAATTAATATTGCCAGCTCCTGACCTTTACTTCCATGTTTAGGTCTAGAGATAATAGGCATCACATCCTTCAAAGATTCCTGTTATGGAAATGAGCGTGTGAGTGGGCCAGCAGAATTAATAAGTGACTCTAATAAGGGGCAGCTGCCACTCAAACAATAACAACACAATCTTCAGTAAATTTCACTCACTAGATTATTTCATGTTGAATTGAACTGCATTGTACACAACTGCCTTTTAGCTAATGTTAGGATTTATTTTTAAATGGGCGAATGCGAATTTTAGAGTATGTTTCATTGTTTCTTATGATACTCGGACTCAAGATTAAATAAAATAAACACATAAATGGGTGAAAAATGTAACAACAGCAAACTACTAAATGCACTGTATGATAAAGGAATGTAGTTATAACCTTATGAATAGCTGTAAATTAAAAAACAAAAACAGCTTTGGGAGATCTTTCACTAAGAGTTTCATTCACAAGAAAGCATAGAGGGCCAGAGTTTCCAGAGGAAGAGTGAAAGATTTAGCCATAGAGCCAGCGCCATATGTAAATAAAGTGGCTTTACTGCTTTTAAAGGAGAAGGTCAGCATGATCAAACACCAACACCACAGCAATACAGTGCATTAACCTTTCATGAGGCTGTTAAAATTACTAATCAATCAAAAAAGAAGACAACAGTCACATGTAGGAAGTCAGCAAACCAGTTAATTTTACACATCACACAACTGTTTCTCGTGTTGATTGACTTCTACAGTTTATCCCTACTTATTTCCATACTTAGTGAAGGTATCTACTGCTTTGTGTGTGCACAAAGTTGGTTGATATGTGTTAGTTGGGTCTGTCTTAGTGTAACACTGAAGATTTATATATTCTTTCTGAATCCTTCCAACATTGTCTTAAAATAATAAAATGCAATATTTAAAAACAGGCAGATTTTTTTAGGTTCTGTAGTTTTAAGGAAGAGATGCACTAACTCTATTCTTTATTATTTGTTACTTTGTACCAAATCATTGAAGTCAGCTGTTCCAATGACTTCCACAGCCACGGGTGCATAAAATCAAGCACCTATGCATGCAGAGTGCTTCTACGAACTTTTGTGAAAGAATGGATCCCTCTGAGGAGCTCAGTGAATTCCAGTGAGGAACCAGGATAGGATGCCACCTGTCCAGCTGAAATTTCCATGCTAAATATTCCATAGTCAACTGTTAGTGGTATTATAACAAATTGAAAGCAATGGAGAATGCCAGCAACTCAGCCACGAAGTAAAGCAATGCTGCCACTGGACACTATATTGCCAATATTTGGCAACATAGAGTGTAGACTGGTTTATACACTCATCTGCCATTTAATTGGGTACATTTTTTGTCAATATTGACATGACAGCATCACAGTTGCTGTAGATTTGTCAGCTGCACATCCTTGATGTAAATCGTCCTCTCCATCACATCCCAAATATGTAAATAATGCACTGAGTTGCTACCATGTGATCGGCTGGTTGGTTATTTAAATTAATTAGCAGTTGTTAGCAGAAAAAGTATACCTAAAAAAGTGGCCATGAGTGTACATACATCATGATGCTGAACAGGCTGAAAACCTTTCTCAGGTTTCAAGACTATTTTAACTTCTGTGCAACATATACGTCAGCCATTTGTAAGCGATGCAATGACTTCAGTCCAAGTAATTGAACACTGGGGAAAATGGTGTATCAGCAGGATTTTATTGTTGTTCTTAATTGGCTGTTTGTGCAGTTCTATAAATTAATCTACATAAGTGTTTCTCCTGGCACTCTCATTTAATCCACTACATTCAGTTCAAGAATCACTTAAATGTGCTTTAAATCTCGTGGCCTTATTTTCAATCTGTGATCACAAACAACTTCAGAGTGAGTCGAGGGCTTTTATCTGCGCTCAGTGATTGGAGAAGTGCAATTACGGCAACATCTAGGCATCTGTTATCTAAACAATTAAACATTTTCATGCTGATAAGTATCACAACTTTGCAACAGAGTACAGACGATTGAAAGCACTGCTTAATAATGGTAATGCTCTCAATTTACATTTGAATGTGATAATCATAGATTCGGTCCAAAAACTGATCCGAATGGGCTGAAAGGTTTATCAATGTTAATGAAACTGGAGCTGCATTTAAAAAGATGAAACACCAGACATTTTTTCCTTAAATACCACTTAACCAATTGAAGGGAAAGTGATATGGCTCAATGCAAGACAGTGAAAAACAACTAAGCAGTGGTCTTTTAATTAAATGCCTGTCTCAAGTCTGACAAGACAGACCTGTGGTATCACAGCCTCTAAGAAACGGCACAAAAGGATTGCTCCATGTGTGAAGTCAACAGGACTGCAGCAGCCTAAATGAGAGCCAGTGGAGAGATGGCTTCAGCCCAACTGTTTCCTGGAGATAAGGGGGAACAGAGCACTTGGGATGGAGCAAATTAAATAAGTCAGGCAAACAGGGAATGACAGTTTAACATGATATCTAATTAACAATCGGGGATTGCCAGATGCTGACACGTTCAAAAGTGTCCAATTTGGCTGAAATGCGGCACTGAGGAATTGCGAATTTCCCCACATCGTTAGCAGGTTTGATTTATCACAGAAGAAGAAAGAATTTTTTTTCCTTAGAGAATGAAAGAAGTTTCAGCGAATATAAATGACAGCAGATCCCAACTCTAAGATTTAACAGGAACATGAGTCAAGGCTATAAATAAATTTTACCCTAATGGAACAACAACTATCATCCTGAACTCTGGGTACACATAAGTATACATCTATTACTTTTCATCTGTTTAAGTTAAAAGAATCTTTTAGATACTATTCAAATTTTGCCATGTGTTTCCACCGTAATTCACATCAGTGATCACAATCAACCTGAGAGAGAGTTGAGAGCTTTTATCTATACTCTGTGATTGGAGGAGTGCCATTATAGTGTCATTTAAGCATCTCTTATCCAACAAATTAGATGTTTTCATGCTGATAAATAACAACATTTTATAATGGACTAAAAAAGATAGGAGACAGCAGTTAACAGCATTGCAATAACATGTACATCATCTAATGTTTAAGCATATTTAGTATACCTTTTTTTAGATACAAATTCAAATGTTGTTTTAAATATCTTACTTCCAGTCTCCTCTAATATTATAATATGGAAATGTATGATTGCCCCCATTATTTTTTTATTTATTACTCACAAAATAATAATAATGTTAAACCATGTTTTGAGAATTTGCCTTGTAGGTTGGAATAATCATGAAAACAAACCTCTGCAGAGAACGTACCACAGAGAACTGCAGTTTCTCACATTACAGATTAAGGCAACGCTTAAATGAAATATCAAATATGTCACTGAGCTAAAGTGGTTAAGGGATTTTTAAATTGAGTCACCACACGAGCATCAGACATGCGGTCATTTTACCTGGGCTCACAGTTTCCATCAGGTTTTTAGTATTTGGTTGATGTGCAGCAAAGCCTGCACATATACATTGCAGATACGGAGCAGGTGCATTCAGCAGGCTCAATATCATAATGCTGTGCCAGTCACAACATATGAGATAGCAGTGTCTGACTCTGTGAGGGTATCATGGGTCCCTGGGAAACTCAGAAATTGAGTTTTTAATATAGGGCAGAAAACAGAACCCAAAACGGAGGGTTGAAAACTGCAGATAAACAACATTTAAAAACTGCAGTCATACATATAAGTGACATTGCATGTTGCATTAATATTACCATTGTTGACTATCAGTGTTAATGATCAGCTCAGTCGCCTATTTGCTTCTTGGGGAGTACTAACAAATTACAGTCATGTGAAAGAGAAAGTTTTCACAGGACTGGATACAGTGCACTGCTTGATTCTGTAGTCTATAGAACTACCTTCAGTAATAAGAACTGGAAGCATTTCTCAGTCTCTCATGCAATTGTCGAGGAATTTTGGCCCTCTCTTCTATACAACATTGCTTCAGCTCATTGAGTTTTGTGGCTATTTGTTTATACATAGCTCTCTTAAAGTTCTGCCACAGTTTTTCAGCCAGGTTGAGGTCTGAATTTTTTCTGACGCATTGCAACATTGCACCTCGATTCTTCTCTTTTTCAACCTGTTCTGTTTTGCGTTGTGCTTTGAATTATTGTCCTGCTGCCTGACCAAATTTGGGCAAAGCTTTTGCAGAGCACATTTAACTCTAGAATACTTTGGTACACAGAGAAGTTCAGGGTTGACTCAATGACTCCAAGGTTCCCAGGTCCTGTGTCTGTAAAACAAGCTCAAATCAACCACCACCTATGCGTTGGCTGTTTATTTGAGATGTTTGTGCTATTATGCTGTGCTTAGTATTTCCAAACATCATGCTACACTTTTGGCCACTTTAGTCCCATCTGACCAAATGACAAGGTTCTAGAAGTCTTGAGGTTTGCAAACCTAACCTTTGCAAATCTAAGCAAAGCCATGTTCTTTCTAGAGAGAAAAGACTTTCTCATGGCTTTGATCAGTGGTTGTTGATCAATGGTCATGAGAATCTGCATATTAATGATCAAGGAATGGACCTCCCAGAAACGTTTCTCCCACTGAAAACGCTACATCCAGATGAACAGAATCAACTTTTGGGGATTTACTTACCTGGATGATTGAGCATGCATCAAGACGTCCTCATGGCTACCCTTTAAACAAGCCATACATTCCAATCAAAGCCTGTAGCTCTTGTTTTTCTTCTTCTTCTTTTTTTTTTGCAATTTCTGCACAGTCTGACTTTGGTGTGAATTTGCTAGAACATTCACTGCTGGGAAGAGCATGCCATTTTGTTAACATACACCTCAAATTGTTAAAACCTCTACTTTTATAGAGGTGCTCACACTTGCTGATGAACAATTAATCAAATGCTTTTGATTAGCAGCATCTGGCTGCTAATCAAAAGCAGTGAGGATGTGCTTAATTTTTCACAGGACTGCATGGAGTCCTGTGAAAACGTGTTTTTGTTGTTGTTGTTTTTTACATGACTGTATGCTCAGAATCTCATGTCAGCATGCTATTTCCTGATTAACTACAAAGTACATTTAGGGCTGGCTCAAATATCACCATTTTCTCAGAATCAGTGATATTCTATTTTCTATTTTTAGATAGCTATATATATGAAAGTGTGAAACGTAAGGTGAGATGATTTGGTCACACATTCTACTCCTGAGGTCAGCAATGAGATTTTATGCCTAAAATGATTTTTCTGGTATAAGTCTTGGCAAGTTTAATTTTCTGCTTTTTCTCACACATTTTGCTGCAACAACTCACAAAAACAACATGTTGTAGCACATGCTCTAAGTGCAATATTTATTATATAAAAATTTCTCTACATATATTAGAGTTTAACACACAAATGTATATTTAAAAACTAGATTAACATCTGACAACAAAACTCCAAAACAAAATGTTCTGCTCTCTTGTGGCCCCAGTGGTCAGTCTTGCATGTCTAATTGGTATTGCCAGATGTTTAGAAGCATTCCAGTGTGTTACAGAATTAGTGCTGTTGCATAACAGATGTCAAATGTTTCCTCTGAATGAGCATTTTAGGGAGGTATTTATCTCAAGTTTGTCAAGTGCTCTGGGATTTAACAAGGTGTGGTGAACCTGCCATGACGGCCCCATTTTACAGTAGACTACTCACAGCAGCCCCCTTTGGGATGTGTGTGTCTTTCCACACCTGATGTTGGTTACCCACCTGATCTCAGCACTTTTTTTAAAACAGCCATGCTTAGTTTCACAAACAGATGTCACGTCAGCCCTATAGATGGGAATCTTTTACTTCTGATTGTATAATTCAGAAAGTTTAGTGAGCATCATTATCTCCATGGAGATACCCTTCCTGTCTGATTGACAGGAAGGGTATTAATAACACACAAATGAGTACTGTAATAGCTAATTGACCGCTCATTCGTGTCCTGAACACAATGTTCCGTGAAGAGAGGAGGGACTATACTAGCAATTACATTGAGCAGTGTAAGTCAATGTGCTTATCGATTCTGTGTATTTTCCCCTTCCTTTGGAAAAGAAAGACCTGTGCTGTTCCTTGGAGATAGGACGGCTTTAAATGGGCTTTGGTGTTGAAAGAAGCTTAAAATTTGAAGTAATCTTGTGAGAGCAGTATGGAGACTTTGGTAAAAGCCATATCTGATCCAGAGATTACACTGTAACCCATTCCCTCTTCATAGAGATAAGCTGAAGATCCTGTGGCAAATATATTCATCTTGGGTTTGAGGATAAGTCCTATGTATGTGACAATGTATGTGATGCTGCACTCCATGGAGATCTCATGTGTTAATTAAAGCTGTGGAGTTTACAGATGTGTAATGTGTGGCTGCATAACGCATAAATTTAAGTAATATACGTCATAAAAAATGGGAGGGTTGAAATGATTTAAACTGCTGTGCAGACAGAATAAGAATGAGCTTATGAGCTTTATTCATCACCATCTTCTCATTTATATGACAAACAAGCAATTACAGTGGACACATCTCTATGCACTGTTAATTTCTACCATGTCTGTGATGACATTTTCTTAAGCAAAAAACTTATTTTTCATTAAATATTAATTTGTGATTAGATTTCCCAGTGTGTTGAATTACAAACAAAAGTTGATGAACACACTTTAATTCAATTTACTATAAAGAACTTTTTTCCTTTCTTAAACCTAACTCATAGCTTCATCAGAACAAGTGTTCATAGAAAATAATCTCAGGAAAGAAGCCATCACAAAACAGACAACAGCAAACTACTGTATGTGCACACGTAGATTTACTGGTTTCATATAAGACAAGCGATTTTCCAGCAGCCCTTCATTCCTGATGAACCCCCCACCACCTCAAATGATGAGAACACATTTCAGCAGCAAAATATTCTGCATGAAATTTGAAATATGGGAACATTTCAAAGACTGCTATTACACATAAATCCCCTGGCATCCTCTTTGCACCTCCAACGCTCCCCCCCATTTTCTCCAGCAATTTCCCCTCATTATAGGCCACAGACACGGCGGCGAGTGAGTGCCACTGGCAACAGCTGGACATCAGTGCTCAAATGAAAACAACTCACCACCTTTATTCCTTCCTCAGATGAATCAAATGAGAATCTATATTTTATCCTGCCTCTCTTAATGGAGACAGGCAGAAAATACTGGATATAAGGATTGACTGAAGACAAAGTGAATGACATCTTCAGTATCTAAAGGTGAAATTTAAATAATTTAATTTAAAAGTTTCATTGAGAATGCATATATATATATATAGATAGATAGATAGATAGATAGATAGATAGATAGATAGATAGATAGATAGATAGATAGATAGATAGATAGATAGATAGATAGATAGATAGATAGATAGATAGATAGATAGATAGATAGATAGATAGATAGATAGATAGATAGATAGATAGAGCAACAAAGCCATTTCTGAACCTTTGAGACTCCAGTATACCACAGTGAGATCCATTTTCCACAGATGGACAAAACTGGAACAGTGGTGAACATTCCCAGGGGTGACTGGCCTACCAAAATTACTCCAAGAGCTCATCAATGACTCATCTAGGAAGCCACAAAAGAACCCAGAGCACCATCTAAAGAACTGCAGGCCTCAATTGACTCAGTTAGATCAGTGTTCTTGATACAAAAATAAGTAATAGACTGGGCAAAAATGATATCCATGGGAGAGTTCCAATGTGAAAACCACTATGGACCAAAAAGAACACAATGGCTCATCTCACATTTGCCCCCCAAAAAACAACTTCTTGATAATCTCCTCTAAGTTTTTTGGGAAAAATAAAGAAAAAAGCTGATGATCTAGTGTAAAACTAACACAGCATTTCATTAAGAAAAACCTCATACCAACAGTCAAATGTGCACACAAATATGCAAATATAGATAGACAGATTGGCCTGCTGGGAGTAGCCATCAGAAGATCAGCTCAGGAGTAATATTCAGCTGAAACTGAGATCCATTAGAGTAGGCAATATTTTTTTATTTTTCTTGTGTCAAATTTTGGTGAGCCTATGCAATTTCTAGACTTTGTTTCCAGTTTTTAGCAGACAGAAGTCGCACCTGATGTGGTCTTCTGCTGCTTTAGCCTATCTGCTTCAAGGTTCAACACATTCAGATATACCTTTCTTATAGAGCATGGTCATTTCACTAACTGATGCCTTCCTGGCATCTCAAAGCAATTTATAAATTCTCCCAATTCTCACAGAGAACTGCTGCTCACTGAATATTTTCCCTTTTTTTGGGACCATTCTCTTGAAACCCTGGAGATGGTCACCACGAATTGCTTTAGCAGCCCCCCAAAAAATCAACACACCAAACTAACATTAGATCTTCTGGTAGTAACTTAATACCTAAAGTATTCCCAATACTTAAAGTTAATTGATATGTAATAAATTACTTAATTACATGGGAATTGCAATTCAAGTCCAGAAAGTCTGACCATCTACTATAGATACCATTCTGATGTAATTTTAGCAAGACTTAACTTCATTCATATTTTTTATGATATCTATATCAGTGTTGGTAAACATATTAAATCACCCATGCAGGGGCTTGCAGATGAGACAGTGTGAACGTGTTGTATGCACACATTTGCTTTCAAACAAAATTAGAGTCTCTGAATTCATCTGGTATACCAAAACATTCAGTGGAAACTTACAAGTGCTGAACATCTCTTACTTATCAGACAAGAAATAGTCATATTTCAGCAACTCAGAAAGTCAACCTTTTCGAGTTGTCTCTTTACTCTATAGACTAATCTTTCAGAGATTTTCTAAGTGAAGTCTAAAAAGTGTACAAATAACACCAAGTACAGTGTCTGACATTTACCGTGACATTCAATGAGATGCCTGCTTACTTTACTCTGCTTTGCCCTGATGCCGTGGTCATAGGTTTTCTGTCATTTCTGTCTGAGAAAGCGACGAACGCATGCGTGTGGGTGGCACTGCAAAGGGAAAGAAACAGACCATTTGACCAAAATGATTGATATCTGTGAAATCAGCAACTCTTTCAGAAGCAGAGACTGTGACTAGCTGGTGCTCTGCAATCAACAGATTTGTGTTGTGTGAGATAATTGCACCCCAGCCAAGAATCTTGCCAAAAATAGTTTTTCAACTCCTGCAATAAATTTTCTCTGCAGAACACGGGGTGAGAAAAATTACATCCCTAATTTGCGATCTCTTGAATTCCTAGAAGCAGTAAAATGTAAAGTCAAGTAGAAACATATAGCATATAGCATGGATGTCATATGTCATGTTTGACCTTTTTTTTTAAGAGCAAGGCTGAGAGGTCATGATTTCATTGATTATGTGGCTCAATAATCACCCACAGGTTAAAAAGGCTTTTAGAAAGCAAAAAAATATTTTCTCAAGAATCATAAAAAACACAAGAGGTTTGGTTAAGCAGCGTGCCTTTGCTTGTCAAAGAAATAACTGGAGGCGATGTGAACATAAAAAAAATCTTAACTAAAAAGAGCCAGTTAAAATAAATCATAAAAAAAAAAAATCCATTAATATGCGTCTACAACCCAAAATTGCTTTTTCTTTGTAAAATCTGTGCAGCTGAGAGAAGAAAAACCAAATCTTAACAAAGCTTCTTCTGCTCCTTCATTTTATGAGAGGAAATGGAAAAGCAAGCTGGAATTGTAATACTGTGTTTTGTTGATAGTTAATGTGACTATGGTTGACAGGAAGCCAATTGTCAGATGAGAGAAGAGTGCCTGTAAGGCAGGTCAGCAGCAGGCTGGGCTCAAAGCTCACTGGGTAAAATGGCCAGAAGCAAACATTGACCACATCAAATATTGTGAATCAATCACAAACAAACAGACAGACACACACACACACAAATACAAACACAAGAATGAGGTTCTGGCAAACAGTGAAACTATGGAACACCAATGCGCATAAATATACAGCGTATAGGACTGAAGAGTGGAAACTAGTTTAGAAACATCATAGCATTCTCAAGGATTTTAAATATAATATGTCTTTATTCATAAAAAATAAATCAGTTTGTCAAAGCAGCTATGCACAAGCGATGCTGACTCATGGCTGTTTTTTTGTTTGTTTGATGCACTGTGGTTGACTGACTCCCATCATTAGACTGAAGCCTGATCCATCTCTGCCCCTCACTGTCACTTCCTTTTTTTTTGTTTTTTAGCTTGTTAAGATAATCGATAGGGAATTCTCCTGCGCTTGTCAGGAAATGCATCAGAGTTTATTGCAGTCTGCCTCAAGTGAGGGCTCATCTGTTTTCCAACTCTTTGTTGCACGCTTCACACCTCAGTAGCACTCTAAATCCCAGGGACAACTCCAGTAAACAACTTCACTGACAGGCATAAAGATAAACCGGACATCGCGTATGCCTGTATAATCGATTTTTCGTTTTGAAAAGATCTGAACACACACGCACGGATCTGATTGTTCAAAATCTTTAATATAGAGTCCAGGCCATCTGCAGAGCAAGAACAGCAATAAATGAAAACATGTTCATTAGGCCATCAAACTAATTTTCTGTTTGAATAAACACCTTAATGGGTGAGCTACTCCTTAACCTTGTTTTGTGTGGAAAATATATGACTGGAATGCAGAAGCAAGAAGGAAAGGAGAAAAAGTGAGTGCTGCAGCCATGTGAAAGGCACTTAAAGCTAAACTGTGTAGACTGACTGCTTTATAATTTCCGCTGTCATGGGGAGTCTTTGCAGCACCACAGAGGTCTGAGAGCTGTGTCACAGAAGCCAATAATTGGAAAATCACAGCCGGTCCTTCAAATGATCCCCAATACACTGAGGTAATTTTGCTGTGTCTGAACACCAGCTACCTCAGCTTCTGAAATAGGTACCTGTTATAACATCAAAAATAAAAAAGGGAATCACTCTCTGTTACGGTGTAAAGAGCAACCTGATCGGTATTCATTCACGAACACTAAAAAAGTTAAAAATAAGGATTTAACAGTTCATAAATTAGTGCCATAATGACAATTACCTCTTACTAGGCGTTCCTAATTATTTAAGGCTCTGTGAAAACCTTTGTATCAACAACAGAATAATTTATGTGATCTGTGTTTTTATTTGTTTAGAGTAATGTGCAAAAGTTTTTGTATGACCACCTTTATTCTTGAAAACAGGCTGAACTCTCTTAAACAAGCTTTCTGTTACCTCCTGTAAGTAGTCGTCACAAATTATTTTACAGGCTTTTTGAAGGACTTTCCAAAGCTCTTCTTTGGAATCTCTTCTTTCAGTTCTTTTCGGATCAGGCATACAGGGGCTAAAGACCCCTGAGATCAGGTGTGCCAGTACAAAAAGGGAAAGGGAAAGGGAAAGGGAAAAAATTATGCAAGCTCCAGGAGATTTTTCTTTTTTTACAGGCTGTGTTAGAATGACCTGTGGCGCTACTCTGATGTTCCCTGCTCTTCGAGGATTTAGCCAACTGAATTCACCAAGACATAAGCAGATGTTTCATGACCTAAAGGATAGAATTTGGTGAGTGAATATAAATCTGAATATAAATTCATGCCTGCTACCCTTGATGTAAATCCTAACATTGACCCTGAACGCCACATCTTGCTCTGCACCAGACCAACAGTGTCATGGCTGTAAACTTCACCACAGTATTGCAAACCAACCAGCATAGCCTTCACACTGGTTAGTTTGCAGTTAAAGAAGTTTAATCTGATAGGCACTAACTTCTTAACTGTATGAAACTGACTGGTATTTTTGTGCAACCTAGCATAAATTGTCTATAGGTAAGATCCAACAACTGATTTAAAATGCTAAAATGAATTAGGAAATTAGGAAAGATTTACATTTCTGGTTTATAAAATTTCATTTACTTACTGAGCAGTCCTTTTCTTTAAAAATAATCTCATATCTTCATCTTTCTTGTCTTCTTCTTTTTTCTTTTTGTTCTCCTTTTATCAGTGTGGCACATTTAGACAAATATACATTTAGCTAGCAGACGCACTTTGTGACAATCTGCCGAGAAATGGTTTATCTCAACATGTGTATGCTAACTAAATATACAAATGTACGCATATACATATTTTTCATATTTATTGTGCTGTTTGAAAGGTTGCACTTGAAATTACCTGCCACGTGAACAAAAACAAACAAACATTAATCCATTTGTGGTTTTTCCTCTTCTGTACAACCAACTAGATCGCAACTTTATTTATATATGCACCATGAACGCATCACAGGGACTGAAAAAGGATTGTTGAAGGTGTAAGCAAGGATGGGATGTTTTTTTCTTTTTACCGAGCAACTATCTCCATCCCATCACTGTGAGCAATGCCAGGCTGCAACAAATGAAAAATAAACTAATTGATTAGTAATATGCATTAAGCTGCTTATCAGATTTGATAAGCTGTTGAATACTATCGATCATGGATTGGCCTCCCAAGAGCCTCGACCTCAACATAATTGAAGCAATGTGGGATCATCCTGACAGATAACAGAACAAAAGGCAGCCAGCATTCAAAGAAGAACTTTGAATGTCCCTCAAGAAGCCTGAATAACTGTTCATGAAGACTACCTTCCTGGAGAAATTACAAGATAGCTTGCCTAAGAGATTTCAGGCTCTTTTGAGAAATAAAGATGGTCAAACAAAATATTGATTTTCAAGCTTGTTAGAATGATTCAATCTCTGTTTTTGCCTTATATTTTTTATTTCCATGTACATTTTCGCAGATTTCAATAAATTCTTGCGCCTATTGCCCATTCTACCTTGCAAAATATAAAGAAATGAGGATTGGATTAAGACTGTTGCACAGTACCATATATCATATTAATGACACAAGTCATAAGTATATGTGGCTTTCTCTATATTTGCATATATTGTATGGCATAAATTAAATTTCATAATAGAAAATAGAATTTGTTTATTTATTCATTCATTCATTCATTCATGCAGCTGTAGAGCTATTTTTACTTTAAGCTATTTAATATCAAGAAACATATAATTTTATGTTTAAGTTTGACTTAAAGTGGACTTTTTTTTTCCATCGCTGTTTCTTCCTTGGTTAACACGCCAGTTTCTTCTGGAGGAAACGGTGGTGTTGCGCATTGGTGCGCATTTCCAACGCAGAATGACGCTACAGAATTGTTACCTTTGACCTCTGAGCGCTAAGCGGAAGCTCAACCAATCGTTTTGCTTGTTGTTGAGAAGTGCTCAAATTTCTCGGAGGTTCTTCTCTTCAACATGGTGAGTGCAGGCGTTCAAAAAAATAGTTTATAGCGGTAACGAAAAAGACGAAAACTGTTTAGACTTTGTGTATGAATTTTTAAGGCCTGGTTAGCAGCCATCTTCTTCTCTAAACTATACCGTAACAATGCCGTGTATCAAAGACCACGGGTTAGCATGTCTTGTTAGCAGTGGGCTAATAAAGCGGTATGTGCCTACCTTCGTGTTATAAACGGTTTCCTTTAGCTGAAGCTTTTTGGGTATAGCACGCCCTTTGCTTTGTTAATGTGTAAAAACAGCAAAACGTGTTACGGTATTCGTGAAGTAAAATTACGATGGTGAAAGTGTATTTGGTTAGTTGAATAATTAAGCAGTTGAACTCTTGCGTTAGCCTTTTACGATTCATTTCCAGAGATTAGACGGAGCCTGTAGTCATTCATCACAAACAGCAGCAGTTATCTCGGGTTCTTACGATTTTTACCAGTCCACATAATTTACATTACCACAGCCACTTACTGGTCAGATTAAGTCAGGAATTAAGTGAACTTTATCGGTTAAAAGCAGTAATTTCGTAGTAGTAAAATAGAATATCCCACTCACGCACACAAATGAGTGGACTTAAATAGACCATATTTCACATATGATCATCGAAAACAATCAGTACTACGCTATTTCATGATAATATATTGTCTGGTTAAACTACAAGGGTTTCTTTAGGGTTCATTATTCAGATACAAAAAATGTTAAAGCTTCACGCATGAATTTGTTGTTACCCAGGCTATGGGTACATGTGTTTGCCTGTGCCATATGTAATGTTGGTGTCCGCATTAGAGGACCCTCATTCATTCTGAATAAACCGGAAGTCTTTTTGAATATTATTTATGTAAAAAGAAAAAGGAAGCACTTGTTTAAAAGGTGTAGATTAACCTCTTAAGCCCCAACGCCCCCTGATACGGGGGCAAAAGACAGGAGATCAGTTAGGCTTGGGGCTTAAGGTAGGCACCGTTTCATCCTCAGTTAATGATGCAGATATTACTTTTTAAATAAATACGTTTTTTAAATAAACCAAATGCTTGATAATTTGTTGCAAAACGAGAATTGTGTAGTTTTTCTAGTCTTTTGTCTTTAGACATTATAAGCTTTATATATGTCAAAAAACTGATTTCATATAATGTTTTGATTACTGACACCCCGATTAGTACTACCTCATTTAAACTTTCAAACCAAATATTCACACACTCATGGTTTCATGTAACTGCACTAATTGAAATGCGCAATGTAGCCATTACTTTACTTTTTATGTGCATTTTTAAAAAAAGGGGAGGGGGGGGTTATTTAAAAATGCTTTATGATCCACATTTTTTATTTGGGAGCAGCCAAAAGAAGAATAAGGCGTTATTTAGAGTGCTTTATTAGCTGTAAACTACTAAATTTCACAATTCCTTAAACATATATCTGGAGAAATGGTAGTTTTCCTGATTGAAGCACACTGCTAACTGCACAACTGGCTGTTGGGAGTTCACTAACTCTGTGTGGTGTTTCTTACTCCTCACAGTCTTCGTCGGAAGCTAATAATGGGCCGAGCCAAGCACCACCTTATCCAGGTGTACCGCCCGCGGCGATACCTCCCCCATTTGTAAGTCATCAAAATGCAGTTTTGTTTACAGATCCAAAAGAACATAATTTGAATTACTTTGATTTCTGCATTGATTACTTATAAATTTGCTGGGGGTTAAAGTTAGAATTATAGGCAGTTATATGAATAAATTACTCAGGCAAGAATACCAGTAAACTCTTGCTTCCTATAGCGGCAGCAAGATCTTACAAAAACTGTTTCCAGTAGCTGCTTAAATAATGATACAAACTCCCTTTTTTTTCCTCTTTTTTTTTTTTTTAAGGAAAAAAAGAAAGGACCTTTCCAGACATTGATTTTATCAACTTGCACACATTTCTGCAGGTTTTCAATATTGCATATTGGGCTGATTGGGCTCGTGTCTAGGTACAGTTAGAAACTGAGAGGATTTTTTCATGCTCAAACATTTTTTCTGTGCAGGAGAAACCCTGACAGTCTTACTCGTATTTATGTATTTATAGGTGACAATCTCAACAAAACTGTACAAACGTCCTCTCTCACACAGTAATTATTAACATCTATATATTTAAAACAATAAATTTACTATAAATCACAGTTCTTTTGATTTTCGTATTAATCATCCTCCTGCAGACTTCATCATATATTCTTCACTTGCGTTTGTTTCGCGTGTCATGTTCAACAAGTGTCGCCATATGTAAAAGGTTGCCAAAATTTATATCTGTCGTGGAATTTTCACCACTAAATGTGGAATGAAGACTTTGAAAAAACACTTGCTAGTTCCCCAATTTTTTAGTCAGTTTGTCTTTGATTCAAAGAACTTTGACATCTGTAGATTTGATTTATTTTTTTGCTCTTTCCAGTTTAGTGCATGTGTAGTGCTTCTCCTAAGGTCCTGTGAAAGTTAGTGTGACTGAAGCACAGTTCCTCCACCATGTTCATCACACACTCCCTATTTTATCTCCTCAGCTAGAACACCTAACTTAAATTAGCCTTTGAAGGAGCAGAGAGTTGCACTTGCTTTCTTTCCTTTCCCCCTTTTAGGTCTTACTCATTATGTGTAATTAACTGTGATTCAGTATAATGTTAGATTGCATATTATATGGAACACTGCAGAGATCCAGGTAATTTCAGAGGGTTAAGGAACTGTTTCTTCTAACTACAATATAATGCTTTTGTCATTCTTCTTCTATGAAGATGGGACCACCTGGAATACCACCTCATTTCCCTCCCATTGGAATGCCCCCTATGGGACAGCGACCTCCCAGCATGACACCAATGCCTCCTGGTATAATTCCCCCGGGTATAATGCCACCAATGGGGGCACCGCCAATGGGACAGGTGAGCTTTGTAGTAACCTCATAGATTTGTTTGTGTTGGGGTTTTTTTTCCTCTTTTCGTCCTTTGTGCCTTATGAAGTCTAGGGACTATGCAGCCTATTTATTTCTCCCTCCACTTTGATAATTTAGGGAGAAGCATAACCTTAAATGAGACACATCTCAAAATGTTTTAAAGTGAAAGAATAACATTTTTTTTCTAGTTATTTGCTTGAATTGTTCTGATCATTGTTTCATGTATCAAGTGGTTATACTTTCATGTTAGTCACACTTAGCCACATCCATCAACATTTACAGACCAGGTATATTTTCTTATCTTCTAACGCTCCGAATGCTTGATAGGGGCGCTAATTAACTGAAGAAAAAATGTTGTTCGTCGGTTTAAATCTCTTTCATTAGCTGACAGTTAATGAATAAATAGGCATGATGTAGCTGTAGTCTTTTTTTCTTCTTTTTTTTTAATCTAGTGATTAAAAAAAAGTGGATCATGCATGTAATCCTGTCATGCGTAAATAGGCGTGATCATGGGGAGGAGTGTTTGATCAGAGTGCCAGAAACGCAAGTCTGAAGAGGTGGTGAAACACTGTAGTTTGGCATATTGCTGCTTCACAGGTGTCAGGCTGTGGCATCACACTTTCAGTAAGCGCAGCATAATCAGTCAAGCAGCCTTCTACACACCAGCAACCTGTTTCACACTGTGTCTAAATACCTCTGCCTGGATTAGGTAGCATGGAAATACCTGATGAATATTTCATCATGCCTCTTTTATTAGATGCCAGGCATGATGCCACCCATGATGCCAGGAATGATGATGCCCCCTCGCATACCAGCTGCGGCTGTACAGCCAACGGGACCGGTAACTCTTTTCACTATGTTTCTTGAGTGCTCTGCTTCACACTTCTTAAAATACACTGCAGTCTGTGAAATGCCTAATGAAACATTTGCACAGCCATGGAACACTTCTGTTGGCTATAAATTTATATCCTTCCATAAAAAATATATTTTCATGTTGAAACAAAACAGTTAAAAAACCTAATTAAACACTAGCTAATGAGGATTTTACACTTGCATGCAATGTGTCTATTATTGTCACATTTTCTTTTGTGCTTTTGTTTTTTGGCTTTGGTTTTTCTGTGAATCGCTTATCCAAAAAAAAAAAAAAAGCCAAATACATTAACCCTTCACTGCTGAAGTTGAGTTGATTTTTCTTTTTAAGTAATAGTTAGCAAGTTATCCAAATAAGCAGAATGATTCACTGTATTTATTTCTAACAACATCCAGATGGGTTTGGTGATCATAAGACACATCTAACCAAATACTAGCTATACATCTTGAGGTTGTGGAGTAATGTACTGATTAGTAAAGCTGTGTCACTTACTGTTTTGTTGTTAATAATGAATCTGTAGATGTGCACTTTAAGACTGGGGAAAAAAATAATCCACTAATAACATTGTTATTTTTTTTCCTTTCAACAGCCTGGTGTTGACTCCACAGGTAGGATTTTTTACTTAATGCAGTAAAATTCATTTTTAGGCATATTTTTGAAGTTTAAAGGTTGAAGTGTAAAGGCTGACTACTTTTTGTCTTGTTTATCTTCACAGCCGCTGCACCTGGAACATCTGTAAGTATAACATTTTTTTCATATGTAGTAATTGGAAGTCTACAAGCTTTGACAATTTTGAGCTACCATCATTAGCTCCAGTATTTTTCCTGCTGTCTCACAACATTTATTTCCGTTCCCCCGGCAGAGTACCACAAATGGATCCCCGCAGGAAGAACAGCCAAAGAAGGTTTGTGCACATGAAACATTGAAAGACTAGACACAATTAACAAGGAACTATAAAATCATTCAAAATGCAACCAAAATAATTATCTGATTTATCTGTCGTGTTTGTTTGCTTCAGAAATCCGTGTGGACTGAACATAAATCACTAGATGGAAAGACCTATTATTATAACACAGAGACTAAGCAATCCACATGGGAGAAACCGGATGAACTCAAATCTCCTGCAGAGGTACAGAGCTTTTAATTTGAACTATTTATATTACTTGCATATTCACATACATTTTATTCATTTGGCACTTAGCAATTGCAGTGCTCACGTATTAAAATTACAGTAATGGTAAATGTACCAGATTAAGCTAAATTGGATTTTTCCCCTCTCATTTTGGGGGAATTATTTAAATGCTTTGTGTGCATATATTAAACAGTTTTATTTTTAAAATATGTGCGTCATCTATACTTAATAAAAACTGATTTGTTATTGGACTATGGATATTGACTCACACTAATTAAGGCCTTGCTGTTCATTTAAACTATTAAAAAAAACCTTTCCCATCATTCTTTGAATTCTTTAGCAAATGCTGTCAAAATGCCCCTGGAAGGAGTACAAGTCAGACACAGGGAAGCCTTATTATTACAACTCTCAGACAAAGGAATCAAGATGGACAAAACCCAAAGAGCTGGAGGACCTGGAAGGTAAAGAGCGGTATCTGATTATATCAAAGCTGTTGTATGAAAGGCAGGGATTTTTATATTGAAAAATGTTGCCTTCTACAGAAAAGCCTTTAATGGCACAATGACTGGAAGGATGCTGACTTTGTCAACAGATCACTCCATACATTAGGGGATGTGGTGTGATTGATGTGCAAACAAAGGACTTACAAAACACAGGACACTTGATGGCTCCTTTAGTACATTTATCCTTGAAAAGGTCTCTTGATCTGCTGCATGATTAAAAATGAAAGCAAGCGCCTTAACTGTTATTTCTTTTGTCAATTCCAGCTATGATCAAAGCAGAGGAGAATGGGTAAGAGCTTGCTGTTTACCACCTGTTACTCTTGATGTCTTCATTTTGTATTATGATTAACAAATACAGCAGTGATCAACAATTATTAATCTCGTATGGCTTTATTGTCATGATCTTACATTAGGACTGCAGAGGCAGCGGCTCCTGGAACCACTGCAGCTCCTGCTGTGCAAGCAGATAATGTAGCTCCTGCGGCGACTGTAGTGGAGGCGGAAACTGCGGTAGTAGTCTCAGAGGAACAACCATCCCAGGCAGCAGTGACTCAAACAGCTGAGGTGAAGACGGCTGAGGCACCTGTGGCTTCCTCTGAGACTTCAGCAACTACCGAGGCTGTAGCCAGGTAAACAATTATAAATCTATGGTTTAACTGCGCAAGCGCAATGACATGTCTGCCTGTGTGGCTATCTCCAAGCACACCTGCTGTTGTGGTTGAAGTGGATTATGAATCAGAAGGTGTAGTGATTAATAAACGGACTCAAAGCCAGCCACATTGCTGCTCTCATCGATCTGGAACAGCTGTGCTGGTCAGAGTGATGCATGACAACAATAGCTCGGCAAATGAAAAGAGGCCTCTCCAGGAAATGACATTATTGTGAGAATGGTTCAGAGCAGTGGAGAGAGACCACATAGCTCCACAAATCTGCAGCAAGATGCAGATGGTGGATTTTTTTTCTTTTTTTTATTTAACTTGTACAATATTGATGTAAATAAATAATAAAAATTGATTAATTCTCACACTGATATAACCACAGCAGTCTGAGCTATTCTAGTTTTATTATTATTAAACAGTCACATCATAAGATATGACTCAATGGCTGTATCATAATCCATTTCAGAAAATAAATAATGAATGGGCTTTGGCTTAAGAAGAAGTTGGAAAGTAGGCTGTAATGCACAGTGATCTGCTGATGTAGCCAGAGATTATACTCAGTTTGGCTATTTTGTACCATCTTCCTCTCAATTAGTTAAACACAGTAGATACTATGTGTATGACAGTGTATTCCACCATAGTACTCATAAAATCCTAGGGTTCTGATTGAATGTTGTACATCCTGCTGCCTTTTGGTGGCTACAGGGAGTAATGAATTGAAGGAAAAGCTCTTCATACAGTTTTATGCAGATGTTAACATGAAATACTCAAAGTATCAGTTACAGTATTTTACATTTTAAACTTGTTGTAATTGAATGGAAGCCTCCGAAGTAATTCTTTTTTAAAAGTTAGTTTAAGAATTATTTTAAAATTTTGCTGTTTTTGTTTTCAAAACGTACTGCTAGAAACCCATGTGATTGTGAGAGGTTAACATAATGCAAGCTTGTAACACATCTGCCATCAAAATACCAATAGCTTACATTGCACTTCCTCATTTAAATGAACCTGATGGTCAAAGCAAATTTTTAAATGGACCTGTTATGCTTTTCCTCATTTCCTGTCACATATTGTTAAACCGGTGCTCTTATTAAATGTAGGTAAAGTTTCAAACAATGACATCAGCAGTGTTGGGAAGGTTACTTTTAAAATGTATTCCACTACAGATTACAGAACACATGCCCCAAAATGTATTTTGTAACGTATTCCGTTACATTACTCAATGAGAGTAACGTATTCTGAATACTTAGGATTACTTAATATGTTATCAAGCTTTTTACAACTACATGAATGTACTATTGCTGTGTGATTTATTACTGAAGGTTACTCACCATACCAGTTAGTGCTGGGCGATATGACGATATATATCGTGTGGACGATAGAAAAGTGTCTATCGTGCCATTTGTCTTCTATCGTTTATATCGTACTAACCCAAATTTTATAAATTATTACATAAAATATATAATTAACCCTTTACAACCGGTCGGAGCAGGCACACTCCGTTTTACCTAACTATTTTTAAATCCCTGTAGAACTGGAACCACGTAAGGTAGTGCAATATTTTTTTTTTTGCATGTGAAACCGGAGGAGTTGTACTTACATCTAATGCCATTAGCTTGTCCAAGGTCACGGTTTCCTTCCACATATAACTTTGCAAAAATTGCATAAGAAGCACTTGCAGCAACAAAAACATAATATTCCAAACTTGCAGCAACAAAAAGATAATATTCCAGAAACACGCTTTGCCGACGTTCATAAGACTTCCTACGTTGGCATATACGTCAGCGCGAACTATCGCATGTCCGCCATTACCTGCCCGAAACCAGAAGTGACGTCATTTTCGCTAAAGGGCCTTATAAGCCTATGTTGGTGTTTTTAAAAGACATGTTTGACTTTATGCTTTTCTGTATCGTTTCTGGGATGCTTAGAACTCAAATTACACTGTTGGAAATAGTTTATTTTGATGCATTATAATATTTATTTTCATTTTTCCTGTAGTATATAAAAATTAGTGTATCTCAAAAATAAAACTATGAAGACACTCAAAATAAATTTCTCGTGGTTGGAAACTTTTGTATTTACAGTTTTGAGGGATACACCTCTTAAATTTTTTTTTTAACTAGAAATATATGTAAAAAACAAAACAAAAACGATTTTCAATTTTTTTGTAGTTTATTGCACTACAAGTTTTTGCAATGTATGTAGTTACTATGGACTTAATGCATACATATTATTAAAATTTGGGCTATAACGGTTGTATTGATATATGGAAACTTGAAATACTCCCACAAGTGGCACTACAGCATGTAAAAACATAAAGATAAGCTCTGGCGGACTTGGTTCTATGGTAGGTCTTAAAGGGTTAAATAGCCTGTGGCAAATATATTAGTGTTGTCTTCTCACTATACATGCTCTTAACTTTATGCAAGAAAAAATAAAGTATAAAAAAAAAGATATTTTTCGCAAAGAAACTCCGTCTCGTGGTTTGCGAGCTGGTGCTGCTGTACGTGCACCCGGATTTGCGACATACTTTACGGTAACTCAAAACAAAGACTGCACCCTCGGCACTTGCTGTTTACAGACCGCGTACTTTCTAGATGACCACAGGTCAGGTCGTATATCGTGATATAAAATAATTCATATCGTGATAAATATTTTTTCCATATCGCCCAGCACTAATACCAGTACCTACTAGATTTTTAAATCTTAATATAAAATGAGTAACAGTAGGGTGGACATTAGGTAAGGCTGCACTTTTTGCAGCTATCCTGTAGAAAACTATTCTGCGCATATATGAAAAAGGTCCACTGTTCCAAACCGTAGTAAATGGACCTCTGGCTAATACGTCAGGTTCCATGTCGGGCTTGTAACCAAAAACTAGCTTTACTTTGTTGTCTGGGTCAAAAGGCGTTGAAAGGCTGCTCCAACGGAGTTTTCGGAGAAAAACACGAACACAGTGCACAGTCGAGTCTTAATAGCTTACTTAAAACTGGGCTACTCTGCCCATGAGGCTACATTCTTTAGGGCTATGTCTGTAACACTCTGCCCATTGCCTTCATATTAAATAATTTTTTGAACAATAATTAAAAAAAAAAAATTTCTTCATGTCATTATGCGAGCCGCGAGATTGAGACACGGACATTAGAGCCTCTTAATACGTGTTTTGTTTGGGTTTCCACCGGCATGGAATTACCAAAAATAGAGAGGGCACAGGCTAACATATGAAACAGGAAAAGACCGCAGTGTAATCCCTTTATTTCAACAAAGTAACTGTATTCTGAATACCACCTGTTTAAACGGTAACTGTAACAGAATACAGTTACTCATATTTTGTATTTTAAATACGTAACGCTAGTATTCTGTTACTCCCCAACCCTGGACATCAGTGCATGTGCAGATCATTCCTGTGAGCCAAAAGCTCAGTCTTCAGACTGCTCTTGACCCATAGATAGATCTGTATAATGTCAGTAGAGCTGGACGATATAAGATTTTTTCATATCACGATATGTTTTTTTCATTTCAGGCGATAACGATATATATCACGATATAAGCCAAATAACTATATTTGTAAGATTTAAATGTGCCGTTGCTCACAAGTAAAATGTGAAATAATCTGCAGCTTGTTTTGATTTAAATATTTATTTCCCATAATAAGTTCAACAGGGTAGATGTACTTAAGGAACATGAGACTTCAGTTTCAGATAAATAAAGGCAAATATTGCAAACTACACAAAAGGCAGGCGCTAAAGCGTTTAAGTTTCAAAATAGAACAAACAAAACAGACTACTAAATTGTCAATTCCACTTAGAAACAAAATATTAATTCAAAAAATAAATCTTAGTTCGTTTTACAGAAGAACAGACAAAATTGACTAACTTTTGTCAATATCAAATAAACTGAGAACTAAAAGGAAATTCTCAATCTCTCCTTGTTGTATAGCTTAGCTTTTCAAACAGTTTTAACAGTGACTTTAGTCTGACAAAAGCTGAATGATGAATTAGCGCTTTCAGTCAGAGATTGAGCATGCACCGGTTTATTGTATTTCCAGACTTGCTTTCGGCACAATTTACAGTGCGCGCTACTCTGTTTTTTGTCAGACTTGAAATAGCCGAAATACCTTCACACTACGGAACTTCTATGGCCCTTCCGTTCGACAAGCTCTCCGGCATTGGAACCATCATTGTTTTTTTCTTCGGTAACCTTCGCTCACGCTCTGGTTGATTTTTCTCTAGTCGGCAAACTCATTTCCTCTATTATCTGGGCAGCCCGGCTGCAAAAACAAATACACATGTGCGCCTTGGCACTTGTGCTGTACGTAACAAGTCACGTGACGTGACGCTGCGGCTGTGATTGGTTCGGCTCTGCGCTACTTAATTTGGATTGGCTGTTCTTTTTTTTCTTTTTTTTTTTAAGAGGACAAGAGAGTTGAGGCCTATCGCAATAGTTTAATTTTTCTATCGAGAAAAAGTTATTTCACAATACATATCGTTATCGTTCTATCGCCCAGCTCTAAATGTCAGTAAGGGTATCCCCATTATGGTCATCTCAGGCCACCACAGCTCTATTGGGTTAGCGTTCACAGAGCACTTTCTACTTATAATATATTATAATATTGGTGTAACAAAACAAATCTTTGATTGCAGAGAACTACACGTGATAAGTGCTCAGTGTCAATAATAATTTTCTTTGCTCTTAGTGTCGAGGTTGTAAAAGAAGAAAGGCCAGAACTTCAGAAGAAAACGTACAAATGGAATACAAAAGAAGAAGCCAAGCAGGCCTTCAAAGAGCTGCTGAAGGAGAAGGTGAGTCAGGCTGTTAACAAGCTGTAGGAGAGAAGGCATGCCTTTACTGCAGGGGAGTACTGAGTGGTCACAGTCATTCTTGTTTTCAGATTCTAACTCTAAAATGTTCTCTATTTTTCAGTGTATAAAATCAGATTAATTATGTGAGATGTTAGGCAGTCAACAAGTATGCAGCAAAATTTGATTCATGACGTTGCATGAATTTACTTCTTTAATCAAGCAGAGTGTGTTTTAAATCAGAAAGCAAATATCTGATAATTTGATAATTGTTCTGTTTTGTGCCCAAAAAGTCATCCTACAGCTTTTAAACTGTCTCCATTGAGGATTTTTTTTAATGTGTGTGTTTATTAAGTATCCATTGACTGTTGCTCTGTTGTTGGCACTGGAATGCAAATCTTGATTTGTTTTTAAGACTACTTTTGCCACCTCAATGTTCACTAGTGCCTGATGTGTTCATCATCACATCATTTGCATTCAGATCTGGATCTAATCCCTGTCCCTGCTCTTGAGCCCCTGGGAGGCCTATTAAACCTCACCTCCTGTTGCTGTGGACGTGTTGTGTGTTCGGTTTGCACGGCGGCCCAGCACCACCCACCTTGAATGTTGCTATATTTAGGAGCTTTTTAATTTTGTGCACAAAGCTCTCCTCTGAGATTGCTTGCCATTTCCTGCAAGATCTTAATGGCTGTGTCTTTATGATTAGCTTTATTGGATCAAAGGCACGAGGACTGGCTGGGATTAAGACAGCGAGAGAAAGTGGCATGCCTGAGTGAGTTAGAATAACTGTGACAACTGACAAGACCGAGGCACATAGTGGAATCAGTCATAATGGATGAAGTAGTCACTCCTTGGGAGAGGCAAGTGGCAGAAAGGGCACTTACAAAGGTCCTTGGTGGCACTTCTTGATTTATTGCCACTCCACACCTTTTAACCCACCATCTATTAGTAATTAAGAAAATGTGTTCTTTTCTAGACCAAAGCAGCAAAACCCCATGTTCTTATCCAGGTTGATGTACTTTTTTCTAACACAGGACAACAAGGCAATCCATTTGAATATTTTTGAAATATTTCTTGTTTGCAGATTTTATTTGAAACCATCATGAATTTTTCTTATCCTCTGTATTTCAGGGTGTATCCTCCAACTCCTCTTGGGAACAGGCCATGAAATTGATTATCAATGATCCTCGCTACAGGTACAATGCTTTCCAGAGATCTGTTTATCCTTCATACAATAGTAAGTTTAAACTGTCACCATCTCTGACTTACAATTTGTTACTTTTCTTATCAACAAAGTGCACTTCCGAAGCTGAGCGAAAAGAAGCAGGCGTTCAATGCATACAAAGTCCAGACGGAGAAGGAAGAAAAGGAGGAGGCCAGAATTAAATACAAAGAGTCAAAAGAGACTTTTCAGAGATTCTTGGAGAACCATGAAAAGATGACGTCTACCACTAGATACAAGTAAGTGTTACTGTGATATGGCAATAAAGTATTTTGTTTTTTCCCCCCTGCATTGATTTGTTCTCTGAACTGTCAATATGATTATGCAGACTGGTTGAGTGAGAGGACATCTGTGGCGCTTGCACACCATCGTGCAGTTACAGCACTGTTGACTTCCACTTAAGCTACTTTGACCTGTTAGTGCTAGTCACGTTGATATTGCTGAATTTGTTTACACAATAACAAATTGTTACAAGGTCAAAGTTTCGCATGTGTAATGAGTTCATTAGAAAGTTAATGATTGATGAATCTATTCAAAGTCAAGGTGCATGTGACATAAAGGTTATATCTAATTCAAAATCTCTTAGCTTTTTTTGTTGTTGATTTTGTTTGCTAATGTCTACAACAGCTTTCCAACAAACACACTTATTGGAAACTTACTCGATCTCAGTGAACAACACTTAAAACACTTAAAATATAAAACCTCTTAATAAATTCTTGGTGCTGCTTGGAACGTCTTTTTCATCGGCACTCTTTAGTTTTTGGGTGAAAGTCGTGATGATGGGCAGTGGAAAAGGGGTAATCAACTGGTGACCTTGACAACAAGCCAGCTTCAGTGTTCTGCTGGCACTGGGTTTGTAATCTGGGGTGGCACACAACAGGCAGTTGGATGGTGAGAGCAAGGCTTTCTGATGCTGTGTGGGTGTATGTCCTTGCATTTAATACCTTATTTTAGCCCGTAACACCTAGTGACTCTTCTGAGCAACAGGGTTTCAACAGACGTCAAATATATTGAATATTTTCAGCACACATCTTAAAAGACATGATAACTTTTTCAGCTTTTATTAACATCTGTGTTGTGCCTAGGATGGCTCGCAAAAAACCATAACAACTGGTGCCTTAAAGCTAAATTTGGCAAGTGAAATGGTGCCCTCACGTGGCTTTGTGGGAAAAATGTTCTAAAGTGTGTGTGTCTGTGTCTGTGTCTGTGTGCGTACTCTTGCAATCCAGGAAAGCAGAACAGATGTTTGGTGAGCTTGAAGTGTGGAGCTGCGTGCCAGAGAGAGACAGGCTAGAGATCTATGAAGACGTGTTGTTCTACCTTGCTAAAAAAGAGAAGGTAAGGGCTCCAAAGTGCATTAGGAATCTTTGATTTTATTTTTAGTTAACATGTTTGGCATAATGATTGGCTATAAGTCCTCTTTCAGTGTCCTATTTGGGAGTAGGAGCTTTATGGTCTAGTGCAATTACCATCTGGTTGTATTCTCTACTTTAGGAGCAAGCCAAGCAGTTGAGAAAAAGGAACTGGGAAGCTCTGAAGAACATTTTGGACAACATGGCAAACGTCACATACCGCACCACCTGGTCTGAGGCCCAGCAGTATCTGCTAGATAACCCTACCTTTGCAGAGGATGAGGAGCTGCAAAGTATGAGATAATACAACTGTTTTAGTAGAATTAGAAGAAAAATTTCTTATCAGGTCATTGTGCTTCTGCATGAATGTATATGTTCAGCCTACTGATAGTGCCGTTATCTGCTTACAGATATGGACAAAGAAGATGCCCTTATATGTTTTGAGGAGCATATTAGGGCTCTGGAGAAGGAGGAGGAGGAAGAGAAGCAAAAGACACTTCTCAGGGAAAGAAGACGGCAGCGCAAGAATAGAGAGGCTTTCCAGGTGAGAAGCAAAAACAAAGAATTGATGTCTCTAAAAGAAACAAAAAAAAAGTGCCCTGCATGTAATTTTTCACATTTAATCAGGTTAATAACAGTTTTAATGCAAGCCAAAAGAAGAGGCCACATGTACTTTCCCGATCCTCATCTCTTCTTGTTGTTTTCTCAGAAATTTCTGGACGAGCTTCATGATCACGGCCAACTTCACTCCATGTCTGCTTGGATGGAGATGTACCCGACACTGAGCTCAGACATCCGCTTTGCCAACATGCTGGGCCAGCCGGGTAGGACAGCGGGCCACACACACACATGTCTGCATGAGCTGAATGTGACAGTCGGACTTGAATCATAGCGTAAACACAGAAATAAAACATTCACAACTGACAACATAAACGATTTATGAATCACAGTTTAGCTCTTTGAGATTATATTTTCTTTTAATTTCCTTATTATTTCCATATTTTTTCCTTTTGATTTTTCATACTTATTCCAATAATACACTAGTCTCTAAATCTTTAATTATTTGGCTTCACTGTTTTGCACCCTTGTTGTGGTCCACTGATGCTGTTGAACCTTGTTTATTTGCTGCAAGGATCAATATTTACACATTTTTAAATTTAATGTTGTTTGTTGCGCAGGTTCCACTCCCCTGGACCTCTTCAAATTTTATGTGGAAGACTTGAAAGCACGCTATCATGATGAAAAGAGGATAATCAAAGATATTCTTAAGGTATTACTCTAACTTCATAAAATATTATTTATATTTGGTATTTTTAAAGAACAGTCCGCACTCGTGCACCTTCCTTGCGTTGATCCAATTATACATCTAATAATTATCTGATGTGTTCTTTCCCAGGACAAAGGATTCCTGGTTGAAGTCAACACCAGCTTTGATGACTTTGGATCAGTCATCAGCTCGGATAAGAGAGCTACCACGCTGGATGCAGGAAATATAAAGCTAGCCTTCAACAGTGTAAGACTCCAGCTCTGCATCATATGCCTTGAGTTGGCACCTGTTCGTAAACTTCGTAAAAATATTGATATTAAAGTAGGGTGAACAGCTGGGTTTAATCTATTAAATCAGCATATTAAATGTAAAACAGGTCACACAGTTTAAATAACCAACACCTCTCCTTGGCTTAGAGAGCTTTAAGTTTTATCTTGTTGTTAGGTGTTAAAAGACATTCATCATATCCATTTGAATTAATAATATTTTTAAAACTCATGTTAGATCTTTCCACACAGTTATTTTGCAAGTGATCTCATCAGAGTTCTGTATCCACACGTAATCCACCTATCCCCATCACAAGATGTGTCAATGCTGAGCTTACATGTTTCTATGGCCCCCAAATACACAAAAATATGTTATTACAGATTATAAAATTATGGAAAAAGGGGAATAATACACCTTTCAGGATAAACAGGCCCAAATCTATTAAATTTTAATCAGTATACATAAGCACAGGCCTTGACCTGCTTGTTTGAGGATGCATGCTGGTCTGAATTGGCTGTAAGTGTGGCTGTGGTGACCTTTCCTGGGTGTACCCCACCTTTTGCTCTGTGCCCTGTCCAATCTGAAAGACTTCACTTGGGATGAAAGATGTGTGCATTGAACCATGGCTGTTTGTTTTATTTCATTATAAGATTAACTCACTTAGAAACCCCTTTTCCTAATTAGTTGCTTGAGAAAGCTGAAGCCAGAGAGAGGGAGCGAGAGAAGGAGGAGGCCAGGAAGATGAAAAGGAAAGAAGCTGCTTTCAAGAACATGCTGAAGCAGGCCACACCGCCACTGGAGCCAGAGACTACGTGGGAGGGAGTATGTACTTTCAATGCGGATCAAATTTGTGTGGTTTCGCAACACCATTTATTTTCTATTTTTATTCTCATCCCTATTTTCCAGTCTTGATTGTATTTAATGTTTCCTGATGACTGACATTTTACCATTTCAGGTCAGAGAGAGGTTCCTAAAAGAGCCTGCCTTTGAAGACGTGACTCTGGAGTCGGAGAGGAAAAGAATATTCAAAGATTTCATGCATGTCTTGGAGGTGAGTCATGACGTTAGCAGGGGCATGAAGTTTTTAAACTTGACGACGACTATAATGATGTTTAACCTGGTATTTACCTTTTATTTAATTTATCAGCATGAGTGCCAGCATCACCACTCGAGGACCAAGAAACACTCAAAGAAGTCCAAAAAGCACCACAGGAAGCGCTCCCGCTCTCGATCAGTTAGTACCACCACAAGAAAATGAACATTTTATACACTTAGACCACAGATCAAATGTAAAAAAAAAAAAAAAAAAATTTAACATGTGTTTTAAAAAAAGGGGTTTTTTTAATACGTTTTTAATCAGATAAAGGGTTTAACTGAATACACATCATTCCATTCTGTATTTTATGTAAAGATTTACTGGAAAAATGATGTAGCAAAGCGCACTTTACAAAAAGCATTGCTCATATCATGCACTGCTAATCTGTAATGTTTTAACAGGGCTCTGAGTCTGAGGATGAGGAATACCACAAGAAGAAAAAGAGGTCGCAGTCCAAATCCCCCTCAGAACGTTCATCTAGTGGAGAATCTGGTGAGTGTTTTTACAGCTCAGATCCGTTGATTTGTGTATTTGGGAAGGGGAAAAAGTGCCACACTGTGTGTGTTCATTGATATGTTCTACCTGAAAACAGAGAGAAGCTATAAAAAATCCAAGAAGCACAAGAAGAAGGGCAAGAAGAGACGCCACAAGTCTGTAAGTGTGCAGGAAGAAACAAATGTGTGCGCTTGATGTCTTAAATACAAATGTACTGGCAACACTGGTGTGTGCACTAACTGTAATTATGGCAAACAGGCGTCTCCAGATTCTGACAACGAGAAGAAAGGAAGAGACCGTGATGGGAAGCGAGAAAAGGAGGTAGAGAAGGAGAAAGAGAACGACAAGTCTCGGGGGAAATCTCGCTCAGAATCCAAACAGAAATCTCCCAAAAGGAAAGCAGCCAAAGAGGAGGTGAATGTTGTTATTATTATTATAAAAAATCGCCCCAGTATTGTGAGATTAGCTGGGGGGCTCAGGTCAAAGTTAGTGTGTTTTAAAGAAGTCTTGAGCGTATATGTTAGCTTACAGTTTCTAGCATGAGATAAAGGTCTTGCGGTTAACTAGTTATTTAAAAAGATCTAATTTTCATTATTACTGAATCTTTGTATTTTTTTAATGGTGCGTTTAAGGGTGGCTGGGACACGTCGGGCAGTGAGCTGAGTGAAGGAGAGCTGGAGAAAAGGAGAAGAAACTTGCTGGAACAGCTGGACGCACCTTGATGATAATTCATGCTGCTCTCTCCTCTTACTTCTCCAAACATGCATTCCCCTTCAAGCTCATCTGACCGTGCTGGTCATATGCCCATAATGGACTGATTTGTGGTATTTATGGGAATGCCATATACTGAGCTTTTACATAGACTAATTTGATATCAGGAAACTGATCAGCTGTTAAATACTGAGTTGTTTTTTTGTTAGCTTACCTTTCTTCAGTTGGCTGTAGTTATACATGTTTTCCATTGACAATTTTTTTTATATTCACTTAAAAGCATATCTTTATGACACACTGCAAATGTGTAGAAATACAAGAAACTTGTCCACATGTCCAGGAATACTGGGGGTTACGTCTGATTTGAAGTAATTTAACTGCAGCTGGTTTGAATGAATGAAAGGTTTTAATTGGAGGATTTGCTGAAATCGATACTTTAGTTCAATGTAATAAAACATTGTTTCACTGGAAGTTGTCTGCAGGTGTTGCTTTGACTTACTTAGACGATAAGTTGTAGATTATAGGATTGTTGCCATGCTGTTGCAGATTTACAAATAGCCAACAAAGAAGACTAATGGGTGATGCCATTGTTGGTTTATTAGGAACACCTATGCTGTCTAATGTCATCTCAGTCTTTGCATTAACTTTTTGATAATTTTCAGGGATATAGTTTGTATTGCATTGCAGTTGATTTGTAGTGTTTTTTAATTCTGGGAAACAAGTGGTCCAATATTATTGATATTGGGCAAACATTAAGTGGGTGAATATTAACTCGTGTTGCGGAAACACTGTTTCTGGTGAATGGATTAAGAAAATTACATCTATTGCTAGTTATTGGTAACACTTTACTAACACAAATGCAGTCATAACCACTTAATGTATCTTTCTGCTTATTTTAAGGGACAGAGTTTGCATTGTGGTTCAGTTATGGTGTGCTTTACTACTGGTTAATATTCAGTCACTGTCCTAAATATGAATAAGTCAGACAAACACTGTGTATGGAGTGTAACTACTTACAGTTTAAACACATAAAATAAGGTTGAATTGGCATTGCTTAAATAGAACAAATGGAGAAACACTGGTTAGCTTTTTAATGTGAGGTTCTGCTCTTGGCAAAAAAACAAAAGCTAAATGAATGCATCTGCACTCACCAACTTATATTTTCATAGTTTTGACAAGAATCAGACAACAAATCACAGAGAGTAAAGAACTTTATATTTAATGTAAATAGTTTATTTGAACATATTGAAAATCTCATCACCTAATTTAAAAATTGTTATTTTGTTATAAGCACAAACTGCCTAAAATACATTTCTGGTGAAAGTCCAAGATAAAAGCATGCTGGTAATATCCAGTTTGAGAAGTTACGCTGCCACAGACAGTGAAGTTCAAAGAAAAGGAGTCGATGGCGTCACATGCTTCAGTGGAGACAATGAACAGAACTACTTTTGATTGTTAGTGTAGCCATTAAGTTGGCGTGTATAAACATCTGCACATCAGAACCTTTTCCAGACTTTCTTTGTTTTTATGCACCTCTGACACCCTAACAAGCAAAGTGCGTGACCCCACTGCCTTCTGCATAACAGTAAAAGATGATCAAACACACTACTGTAGATTTCTGGCTGAATTTGGCTTAATTAAATATACAAAAATGGGGGGAAAAACTAAGTTAAAATAACATTCAAGTTGTATAGCACAAGGCAGGGAGAACTTCTGTTTAAACAATATGTACAATATTAACCATCTGGTGATGTGAATTAGGTAAAAAAAGAAAAGAAAAAAAAGCAGTTTGTAGCAAAATATCTGTACATTTAGGAAACTTTTTATGTTGTATACTTTTGTTTTGCCCCGTTTTAAAACACACATTAGATGACGACATGAGCTTAAATGAATCTTTTAAGTGGTTAAATACTATACATTAAAATTACAGTAAAGCGAGTAGACTCGGTGACCTGGAATGTTGTTAGCCACAGAAGCACGGCGCTTAGTTATGTCCAGTTCTGACAATGAGATCATCCAGTAAAGTTTCGCATCTTGCGTGCAGTTTCTACCCTCGATAGAAAATGTATTCGGTTTTCTTGCTCTGCATAATTCCTTCCACAAAACCAGTTGTGCAGCTACAGATATGCACAACTTGAAAATAAGTTGTTTTTTAATGGATTAGAAGCTACAAATTCAGCCCTTACTGATCACTCGTAATAACACGTGACAGAAGAATCAGTATGGAGATACCTGCTATAAACAGAATTCACATTAAACTGGTCTTTTTCTTTATTTACCTTTATAGTTGCTTTAGTACAAATATAGAGTTCATACCACATTAACAGCCCTTTAATTTGAGAAACCCTCATGAGATGTAAAAATGTTTTTAAAAAGTGCAGGTTGAGCATATTCATGTTGTTAGAGGAGCGGACTAAAGGGCCGTAACAATAATATTTGTAACAGCTAAAAAGAGAACCCGTCCTGTACATTCTACATCATCTTTCCCCACGTAACGCCATTTCACGTGGCTCTTAAGGCCACCGCATGTCCAGTTTTACACATCTGAAAAATTAAAGCCAGGTCACGTTGTATTGCTCAGAGTGGGATTATTAAGAACAAACAGTCATTAGGCAAACACGGCAACGTGACGTGAAACCACAAAAAACAACAACAACAACAACAAAATTCAGGCACTTGGCTCGTCAAAGGTTTTTAAATCAACCTTTCAGACACTTTAAATTCAGTCCCATACGTGTCCCAGTCCTTCATAGTGAAATGCTGCTAATACTATAGCACAGATGTGGAATATTGAGTATTCTTATGTAATATATATACATAATCATCTCACATGTTGCTACAAACACCTGACTTTCACGCGTCATCCTTCACTCTGCTTCGATCTTTTTGTCACTCCTTACTCTCTCTCTCTCTCTACCCCCCCAATACCTTTTTCTCCCTTCCCCCCATCCCCAGCCCTAGCACATGCACTATTCCCTCATCACATGACTACGTCGCCATTGTTGACCGGCCGCAGGTTCTGATCATCAAAGCGTCTCCTGACACTCCTCCGTACGGCGTCCGCTCTCCTGTAAGGCTGATTCCTCAAATCTGAGAGAGAAAAAAGGGTTGGGGATGGGCATGGATAAAAAGAGGGTGTCAGGCGTCTTCATCGGGGTGTTTTGATGAGCTCACATGTTTACAGTGCTGGCAGCCTGTCTTTCAAAGCAGTGTGATGTCTACACAAACAACAGCCAAACAACCTGTCTTTGGTTTTTAAACATGAGACAGTCCACTGAATTTTTTTTAAAAACCTCTGCCAGAAATCTAGGAAATCTCTCATGCATATTGTGAATGCATGAAAATGTATCTTTTCTCTACAATAAAGCCAAAGCGACAAGTGAAGAGAGTAAGGTTATGTGCTAATCACTACACAGAAATTTCCTGCTACAAAGGAGCATTAATGACTACATAGATGAACAGAAGTAGGTCAATGATGAGTGGACTTGAAATGAAAGAAGTATGACAGAAACTGAGGTAATAAAGAGATGCTTGCCAGGTTTGGGGCACATCCACTACAGGGGTGCTACTGGAGGAGTTCCTTACCCTCGAGTAGACATTGGGAAATTTAGTAATATTATTCTTCTTTAGGGCTAGATGAAGAGAAGACAAAATGAAGGTTAAAAATGGAGAAGGAGGCTGACCGGTGCACGTCAGCCAAACAATTCACACTGGCTTTGCTAAAAGAGCGCTGCAAGAGCCAAGCGGTGTGGCAGTAGGCTGGATGTAGAAAAGCTAGAGCTGGGTAAGGACATGAGAGAGGACAGAGCTAGAGGTTGTTAACTGTTTCAACTGGCAGAGGAGGGAGGAGGGAGTGGAGAGAAGGATAAAAGCTTTTTCTTTCTCCTTGTTACTAGACCCAGACTGCTTTGAAAAGTGGCTACCAGCAAGATTGAAGAGAGCCCATTTCTACCTTTCTGTGCAGCACAACTGTAAACTGAAACAAATACAATTCATCACTACCAAAAAACCATAAAAAAAAAAACACCGAAGCATGCATGCAGCCAGGGAAAAACACTGACAACCAGTGATTCAAACACCTCAAAACCTTCAGTGAAGCAACCTGGTTGCATGTTAGTAGCACACACAAACTCCTGAAATGCACCAGATGATCTATATGCACACACCATGCAGAATAGCAACGACCCTGACAGACCACACCGAGTCACCGAGAAGTGACCCAGAGCGGGCGGCAAAGCGAGCGTGGCACATGGACTAACTGGGAGAGCAGGGGGTGCAGTATGAGCAAGCAGCAGGGATGAAGCAATCAGCATGCACACAACTATGAACATGTGATAATGACATGTGATAGTGAACAAACATGAATTTTGAATGAAAACACTCTTTGAAAACACACACAAAAAAAGCAAGGTATAATGCCACAGACACTTCTACATCATAACGTTAGTCATACCTGCCGTGAAGATGATGACCTTAGCTTGTATATTGCAAGATGTAGTGCAACATGTTAATGTCATAGTGACCCAATTAGAGGCTAAGAAGAGAAAAACTTTTTAAGTATGTAATTCATAGCTCAGTAATTGTTTTTGAGTCTTGGCCACTAGATGGCAGCAGCCAGCTTAACGGTGTTTCTTTACTTCTCAGGACTCTTAATGTCCAGATTGGAAACTGCTCTCTCTGTGACATTATGGTTTGCTGTATTTGATAAAACAATGATGATCAATGTGGGTGTCACACTCCATGCATTTGTGGAAAGAAAACTGTTACCCCAGCACCTTATGATGGTCAGTGAGGGAGAAAATGTGAACACACGTGGGGTGAGGGAGAATTTTTTTTGAAAAAGACAAAAAAACAAGAAACACAACACCCGCACTCGGGCATGTGAGCGTGTCTCCAGGGCTTGTCACAGTGCACATGCACAGGTCCGAGGTGTGAGAGGTGAGCGTAACTGTTAAAGGAGAATCGTGGGGGGGAGGCATGCAGAGGAGGAAGGAGAGAAGGACACCAAGAAGAGAACTGTTTGTTTCCAGCAACCTTTGAGAAGATAGAGAGTTCTACAAGCTTAGTAATGGTACTCCTCATTGAGAGCGGACTCGCAGAAGAACCGAGAGCCACGCTTGGCTGTGCGGGCGGTAAAGGGCACGGTCTTCAGCACTGCATTAGAAACGACAGGGACAACAGCCAAGACAAAACAAGACAAATACAATGTAAGAAAAGCAGACTCCTACAGGGGTTTAGCACTGGTTAGCACTAAGCAAATACCCAACAACAGCATCTCGGTGCAAAGGGGAAGTCTATCTTAAAGAAGGTCACAGAGCGAATTTTACAGCCGATTTCTCCCAAAAACAAATGATATCAAGGTTGTACTTGTAAGGACACATCAGTAACATTTTACTGTTATAGCTCCTTGACCACTTTATCTTTAAAGCCTGGGTTGTTACTGTTACAATCCATTAGATGTTTTGTATTTTTCTAAAAGTAGCTACATTCTGTATAAACTATCTAACATTTCTCTCTAAAATTTAATTAAACATAAAAGATAAAACTAAATACTTAAAGTTCATCTTTTATTGCTGCTTCTCAGAACTTCTGTTTGCCAGGAGCAGCCAATCAGTAGAGATGGCTTAAAGGGAGGTTGGGGTTAAACTGAACTGAAGAGGTTCAATGAAGCCTAGTTTAAGCTATACAAAGACTATAATAAAAGCTACAGAGTGCCTAAAAAATACACTGAAGCTTACTTAGGTACTGAACTTGAGTTAATACAATCAGTTGCTCAAGTTTACTCAAGTTTTATCTCCCCCCAGTAAACAAAGGGTGAATTTCATCCCTATTTTTTTATTGCTGGAGATAGTCATATCCGGGCTTGCCTATGTACAGATGGTGTTACAAAGCAAAGACAAAGCAGATAAGCCACGATGAGACACATTTGAGTTGAACAGATTGCCGTCAGTGCATGTTTGGACTACTCAGGTATTACCTTTGGTTCTCAAGCACCTGAGAGTTGAAACTTAAAAGAGCCAAAGTCATTGTGTTAGTTTTGAATCCTTTTGTTAATGACTGCTTTTATAGCCGAAAAGGACCTTCATGCAGGGCACCAAGTGTGTGTGTGTGTGTGTCTGTGTGAGTGTAGATGTGTGTAAATATGAGTTTAGCCACAGACTGTAGCCACGTGATCCGGGGGACGTTACCCGTAATGATGTCCTCAATCGCTCCGTCTTTGCCTTCGTAGACGTGGCGACTGTCTTTTACCTGTTTTCTTCTGAGCTCCTGGATCAACTCTTGCTGCTGCCTCTTGCTCTTATGGGATGGAGACTGAGGAAGACAGGCACATAAAAGTGTTACGGCCAGTAAGTAAAATATCTTCGACAAAGGATTCTCCCACTTGTAATTTGTTTCAGCTCAAAAAATGCCTCTGTTCATTCAGGCGTGTGTGAGTTAATTGAACCGTTCAAGTCGTATAATCGCCGATTCTGAGTTGATGCGATGTGACTCAGCAGGGCGTAAGACTGCAGAACTAGATACAAGCGCGCCCAGCAGGCAGTCGGCACTCAACTAATCCTGTGATCAAGAGTCTGGAGGAAATTAGGATGAAGCGGAAGGGGAGGAAGTGGCGCTGTCTTACCTTCTGGTCATTGTGATCCTCTGTAGACTCCTGTCCTAGAAAGTAGGGGGTTGGGGATAAGTAGAAAAGGGTAGTTGGAGAGCTGGGAAAGGAGGGTGGGAGGTGGGGTGCTTACCTTCTGGTCTTCCTCCATCATGGCTTCTTGCTCCAGAAGTTTTTCCAGCATAATCTGCTCCTGTCTTTTCCTTTGCTCATTGTCCTCCTCCGCTTGCTGAGAAGATTTCACATTCATGTTCAAATTCAATTCAATTAAATGAAGTGAAGACTACTATATATCATGGAGAGAAGTGTGTGTTTTGTCTGTTTTTGTCCAATGTGTGAGACTAATATCCAACTCACCCTGTAGGCCTTAACAAATCGCACAAACACAGGGAAGAAGACTGATGGCGGTGTGGTTTTGGCGTTCTCTCCGAAGAATTTCACCACCTCGTCAAAAGCATCCTTAAAAAAAGCAAAAACAAGAGCAAAAAGCACAGATATCTGTCAAATGAAGTAACACAGACTCATTGCCTGCACTGTATGTGGACCAATCACGTTTGCATGCAAATACATGCCCCAGTGTCTGACAGCGAGCCACGAATCACCCTTTTACCTGTGCGATCTTGGCATCATCCTGCAGCTTCTTTAGCTTGCTCTCATTGTGTGCAATGAACTCTTTGAGCATGGTGTTGTGGCCATGCATGCTGTATTCTCTTTTGGTCAGCTCCATGCCTCTCTGCAGCTCCTTAACATCCAGCAGGACGTTCTCCAGCGACACTGTGAACACAGAGAAGTTTAGCTTACATGACACAACCCTATACATGCAAAGTATGTAGCATCTTCTGGATCAAAATCACATTGTTCTCCTGTGGGCTGTAGTGCAGTTTGAGCATCTAGATTGTTGTGGCATGAGTTGTCTAGCTTTCTACATTTCTGCACTTTTCTTTCTATTCCCTTACTCTCACTGTTAGATACATGCATGGAGTAGATTAGCTTCTTCTTCCAACTGCTCCCTTTAGCGGTCGCCACAGTGGATCATCTGACTCCATTTCACCCTAATCCTCCCATCCTCCACTGTCACACTAACCCTCTGCATGTCCCTCCTTCACTACATCCATGAATCTGCTCTGCGATCTTCCCCTTTCCCTCCTGCCTGGTAGCTCCATATTCAACATGGTTTGTACTTTATATCCACTCTCCCTCCTCTGCACATGTCCAAACCATCTCAGCCCTGTCCCTCTAACTTTGTCTCAAAACCGCCCTGATGTACTCATTTTTAATCTCATCCATCCTGGTGGTCGCTCCCACTGAAAATCTTAACATCTCTGCTTTTGTCAATGCCACCATCTCCAAACCATACATCACAGCAGGTCTCACTATCATCTTGTAAACCGCTCCTTTTACTCATCCTGCCATCCTTCTGACACTCGTTTCCACCTGCTCCACCCTGCCTGCACCCTTCTTCACCTCTCGTGTGCACTGTCTGTTACTTTACATGGTGGACCCCAGATATTTAAACTCATGTACCTTCACTACCTTCACTCCTGTTGTACTTGTCTCTATTCTAAATTGTCCATATGTGTGAATCACCCTATCATAGACAGCTGACCTATGCATGGTGCCTTTCACCCTAAAACAGACTACAACTCACATCTGCACAGGTTGGCAACTCACACTTCAATAATCTAGATGGATAAATTGCACCGCCGGCTAGAGAAAGAAATACACAATTAAATTCTGGAGTTTACTCCAAGAGAAACATGACAAGATTCTGTCTCTGTGGCACTGACAGACGCAGTCAGATTATGTGCTGTTCACTTCCGCCCAACTTAACTTCACTGTACGACTCACCTGCTGCAGCTTTCTCCACATAGTGCATCTCATTGTAGAAAAGGGAAACTTGTGTGTATTTCTCTTTAACCACATTGGCTATGTAGTGTAATAATGTTTGTTTCCGGTCTGTAGACTTGGTATCAAGTAGCTGCAAAGAAAGAAAACACAGACATGTTGAAACATTTTCTAAAAGTCTTTAAAGTTTTGCTAAAAGGTAACAAAATGCAACTTACCAAGTCTAAACTCTGCAGCTTGAATCCATACACCGCTCCTCTTTTGCTGCTGTTCATGTAGTTTCCAAGTGCTAAGATAATCTGCAGGACAGGAGCAAACAAGAATGAAAAAGGAAACCACGCATGCATTTGACACGATGCGTCATAACAGACGCAAATGGTTCCGTTACCTCTAAAATCTTCTTCAGTTTCTGTGATGACTTGATGGACACTGATGCTGCAATGACTGCATGCAGTTGCTGTGGGTGAGAATGAGACATCAAAACCAGTACAGCGCTGTTGCTTTCTAAGATTGCAGCATAAAAACATTAAGAATGACAACGTAGCGTCGTTATTCACCGGTGTAAGCATCTGCACGCTTTCGGCGAAGTTGCCGATGAAGGCCATGATGGTCATCTTCTGCATGAGCCTCTCGATCTTACTGAACTGCATCATGAAGCGGTCCTCATCCGTCAAGCTTTCGAGAGGCTTGCGCTCCTTCTCGAACTGTCGCAGGACTTTAATCTCGTTCTCCGTGGGCTGGAAGCGCATTAGACACTCCACAAAGTCCACCGGCAGAGTCCGTAAATCAAACCTGGACGATGAGGAGTCACGAGGACACGTGTTATGAACCATTAGTCTATTTTATAAGAAAAACAGGCATACAGCCATGTGAGTTTAGGAAAACAGACTGCATGCAGGAACACCGGTTGAAGGCTTACAGTTGAATGGCTTTGCAGATCTCCTCGGGTGTCTTGCCCACTTTCCTCAGCGTGATGGCCAGGTTCTTTGCCCTGTTCGAGTCCAGCAAAGCCACCTTGTTGGGTCCCTTCTGGATGACCTTCTGCTTGCTTGCAGTGAGGTCGATGGGCGGGCCCTGGGCTTTCGTCTTAAACATCTCCTCGAACTCATCAACATTCAGGTCCTAAAAAGCAACAGCAGTCAATTCATGATTCATTTTCCTGGAATATAGGCAGGCAATGGATGTGTAACCTCTGAATCTGCGGAGAGCTTTACCTCCAGTATCCTCTCATCATCAATCTCATTGAAAACAGTCCCATTGATCTGATTTGGTTTCAGGGCCACCCAGTTGAAGACGGGCATACGGAACTTGGTCTTTATGGGTTTCTTGATCTTAACAGCTTAAACAGAATACAGACAAGTTAGCACAGGGTGTCTATCTACAATCAACAGTTCACATAAGCATGCGGGTGAAAGGGTAGACAAGTACCTGGGACTGGTAACACACATGGATATGACTCTCTGGGTAGCTAGATGCCATATCTGTCTAATCTCTAAAAACAAAGTCCCACTTTGTGTTATTTACATTAACTAAATGCTTTCTGTAAGCCCTTCAAAACAAAACAGAAAGTACGCTGCCTTGTATGTATTTTTTCCCCAAATAGAGCAAAGCTTCTTAGCCTTTGGCTGGACAGTAAAGGCCAAAGGGGATCGGTGTACCTGTTAAGTAAACGGTGTATGCGGTAAGCCTGATGACAAACTATTTATTGGACAGATTATAGCTATTTGTAGCCACCACTGCTGCTTCATTGAAGCTGAACATTGACATGGTGCCCTGATTCCCCACACGGACAAGGTGTCAGCAGGGACAAATAAGATAAGGCTGTCATGGGAAAGGTAAACAGCATTCCAGTATGCACGGCGCCTATCGCTTTAATCATCTGCATGCCACAGCAGGTCACTGTGCCTCAGCATGCACTCAACTTTTTCTGATGTTGCCAGATTTCATTCAAATAAACACTTAAACAAACACAGGAGTAATACTACAGAAATGTGGAGATTGCTGTGTTTTTCAAGGGAAAACTAGTTTGGGGATGTGTTGCTTTATATAGCATGTTGGCAAGCGTACGTTAATGAAAATGGTGAAAAAAGACAAAGTGTTTGAGAAACGTGAAAATAATAATTGTGAAGATGGATGAATACAGCAAACAGGTTTGTGTTTTTAACTGGGGGAAGTGAAATGGGGGACATTAGAGGGGAGGGGTGGGGACAAAACAGCAAACACGACAAGCATAACCTACAGAAGAGTTTGATGGGTCCCTCTGGTCGGCAAAAAAAGGAAACAATTATAAGACAAATAAAAAGGAGGGTTAGTGAGAATTAATGCACATCTCAAATCACACAGTACAGTAAAGAATCTGCTCTCCAAGGGGAAATATTTACCCCCATCTACATACAGTAAGAGCTGATTAGTGACAGAACTTAGTCATCAAGTCACACAAGGGTCACTTATCAATACTAATCCACTGAGCAGAGCAATCCTAGTAAAATAAGTCTGAACGTGTTTTGTGGTTTTCTACTCAACACAGATGGGAAACCAAATATATAATAAATATGTTCCTGTCTTTCTATTTATCTGATTGCCATTTTTTAATATTCTGTTTGAGCCCACCAAGTAAAATGAGGCCAATCAGTGGCTACTGTCTAACTCAGTACATCACAAACTGGCAGCAGCTCTACAGTAAAAAGCCTCCCAGCAGTATCTCTGGAGTTAGATGGTCCTTTCAGCTGCTCGTTTATCTCCCAAGAGGTCACCACAGCAGACGATTTGGTGTGTTTAATCTTACGCCAGATGCCCTTCCTGACATAACTCTTGACCACAATGTAAGAGTCACACTGCTGAAAGTAGTACTTATTAAGATAAGGAGTTTTACAGGAGAATCGGTACAAAACCCCCCACATTTTTATGCAAAGGAGACACATCGGTAACAAGATTGTTAAGATCATACGGAGCTGAAGAATTCAGCCAGTCCTAGGAAACACTTATAAGTGACTGGTAATAAAAAATGTTAAAAAACTGGCACCAAGTAAGAGGCAAAAGTTCCTTTAGGGCTAAAATACATCTTTAAGCAACCAAAGTTTTCCCACTTGCTAAATTGTTAAAACTTGCTGTGGTTTTTCTTTGCATTTAAAGTAATCGCCATATGATTCCATATGCAGTGATTTCTGTGCACTTTATGAAAAGCAGGGGGAGGTTTTGATTAAAAAGTAGTTCAGAGCAGCTCATTAAACAAAAAAGAAAAAATGAACCAGCTGATTTTTGGGGGGACAGTGAGATAAATCTAAAGCTCAAAACTTTAATGTCACAACCTGAGTCAAACCTGACACCAGAGTTTGACGAAACCTTGGTTTTATTTTTAAAAAATTCTTAATAATCTCAGCTACAAAGACTTATCTCCCAGAAAGCACGAAGGCAAGAAGTGGTGTCGCCTCAAAAGCCAACCTCAGGCTCGCCTTTACCCAAACTCCCTCACCCATTAATTAGCAATTAAGCCGTAGTGACACCCTGAGACTCCTGCGCGGCCACTGCAAGGCGAGTAGAGGTTGCAGAGGATTGCAAACCGTGAACTATGAATTGAAGCTAGCTTGTTTGATTCTGTATGAGAGTGAACACTGAACACAAGGTCTTTACTGTGAAGCAGCGGCAACATGTATCAGATAGCCTCAAGGTAAACTAGAAGCAGCTGAGTACATTAGCCGCTGTTATGTAATATTCCAGAAGTCTGTGTGTACAGCAGCAAACCTGCACTAAAGCAAATCAATAATATAATACTGGGGGAATAAATAATAAAGCAGTGCTGAAGCAGAGCCACATAAACATCACCTCTTGTATTATCCTATATGAACAAATTGTGCATAATCCTTATTCTACACATTTTTACAATGCATTAAAGAACATTGACTCAGTTGATTTGATGACCTTACCTGCTAACCCAGAGTTCATGATAACTGTGGGAGTCCCACAGCCGGGCAGTGGGGGGGCCACTGGAGGAGGCGGAGGAGGGAGAGGGGCTGATGTCTCTGTCGGCATTCCTGGGGGTGGCGGGGGAGGCGGAGGGGGTGGTGGCGGAGGCGGGGGAGCTGCTGCTGGAATTGTTGACGTTGGTCCGTTTGACACTGGGAGAGGGGTAAGAAAAACAGTTCAGGCTGACCCGCTGTTATCGGCTCGGTTTTCTCCAGCTAATAATTCTGAGCTAATATTAAACTTACGTGTGCCGTTCATCGGAAGCGGCGGGGGCGGAGGAGGCGGTGGAGGTGGAACAGGTGTGCCCGCCGTGAGTGCAACGTGGTTTGGACTGATGGCTACACCGTTTCCGCCGATCACGGCGCCCGGCGAGCCCTCCGTAGCAGAGGGCGGCGACGTTAGGATTGAGATGTCTCCGTCTCCTTTCTTGTGGATCTTGATGGTGCCCTGCTTCTCCAGCTCGTGGATCTTCTTCTCGAGTTTACTTTGTCGCTGGATGGCCTCGTCCTTCTCCTTCAACATCTGTCGCAGCGAGTGCACCTGCGAGCTGGCATCTTTATAGACTTCCTGTGTGGTACAGGGAAACAGAAAAAAGGAACATATGAGAAGAACAGAAAAATACGTGTGGCAATATTTTACATTTTTTCTACTATTAGCTTAACTAGCTATCACCAATTTGAAGAACTGATGTCAAGGTAGAGAAAGCGGGTCTGACCCTGATGGATTCCAGCTCCTTGTTCCTTTGCATCAGCTGCTTCTCCAGCTCTACAATTTTGGCCATGGCCTCATTCTCCATGTCCTGCAGCTTCTCTGTCATCTATGGGAACAGTATTAGGAAGAAAAGATTGCAGAGTGATGTGAACTAACTGAAGAGACACCATTCAAATCAACATGTTAGCACAGTAATACACTGAGGCACTACGAGGGTTTCATATTTTCATGCATCTGGATTAAAAATGATCTGTCAGGGCCTAAAAGTTCTGCATTTTTCAAAAAGAAAACCCTTTGCACCATATCAAGTTGCTATTCCATCAACTTCCTATTGTTAATATTCAGACTGCTGCAAGAGAAATAAGATCAAAACGACAACTTCGCCTCAAGTCAAAGAGTACAACCAACACTAGAGGGTTCTCACATGTGATATGTTCTCCTCCAGCTCCTCCACCCGCTCCAGGGCAGCATTTTTGGTCTCCGCATCCTCCAGCAGCGCTCCCACGTCAAACACATTATCCAAGTAAGCCTGGATCTGGACCTGCAGCTTATCACTCTCTGTGTGCTTTAGTTTCTGCAGAGCAGATACAACAAGTTAGGGAAGGAGCTGTAGTTTGATTTCAGCTCACAGCATTGGGATAACAAGTCAGGAGACAAAGAACTACAAAGCTGACCACTGTTTCTGAAGTAATGGAAAAGCCATTATTGACTGTGGTTGCTGTCTCAGGGGTACTCTAATGACAGCCTATCCTCTGGACTGTGAGTGTTCAGAAGAATGTCTGTCTAGCCATTTTCCTGCAGCATTATGTCTCAACTCACATCTAAGTAGTCGTCCAAACACAGCTTGGTGAAGTCATACTGTAGATGAACCCTGAAGTTCATGTCCTCCACTGAGTGCACGACGATGTTGATGAACTGCATGCACGCCACCTGGGGAATGGCAGGTAGGAACGGTTAGCGGAAGAGAGAGTTCACTGCATATACATTTTCTATATTACACTGTTTATAGGACTGTAAAATACCTTTATAGATCAGTGTGCAACAAGTTTGTTTTTTTATACACCAGTTTGCTACTTACACGATTTGGTTTTTATGCTCATATATAATATATGTTGCCTTTTATTATGTCTCGGGTATATAAATCCTTATTATTTTGCTCGCTTAGCTGGCAGGGTAGTTTATCTGCCAGATTAAAAGGATCTGAAAAAACAAATTAACAAAATCTGCCAGTTCAACACTACTGCCTGCCTTATGGGAGCTTGCATAAACAGATCAAGGGGGATCTACTCACAGTTTCTAATGCACACATGCGCGCGCTTCCCAACGCTAAAATGGGCTTCATGAACATCCTACAACAAGCTCAGCTGCCCCAGTGTGAGAAAGCAGCTTTTGGCAAAGTCTGTTCGCTTCAGAGCTGCTGTCAGGTGACGACTGCCTATCGGGAGGACTGCAAGGGAAACTTGTGACACAAGTCCTGTTCAAAGTGAAGCACTATTCAAGCACAGCCTCTGTTGGTTTTCACTCAGATTAATTGGAATGAATTCACAGAGATGTGACGTATAAAATCAAGCATAAGGTGGCATGTCCTTCAATGTTCTTAAGTCTTTTCTGTCAGATTAATTAACACTGCTGAGCCTTGAAAAAACAGAAAGTCTTTGCTTAGGGATCCTCAGGTTTGATCCACTGCAACACACATCTGTAGCTTATGCAGTGACCTTGCACAGAAACTGATAGTACCGCATATCACAAAAGTGGAGGAACAGTTTGTTAATTTTTTACACTGAACTCCTGCTCTCCCTCCTGGTAGAGGCAGGGCAGGTCATCTACCAATCGAAAGGTTGGTGGTTCAATTCCTGGCTGCCCCAGTCTGCATGTCAATGTAATCTTGAGGAAGATACCAGACACTGAGCTGCTCTCGATTTGTTCACTGAGTGCGAATGTGTGTGTGAATGCTAAAAAGAAAAGAATCAGACGTAGGAAAACAGTGCTTCTTTGAAGGAGACATGTTGTATAAAGAGCTCATTTAAGAACAAGTCCGTTTACCATTTAAGTTCGATTGGGGTTTAGACAGGTATATGAGGACCTGTTTCTAACCTCTTCTGCCCACACATTACAGTTCACATCATTTTCTCTGAACTTTTGACACTGAAAAATCATTCGGCTTCACAGAAAGGGTTTTCGGGGACTGCAGCACAATTAACAGTCATCACAACTGTGCGTGGGCTGACCATGAAGTCAATGTTGTTGTCCTCATTCTTGAAGTACTCCATTAGCTTCTCGAATCGCTGCTCCTCCATACACACCTGCAAAGAAAACCACACATTGATTTACTTCATTTGTTTCAGACAAGCTAGAGAAACAAAGCCAGGAATTTAGCCAGGAATTGCACCTCATAGACTTATTAATCATGTGTCAATATGTGGTAAAAACTTTTAAAAAACTACTGATGTAAGCTGCGAAATACTTTACAGCTTCCTATGATCTCACAGAGAGCTGTTTTCAAAGCGATAATTAATAAGATACGTTTTTATGAACTGCTGCAGGATCATTCTTTTATTTTATTTCAGCTACAGTTTGCACCGTGCATCTGTTTTCAATGTTACTCGCGGTATGTTAAAGCGTGTTTAGAGTGGAATTTGGGAGATAAAAAGAGGGAGTAGAGAGATGCTGTGCAGTTCAGGGAGTTCATGTGGATGTCAATGAGGCAGACAGAGGATGATAAAGAATTGAGAAGGAAGGGAAGAAGGAAAAAAAGAGGGATGCAATGCTATGAGCTTTAGCCTGCAGCCCCCATCATTCAGCAACATTATCTAAGTTACTCAGAAAAATAGATCTCACGTTATGGTCGACAGTGTCACTTTTCATCTAAAAGGAAAAAAAAGAAAAGAACAACTAAACCCTGCCTCCACTAGAATAGAAAAACATGCTGCCGTGCTTCCAGCACTCACATTATCCAAATGCTTTCTCAAACTTCGTCTCATTAGACGGGCAACGTTCTCTCTATGCCTTAATCTCCCATTAATGCCAGTGCCGCTGAGAGCAACGCTCAATATTTCATCCCGGGAGTGTAAATATTACATTAACTGCAGTCAGCCCATGTTTGCGGGCCGTATGCTACAAAATGGGGCTGCTGTTAGCGCTCTCTCCATCACAAACCTCCCACTTCTTTCTCCAGCAGCCAGAATGCCTCATCCAGACAGGCAGAGGTCAGGCAGGGCTATCTGTTACAACTAACTCACTGCTTTTCTGAGCTTTGAAGCTACTGCCAAATCCAGTTAACACGCATATAACTGTTATCACTTGCGGCTGTGTGGGTCGTCCTATGCGACGCAGCTAAACTGGTGTCTGTAATCTGTTGACTAATAGAATTAATTCCTAGACGCTATCCCTTTGAAGCAACGAGGAATATGCCGGCCTCACAACTGCCAGACGAGCATTCCTCCAGGGCTGAGTCACTGTTTGAAGCAAAATGTAATGACATATTCGTCTCCTCCGAACTATCTTTGCAGCTCGTACCTCCTTAAAGTTGTCGAACGCAGAGAGAATAATTTCATGGCCTCCTCTCACGAGGCAAACTGCCGCCAGGAGCTCCAAGACCAGAGCTTTGGTTCTGAAAAACAGGGAGAAAATGATGTCAGGAATAATTAATGAATGAACAGAAAAGCAGGAGATAATCGCAGAGGAAACAAAGCGGAAAACTGTCATTTAGGATCATCTCGGTACTGAAACGTCTGCATAGGACAGATCATAAACAGCAACCACTGTCACAGTGAAACAAATTTTCATTGTGTATTCATTAGTTTAACCTCTTGAGAGTCAAAAGCCCAGAGTTAAAGGGGGGTTTAAGGGCAGGTATAAAAAAAATGAATACTTCTTGGCCTGATTCATGTGAGTTTATTAAAGTGCACAGACACTGAAAGTGCCAGCTCATCCCGTCTCCAGTTCATTCACGCGGGATTTCTATGTCTGGATGAGACGAAATGTGACAGGTGATGCAAAGTGGTTCCACATCCACTTTTGAGAAAATCCTTAAACCCTGGGGCATGAAGTGAAAACACGACCACACACACACAGAGTGCTCCTCGTAGCCGTCTCAGTGAGCAGCTGCCAGTGTGGTGGACTGTGCCAGCGGTGCCTTGACCCATCTGTCAAGATGAATGTGCCCCTGAGCAACAAGGGCTCCCACTCTCAGACTGTGCAGGTGCACAAAATCTAGCGTTTGTGCTTTTATGGATGTGGGTCCAAGTTGGTAAAACATAAAACCCATCTTATTGAATCTTTTATCCAGCAGCTCTTTTTTTATTTGAAAAAAGAAACTTGAGATTTTGTTCTTTATTTACTTACCTTTTCATTTTTGGTTCCTTTTTTGTTTTTGTTTTTCAACCTTTGGTCAAACTTACCTCGGGTTTTTGTTGTTGAGGCTTAGTGCAATTTCATTCACAGCATGAGGGTGTGACATGACCATGTTGAAGCCATACTGGAAGATGAAAGACAGAGACAAAGCAGTTCATTAACAGAGAAGATGAGACACAGAATAAGCAAGATAGGACTCGTAATAATAAAAACAACTTAGAAAATTGAATTTAGCTTAACAAAATGTGGCTCAGCTCAGAGAGACGTGCAGTCTGTGTGGACTGGATGGTCCCTGTAGAGGCCTTGGGGGCTGACCTGGTAGTTCATGATAGCACGCAGGCACATGATGCAGACGTGGACATCATCTTTTTTGCAGACCAGTCTGGAGTTTTTCAGCGTTCTCCGGCTGGGCAATGTGTTGAAACTAATAAATAAAGATCAGAAGTCAGTATTAAAGGGAATAAAGCTATAGAATAAAATGTTAAGCCTATGTGACTGAACAAAAGAGTTCACAAGAACTGGATAAACAAGATAACAGATGCCATTTGTAAACAACCCCTCATTGCACACCATCTTCTGCATATAATGAGGCTGTTAAACTGCCAGGGCACCTTATATTAACACACACAAAGGCCATAAAATCTACAACCGAGCACAGGGCCACCGGATGCCTTCTTTCAATTGTTTCAACAGACCTTCACGGAGATATCACTTACAGCTAACACAACAGCAGCCAGTCATTTGCATGCAGCACAGTGATTGTGCAGCTTTATCTGGACAAAAACAAGGCCTCTGCTCCTGGTGCAGCTCCCACACTAAAACAGAAATGCTGGAGCAGCAGTCTAACTGAATAATATGCAAAAAGAGTCGGAGAAAAGGAGTTCATTTTCAGACTTTTATCACGAGGTACAATTACCAAACCCAAGTTCTGGGGAAAATGTGTCTTCGGGCTACTGACAGACATGCCAATTCGTGTCATCACCCATGCCTGTAGGCGTGACTTCTCTGTGAGTCAAAACACAGTGTGTGAGTGTGCATGTGTGTTTGTCTAAAAAGGAACGGAGCTTTCAAGGGAGAGGCAGCGGTTTGAGGATGAAGACGGCTCTAAATTAGCCGTAAAATGAGCTAGAAAATGAATTTGAGGCATGATTTTTTTCCTGCTTACACAAGTATACACATTTGCTATGCGAGTATTTCTGCATATTGCATTAAGTAAAGTGCAGCATTAAAATAAATAAATAAACAAATGAAGTAGATAAACAAGGCTTTTCCTGACAGAACAGGAGCACCTGCTTCAAACTGCAGAGATAATCTTCCATCCAGGGGTTTTTCCACTCCTGATTAGGCAACATCCAGGAAATGACTAATCAGCGCTTTCTAATCTCAAACCAGTGAATAGATACATTATTATGTAACACCAACAACATGAAGGAGAAGTTTGAGAGAAAAAGCACAAAGAAGAAGGGAGACAAGGAAAGAAAAATAGAAAAATAGGAAGGTAGGACGATAATGAAAAGAAGGTAGAAAAGATACAGAAGAAGACGGAGGAGGAGAAGAACAAGGAGGAAGAAGAAGAATACGAGTATGGCGATCAAGGAGGAAAACATGAAGGAACAAGAAAGAAGATGAAGGAGGGGAAAGGGGAGAAGAAAGATGAGACAGAATGAGAAGAAGCAAAAAATAGAGGAGAAGAAGAACAAAGAAGTAGATGAAGCAGAGGTAGAAGAACAAGAAAAAGCAGAAGAATGGGAAGAAAGAAAAGGAGACACAGAGTGAAGCAAATGTAACACCAAAAAATCCTAAATGTAATTTAAATAACAGAACATCAATCACTACAACTCTATTTACAAGCTATCAATAACAGCTCTAACACGGCTACATGTGACTAGCTAACTCTTCAGACATACCGTCTTAATTGAGAACACTTTGGACAGCTCAGTGCACTCGGTGTCCTTCAAGTTGGCAGTTTCAAGGAGACATATAGATAAGACTTAATGTGGGATATAACAGTGTCTCGGTATTTATCATTCTACTTCAAAGCCAGTCTAAAAAGCATAAGGGAAAATAATCTGTATAATGGACAAAATCGATTTTATTAGGAATTATAAAACCACTTGCAGGCCCAAGCAAAAGCTTCATAATTCATTTGCCATTTAAAAAAATAGAAAACAGAAAAAAGCAACCAAAATACAGAAGCTTGTTACAAGCTACTTATTCTACTCATACTGGTTATAGCCTAGTGCTGAGCTTTTAATGGTTGTTGTAGAAACTAGGCTAACGTCTGCACAGAATGGCATTTAGGGAGCCACACAAGCAGCACACAGACACACAGGCAGGAACAATGAGTGCAGTAAAACCCATTTGCTCCAAGGAAAGGAGAATTCAGTCACAAGCGCGGGGGGGGAGGGGGGGGGGGGTAAGCAGTACAAATAATTCACATCCCCGACACAGACAGCGGGACAAATAAACTGGGCAGCTCTAGCAGGGAGGTATAAGGTACAATGAGGCCGAGGGATTGTGCGTGGACATCCATGTGTGTCTCTGCTCGCAGCATTATAAGTGCGTTTGTTTCTCTAGAAGGGACGGGGATGCTGGGGTTACAGCCGAAGAAAGCTCACTCTGAGCCAGCAGAGCGAAACTGAGACCTGCCTGCTGTCGAAGACTGGCAGACAAAAGAGCAGATGACTATAGGAGGGTGGGGGGGGCATTAGGACAGAACAGAAAAGACAGTCAGCCTCACTGAAGATGCATGCTCAAGAGTGATGTCACATCTGGGGCCAGCAGATGTGTAGGTGAGGTGACATGGCATGGGAGGGTGAAGTTATTTATGGGACAATATTGATATTTGACAGTCATTTAAATATCAGTAAAGCATGGATGAAATATGTGCAAGTAACAATAAAACGAGACCTCATCATGTGGTCTGTCTACAACTTCCACATTTAGCAAATTAGCGTCTAAATTCCTGGTGAAAAATGTGCAAAAGCCAAAACACCAAGTCAGTTTGTCTGGTCTGCATTTCTTCCATCGCATCTATTTACATATTTATCAAGAAAACACTGCTACTTTGTGACACCACACAACAGAAAAAACAACAAAAAGTGGCTGACTTGATTATCATTTAAGGATCTCATATTAAAAAGACATGTGCTTCCATGAATCAATAGTGCTCTTTGTGTGCAGTGTGTTCAAGTTAACCTCTTCAGACTAAAGGATTAGAGGCCACAGAAGTCAGCAGGAGTGCTGTACCGAAACATTAATGGAATGACGGGCAAGATTAGAGAAATAATGCACAAATGAACAGGATTTATGCACCTATACTGGCATGGGTTTATAAATAAACTGCCCTGAAATCCTTTACACACTGGATTTTGAGTGAAAAGGTCTGTTTGGTGTTTATAAAAACCTAAACAATAAAACCTAACGAAAACCTAGTTCCATAAGAAGATCTGTCACATGAGAAATTACTGTTACTCATGTAATCACAGATTATCACAGTCAAAAAAAATCCAGGCAAATGGTACTTCCCCCCTGCACATATCTTAAGCCATTTAAAGACTTAGAGACCTCATGACTACACAAAGGACGTGGCTGAGGCATCATATGAAATGTGTGAGTTCTCAAAATAATCACGATTCCCCGCACAAACCTAACTGTTAAAACTGGCTAGTCGTTTCGTCAGTCAGAGAGGGCTTTTTGTGTGTGTGCTGTACCGTAACGTGGAATGTCGCCCGACTCGAGTGATACCGTTCCCAGTGATGGGAGATGGTAAGGTGCTTCCTCCATGGAGGTCTTCTATAGAGCGGCTCCAGGGCTTAGACTTATCCATCGCAGCCTCTGGGTTGTTCTCCAGGCACTCGCCATCGAAACTGTTGTAACAAGGAACATCTGCATTTACTCGGATTGCTTTACATCTGATGCTGTTTACAGGCTGTGAACAACAGGTCGTCTAATTTATAAGACTGTAATGCCAATGCAATGCAATCAATCTGAATCAGTCTGTGCCGATAAGTGCAACTTCTCTGCAAAGCATCTGTTAGCAATAATGACTCAACTTAACTGGCTGCCAACTAGTTGTATTCTGGTTGTTCCTGTGTCATTTTGTAGTTAAACACCATCCTGTAGCAGCTAAGTCATTTGGGGAGGAATTTTTGCTTCGAAATTACAAGGTTATGGCTGGACTCTGAATGTAAATTTTAATGTGAATTTTTCTGCATGTAGACAGCAACTGATTTGTGAGTTAGTTTCAGCAATTACAGCTAATTGCTGCATTATCACAAACAGAATGTAATTGTTAGCTTGAACCCATCCGGTCACAAACGGGATGGGTTCAAGTGACTATCAGTCATTTGAAAACTGCGATTTTTCCTTGGTGTGACTGTAGCATGAAGTAGTTATTTCCTACTACTACAACCAAATCAATACATGGTGTCTGATACACACGTATTTTTTTATTTTTTTTTAATTTTGTTTAACCATGCTTACATGGTTAAACAAAAGTGCCACAAAAGTGGCACATTACAACTATGCTCTGCAAAGTGTATGAATTAGCATATTGCTATCATGTTATGAGCATGAGCATATTTCCTAAAACAAAAATATAATTTTTTTACTAGATGTGGGTGTAAATTCACTGAGGACTACAGCAAGGAAAACATGCAGTAAATTCTGAAGCAGTCGCATTAATAGGAAGTGAAAAATGCTAATAATTAGCCAGACTCTTGCTAAGCTAATCGAATGATGCTAGGCTAGCCAGCAGATTTTTAAAAAAGCCACACTGACCACCCGATAACAGATGAGGAATTCATTAGTAAACCACAAACCCTGCTTCTGCTTATAACATATCCAAACATAACATACACAATCTTATTATCTTATATATTAGGGCTAATTATAATTATATATGAGGCTAATTCTTTTAAAAGTAAAAAAGTGTTCAACTCCATGTTTAAAAAAAAAAAGTAACAAATGTTTTAAAGGGTTTTTGTGTTAGACATGATCCTGTATATTAGAAAAAAGCTCATGATTTGTTGTAGTTGGCACAAGCTATGGAAAGCTGCTTGTTAAATCATACCTTTTATGATCTATTTCAGTTTTTAGACTGGTCCTTTGACTTTAATTTGCTGCTGCAGTGGTACTGTGTAAACACAATTTTACGGCTAACCATTCATAATTTCGACAGACTATAATAACATATGGTGAAGTGGAGTGGTGAATTAAAAATTTAACTGTGTGGCACTCTGGCCCTGAACAGCGACTCTGTGAGTGACTAATAACCACACTGTCAATCCATGAATAGAAGCATATGGTTAGCATAACACACAGTGCCTATGTGTCAGCACTGGGCGTCGAGTGACTCAGTGTTTCTGACAACCGGGCAGCAGCGACGGTGGTGCTGGCGCTGTGTGGAGATGCATCAGCGGTTGTGCAGAATAGCATCGTTGTGTTGATTTTGAGTTCTGCATATAGACCATTGTGGTGCAAAGAGAAAGAGCTGCTAGAGACTTACGTGACAGCATACTGTGCGAAAGAAAGATAGTCCACCAGCACATCTAGGCCTTTGTTCTCTTCATTTAGGAATTCTCGTACCCACCTGAAGAGAAGAGTAAACTATTAAACCAAAAACACTTCAAATGTGTTAAATTAATTGACAATTACAAATCAGGCAAGTTAAAGCAGGACTTTAACTTGCCTACAAAACTACAAAAACACAATTTTTGTAGTTTTGCCTCTGCACACAGTGGATTGTAAATCAAAGAATCAGTATGTGATTGAAGTGCAGACTTTGGGCTTTAATTCAAGGGGTTTTACAAATATTACACCCATTTTCATTCACCCAATTTTCAAAGGTTTAAAATTAATGGGAAAGACTAACATAAGTGTGAAGACTCTTTTTAACCATTTAAAGCCTGAACCATTAAATAATTGCCAGAAAATTCAAATATTTTATTGAACCTTATGACAATATTAATTTGCATATATGAGTTTTATTTGTATAATTTTACTACATCTGGCATTTTTTTCCATTTATTGCTTAAAAAATAAAATTTTTGTGCAATTCTTTCAGGTTTCAGTATGAGAAAAAAAATATCACACTGATTATGTAATAGTTTTAAAAAAACCAAAAACGGTACCAAATAAATACTTTAAAAAAACTTGACACCCAGTGTCTACCCGAAGTCTAGAACTCACGGACACCATCAAATTCTGCATTTCCTCCCTTGAGATCCTTAATTGAAGCCACCTTCAGTTGATGCTTGTCTGTGGGTCTCTCTGCATTCAGTATTTAGTAATGGAAAAGCATGCTCTGTTCGGTTGAGATCAGCCAACTGACCATTGAAAAATAAACTGTCTGGTACAAAAAAGTCTGAGCTGTTTTGCAGCATTTGGCTGAATCTGAGCAGAGTTTAGTTCTGTGCACTTCAGAGTTCATCCTGCTTCTTCTGTCAGCAGTCATATCATCACTAAGCACTAGTGGCCCGGTTCCACTGGCAGCCATACATGCCCATAATTGCATAACATTGCCTCCACCATATTAGATGTGATATCTGTTCTCTCCTTCTCCACACTTTTCTCTTCCTGTCATTCTGATACAAACTTGTTGGTTAACCTTATTTTATCTCTCCAAATAATTATTTTTCTGAACTCTGAAGGCTCTTTTAGATGTTTCCTTGCAAAGTCTAATCTGACCTTCCTCCTCTGGAGTATAATCAGTGGTTTACAACACAAACTATATACTATATTTCCATTCATGAATGCGTCTCTTGATTGCAGACCTTGACAATGACACGCCTACGTCCTCGAGAGTGTCCTTGACTTGGTTAGATGTTGTAAAGGTTCTTTTTTTAACCATGGAAATAATTCTGTCATCATGCATTTTAGCTGTCTTCTGTGGTCTTTCAGGTGTTTTGGTGTTGCTCCCTGATAGATTTATTTGGGGTTTTCTGCCTAATTTTGGCTTTACTCATTTGCAACAACATCTCTTTGTGCCTCATATTAGAAATCAAATCTTTGTCCCGAACATTATGTATAACACATTATGTGCAATTATTTTTTTCTAAACATTCTCCCCGGGCTGTAACCTGGCCTCGGTAGATGTTTTCAGATTATTCACCCTGTCTCCCTTCCTTTGCAGAGAAGAATTGCATTGACCATTTCAAAGTTTCCTGGCTCAGAGGAACAAACGTGTTCACAAACACGCAAATAGACTCTCATTATTAATCTTTTGTGTATTTATTTCTCTATCGCTCACACACACTGATAAAGACAAAGCTGAAGAATGATCAAAAGCCCTTTATCGCTTTCCTTACAGGCACTACAGTGGGCCACCCATCCAGCGCTTCGCCCGCTTTCTAGTTTTTCATTCTGCACAGAAAAGCTGAGCTTTTCACAGGAAAGCTCCCACCACCTTTGGTATGTGCTGCTCTCCTTTCGTATTTATAAGCACTGTTAGCTGAATCACAGAGGATCTTTATTTAATCGCGTCTTGTGGAGGTGCCGTTTCGTTTTATTGGTCCCACAACTGCTTCGATGGGGCTGATTGCTCAGCGATTAAATAAATTTGTAGGGCATAAACATAATGACACAGGCAGGCTTCAGAGTGGTAGTGCGCTGATGAAAGCTAAACTGCTTTAAAAATCCACTAGCTGCTTCTTTATTAGCTCCCCTGTGGTGTAACTACATGGGACTGAAAAAGACTAACAAGATTGTCCAGTGAAGTAGTGCCTAGTGGGGTCGGTGGTGGTTTAAGTAGGCTCGGGGGTGTGGTCTCATAGTAATTATTACCAAAGGACCCTAACTAACAATCCTCCTTTCACTGCATGTTGGTGACCAAGTCAGAAGCAGGCACACATCAGCAGTGCTTGTAAAGGGACAATCTGTCTATTATACACAGCCTGCATAATTAATATCTGTTTTAACCTCTGACACTGTGTTCCAACGTCATCAGTCGCTTCTACCCTCCCAATCTCCCTTTCCCTGTCCTTTTGCTATTATGGTACCGCCTCATTGTTTAATCTAGATTAGTGAGACTATTTGTGTAATCTAGTTACCAACAATAAGGTTTCTAAAATAACTTTATCCTTGTAAACATAGCTTCAGCTCTGAAGGTGGACATTGTCTCTGGCTGTGGTTGGAACGTATTTTTGGTTTGAAGAGCAGAATTTGACTATTGTGTAAACAGCGTGTAGGAGTGTGAGAGACAGCGTTGTCAGACACATGAGATAACTTATGTGAGTGTCGCTGACATGGACACACTGAACTAAAACAATATGTGTGTGGGAGGCAGGAAAAGAGAAAACCAGAGAGACTGAGAGATGTAGTTTAGGATATAGAGTATTGTTGCTGTTACAACAGCCTGTGGGCAGCGGATATTCTCAGGGTTGCTTCATCCAATCCTCGACAGGGTGTCCATGTCTTCTGCGACCATCCAACTCACCATTCTGCTGTGAGCTGCTAGCTTTCATTACTCGTACAGTAAATCCAGGTGCCTCATTCATAAGCAGCACAGGTTTTCCACATGGTTATACTAAAAATACTCACATGTTGTAAGCACAGCCGTGAATCATTCTCCATTGAAGCCCACAATACTAGTTTTGGTCTCTATCGCATATTTTACTATGTAATAACATGTAAACGGTGGTGTATTTATAGTGTAACCCATTTAAATTTTATTAAGGCTTAAAATAGTGCATTATTAGAGACTTAGATACCACTTTTGGGTGACGAGCGGGTGCTGCAAGCTGACTGCAAGGCCTCACCTCAACAAACTGGAGTCAAGGAAATGTACTTTTCTTTTTTTTTTCTTTATTATCTTAAAGATTTGTAGTCATTTTTGACTATTAGACAGAAGACAGTAAAGTTCGGAGAAGGGAGGGGGCACATAGCAAATGACCAAGGCGCATATTCAAACCCTGGGTCTCTGCACTGCAGCCACGCGGCACGTGGTCACCTACTCTTCTAAAATGGACTTTTCAAACATGTTTGTTGTGCTGATGCTTTTTACTATGTAATTATCTGACAGATAACATGGCTTGCTGTGCAGGTAATGGTACTAACAAACCATCCAAAAAGTCTGCTCTCCAGTGTTTGTGAATGAAATTCTTGTATTTTCTCTGCAGTCTAATTCAATCAGACACAAAAAACAATCCACAGGTGAACTTCTGGTTTTAATAGGAAAGCAAAGCGACTGGGAATCTGTGTCTTTAAAAGAAAAACTTTGAGCTCCATTCAAATTCAGGTCTGTGTGTTCTATTGTGCAGAAGAGTGGGTCCGCTCTAGCTCTGCATATTTCTACACATTTTTTCCTCTTCCAAACTTTAAGCCATCAGCAATAACCAACTATCATTTACACTCGCTTTATGCTAATATTTTCAAAGAGGAAGCAGTGCTCTTGTACCGCTCCCTTTAAAGTATGAATATTTCAAAGGATAGCTGCTTCCGGCTGCTTCCTTGCCACAAGGGGTCGCCACACCAGGTAGCGCTGCATGTTTGAGTTGACAGATTTACACCAGATGCCTTTCCTGATGCAACCCCAAAGGGGATTTGTATGATCATACCTAATTACAAGAGTCTCTAACCCTTGTTTTGGTTGCTATTTATTTCTCTAGTACTGCAGTAATAACCTCTTAATTCTTTTAACCAAGCAAAGAATATTTTCTGCTTAGCTGACAAGCAAAAGAAAATTAAACTGTAATTTTTTTATGTCTCTTTCTAAATGTTTGCACCATCTTCATTTATTTAAGCAGTAATAGAAGTCTCCTGAATCCAACATGTCCGATAATCCAGTGGGACTCATTAATGTCGAGCAGGCCATCGTTATCCTTATACAGGGTCTCTAGTTAGTGACTCAAGCCCTGTGATCTTCAGCAAGACAAAACACTGAGACCTTGTATGACTCTCACCGAGATATTGATCTTTCCTCAAGGCTAAACATACAGCACTGAATCAATAACAGCTGCAGCCAGTCGAGGCTTGTTACCCTGGAATACCAGAAAATGCAGATGAATGCATCAGTGTTTTATCTGTTACAACATCAGTATCTCTTTAGCAACCGTATCAATACGTCTCCAGAATCGCAGACTGGCGAGCAACTATTGCAAGAGAAATGTGTTTCCCCTCCAGACGCTGTTCATGTGTCAGCTGCCCGGAACAATCAATTGATTCATCTTTTCTTCGTCACCACATGGCTTTCGATGTAATATTAGGTCAGAGCACAGATAGGAATGGGGGATGGTGGTGGTTAGTGTCAGTGTCTGCGTCTCCGGGTGTCTGGAATGCCAGACTTTTCCCCTTAAATCTAATATAGGCAGGTCGCGGACATGCAATGCTACACAAGCCTCGCGCACTTTCTGCGGTGACTCACCCTATATGATTGGTCCGTAACGAAATTTCCAGTTCTCTCAGGACTTGAGTGGACTCCTGTACTCGTCGTCTGAATTTCTGAAGGAGGAAAGAAAGTGGGGGAGGTAAAGTTTCATCATACTCCTGTAAATCAACATGTGGTAGCACAGAGATATTTTGGCTGGAGAAAGCTTTGTTTCTGACAGAAAGGTCAGACAAACAGACAGAAGGAACCACATTGGCATTTAGATATAAAAGCAGGCAGCCTGTGCACTGATTACAAAATAAAAGAATGAAAGAGGAGATGGAGCTGTTCCCATAGGTTTCTAAATGATGCTTTTATTTGCCAGTAACCAATAAAGAGGCTAAACAAGAAGGCCGGCTGACTCATTGGAAACTGTGAAAGTGCATGAGTTGGATTTTTTTTTTTTTTTTTTTTTATCCACTTATGTTGTTTCTGTTTGCTCATGTTGGTTCTGTAAATAGCAATAATCCCTCCTGGAAGCAGCATGATAAAATCAAGTCACCTAATTGGCTACCTCTCAAGCCTGGCCAGGAGCAGCAGCAGCTACATAAACACAATTGTACACATACAACACACACACACACACACACACTCTCAACCCCGTTACTGTGGCTACAGATAGAAGACAGCACGCATAAAGCTGTGAACTAACTAGTGAGGGAAAGAGAAACGAGAGAACAGAGAAGATGAGCGGGTTCCTCTTTTCTTTCATCCTCTAACGGGAGGTGTTCTGCAAAACCAAAAACAAAAAGGCCCTTCAGGCTGTTATTCAATCACAGGAACAAAACAAGAGAAGTGAGTGACCGGTGATGATCAAACAGCCTCACAGTGCAACAGGAGGGCGGGGGGGGGGATCCCTGATCAGAGAGAGGGAGAGAGAGAGGGGGAGAGTAAAAGTGTTACATCACAGGAGTGAGGAGGAGAGGAGGGGAGAAAATTGATTGTATAATAGAGCACTGGCACTGGAGTTTGAAACACAGTGTGTCAAAAGGTGAAAACACCATCTCATATCCCGTTGCCGTCTTGTTAATAAAAACTTCAGAAGAGCGTAATCGGAGCGGTGCTTGAAATCAGGCAATTTCCAGTGTTGCAAAGAGCTCGCGAAATATCAGCAAACACAAACGTGTGTCTGCAAGTTAAAGTTTTAGAGGGAGGAAAAAATGTTAGCATTTGCTCTAAGAGATGGAGAAAGATATAAAAAAAATAAAGGACAGGAGAGGAAGATAAGAAAATAAGGACTGCTCAGCAAGGAAAATTTGATAAACTGGAAATTCAAGTTTGGGTAGATTATAAATGTTGCTTTAAATATCTTTTTTTAATCAGTTATTGGATCGATACATTTTGTGACGAACTTACTTAAGTTGAATGACTTAAAAAAAACAATTTAAAGTATATAACTTTTGTATTATTTAAACATTGCATGAACATGATCTGCAGTTTAGTGCAGGTTAAACTAGTTAGTTTCCAGTATTGTGATGAATTTTGCACTAATGCAGCCTATTGGACTGTTATAGGGCAAAATGGGGTGTTTATGGCCGATGTTTGGTTACATCGAGGGTCGTTGAATTCAGTCAAATCCACAAAGAGCACACAGCAGCTGCGCAGGTCAGCTGATCACATCCTGTATGCAGAAAAAACAAACCCAGTGCAGCTCACAAGCTAGTTTTTTATATGTCTTATTTCTAAGTGATCGTATTTTCCACTCTGCACTGCTACACTGGATATTACGGTAGCCCCACCAGCCAAATCCCACTTTAACCCCTGGTTTTATAACACCCAGGTATATTCATGCTAATAGTTAGCCGTGTAATCGTTTAGGTATTTTTCCTGACAAAACAGGATACTGTAAATTCTGCTGTAGACTTTTCATGCTGTTTTATATTCAAGTTAAATAGAAGATAGTTCTGCATTAGTGCTGTCCTGTTTTTCCTGCTGTATATATACACAATATTCTAAACATTGCCAGTGTTTCAAATAACGAGGTCAGCGGAAGTGCAGGCAATCCCCATGAGACTAAAGCAAATACAGTTTTTTCTGCTGTTCTCCATATGATGTCACTGAGAGCGGATATCCCTAATATGGTCATCTTGGGCCGATAGCTGTGGGTGAAAAGAGAGAAGAGAAGAGAAGAGAAGTCCATCGAGGGTTGGAGGGCCTAGTCACTTTCCATGATGCGTTTGTATCAGGGAGGAAATGAAGCTCAGTCCCACGTAAACCCTATTATTAACATTCACAAGAGCTGTTCCCATAGCTATGGCCTGTGTCTTTGGGCTTAGGCGGCGTGTGTCTGGAACATGAGGAGATGAGAAACAGAGTGTTTTTATTAGGGAGGAGTCGTTTGTGCGCTTGTGTGGAAAGCCGAGCAAATTTCGGGGGAACTGCGCAGGCTCTCGGAGCCCCCACCAAACACCCCGCACTCCACACTTTAAGTGCTACCAGCTGCAACACGGAGAGAGCAGGAAGAGAGAGGAGCAGACAGTGGGGAGGGAGGGCGAAGACGACATGAGGGGAAATGAGAAAAAGGAGGAGACGCGGAGGGAGAAGTGAAAGGGGAAAGCAAGCGCATGGAAAGCACGGAAACCATAGAGAAGGGAGGGTAAAAAAAAGGGAGTTTTTAGGGAAGTGTGAGCTCAGGAGGGGTCATCCTGGAAACAAATCAATAGCTGATACATTCTTGGGGACTAGTTGGACTGCAGCTCTTCCTCCTTGGCTGCCTATTGGTTGAGAGCTGCCCCGAGGAATGCACCGGAGCCTGCCTATGGAAAAGCAGAGGCAATGACCTCCAGCTCTCTCACAGTGGCACAAAGTGGCAATTGTTTGAGCTTGAAGAAAAGGGGGATGGAGCAGGAATGTAGAAAGAAGCCCATAACTCTTTCTTTTCCTCCACACTCTCTCGTGCTTCTTTTTTTGTCTCTCACTCTCTCATTCACTGTCCATCTCTTTCAAATCCCCCCCACCCACCCCCTTAACCCGCTCTATTATTCACTATTTCTTGTTCCCTCCCTCGCCATTACCCGACTCACTTTCTGTTTTCATTTGATTCCCCTGTGCCTGACCACTTGAGGTTTCCGATCAGGGCAAAGAACAGGCAAAGACTTTCCAAACTCCCACATGGCCCACTCAGCCTATGAGACTAATCGGTAAAAATATAATGGTAAATAAATAAAGAGAGGTTTGGACAAGTCTCAGATGTTGTTTTATTTAAAGGGGTTTAATATAGACCAGTTAGTCATGTAGACACAGATGTATTTAAGATAAAGGGAAAAGAAGGAGGATGCGACTTGAAGCAGCTCTGCTAGGCACCAACAACGAGTGTGCTGAGTGTTTAAACTGCAGGAGCTTTAAACACCAACTCCTTCAAGTATGGCACTGTGGAAAATTTGCTTAGTCACATTTTACGGGAGATTTGGAGGAGAAAGTTGAGACAATAAATTTAAAGCTGCAACCAGAAGGTGGACAGCTCAGCCACGCTTACAATTACACCTACTAGCACCACTAAAGCTCAATCAACAACATTGTTTTTGACACCTCAGCTTTAGGCGGATAAAAAAAAGTTAATTTGAGAGCTTAAAAAGTGCTGGTAGGTGGATTTTGTTACCTTCGGCCAGAACCAAGCTTATGCACTTCCCAGCAACTACAGCTAAACAGATTTATTACACACCTGAAAATATTCTTCCGGTTCTCTTATGAGATAAGAAATGTGAAAATTAAACACAGTGATAGCCAGTAACTACCAGTAACTAGCAGCATGTGTGGAGGAAGGGAAGAGGAGTACTTCTCCATCTATAGTTTCACAGTCAGTGTCAGTTACCGAGGCAGATTTATACTAACTGTCAACAAACCTGCACCTCTACCACTGACACAGCCTGTCTCCTTTGACATGCGTCACTTTCTTCGTGCTTCCTGCCTTTATCAGATCTTCTATAAGTGCAATCTCTCAGGCATTAGCCATTAAATTCAGAGAGGTGTAGCAGTCTCCGTGCCGGTCGATACTCCAGACGACCTATCAGATCAACTTAACTAGCCCTTTATCGTCACCATCTAACATGCTGCAAATGCAGTTCTTTGTGCCAAAAAGCAAACAAAGTCCCAGCCTGGCAAGGCCAAGAACTAGGAGTCAAACTGCTGAACTTATCATTGAAAAGCATATATTTTGCAGCCTAAGCCACCATCACCAGTCAGTCTTAACCTCAGTGGTTGTAAATTAAACTAGCATTCAAAATGCTCTTAAAATTGGCAATCTGTGAGAGCCTTGATTGGCTCGTATTATTGAACTGTCAGCATTTCAACAATTTAGGTGTACTAGGAGACGCAGTATGTGCAGAGAAAACTTTTATTGCATTAATTTTATGTTCTTCCTCTTTAAAGATTATTGAAGCTACTCTTTCATTCCTGACTAAGCTGCATAATTTACCATTAGGAATCACTCCTCACTGTACCCATTAATAACGACGATTTTGGCTACACACGGAGAATGTGCTGTCTGGGGTATTTTCTTGCACCAATAAAACATTGCTGCTCCTCTTTTTACCTTAGTCATCACAGCTTTTGTTTGTGCTGCTCTAGCTAACCAGTTGTGCTTTAACATCTTAACTCCAGTCAATCCAAATTGAATTATTCAGCGATTTGTTGTTATTCTGGCAGAGTCTTCTGGTTAATTTGTTTATCACAGACGCCGGTCTCCCAACCTTCCCCCCACAGCTCGCTCAGCCAGGCCAAAAAGACTTCATTTTGGCAAACCCCTAAGAGCTGGCTGATACTTGTCTTCACGAAGCTCCTCCTTTTACTCCCTTCTCCCTTCCAAGCTGCCAGGAAAACAGCCAGAACTGGCTGCTCAGATGACATAAGGCCATCTTTATCATGTTGCTGGGACTCTCCTGATCTCTTCAGTTTAGTCCCTGCTATGCTGCAAGGTGATGTGAGTGCAGCGCTTCATGTGACTGCGTCGCTCTCCATTCAAGTAGCTTGTTTCAAACTTTTTTTTCTCCATTGCTCTTTCTCGCAGTGCATGGTGAGTGCAGAGCATGCCCTCAGCCACAGAACAGCACCGCTAAGCATTGGCCAGTGGTTTTCTCAAACCCGGGCGGTTCCAGATAAACAACTGTCTCCTTTCTATCTAAGTCACTCTGATGCCCATTTTGCAACTAGTTCCCAGGCTGTCTCCTCCAAAACTCATGTGCACAATTTTTCCTTAGTTGTAGGGATATCCTGGACAAGAGATAGAGGGGTCAGAGGGGAAGGAAAAGCCACAGCACTGGAACGGCCAGTGGAACAGGGAAGCATGTTTCAGCAAGGCCACTCACCTTTCTTGTGACCGCTGGATCTAGATAACTCCTCAGCTTTTGGAGGTACGTGTGAGGCGGGTTTTTCACTTGGAATCGCTCCTGTAAAAAGGAACAAAAAACAAAAATACTGAAATGAGCAGGGGTGGGAGGAAACAAGACGAGAGGAAGAGGAGAACAAGAGCACAGGGCAGAAGCTAAACATCTGGACAGTTCTCGTGTAACAATAGTGGAAGTTATATTCACAGTTTCACAGTTTTGTTTGACAGAGCCACTTTGTTCATTCAGATGACTGCACACACACAGACACACACACCACAGCCTCACAAGTCTGAACTCATGGCTAGTAAACAGCAACCAGCCTTTATATGCAAAACAAATTTCATTAATGATCTTTTCATTAATTTCAGCATGCTATAAAGAGCTGCCTGCCTGAGAACTGTGGCCACACCTGGCTACATGAATGTTTAAGTCTCCCAAGTTCAACCAGCAAGACTTTTGAGGCCAGACCATTGTGCTCTAAATATATACGATACAGCAGATTAGTGCTGGATTTGGATCAGTGTGTTGAGCAGGAAAGAGCGTTTGGATCAGGCTGAGTGCCGCATCATAGCCCACACTGCATCAGTTTGAGACTGCAGGCCATATCACAGAAAGGAAAATGTGTTCTTCATGCAGTGTGGTCACATTTCTCCAGTGTTCTTCCTAATTTTGAATGCTCTGATCTTGTATAGATTTATAGATCGGGAGGTGATGTAGACGGACTGCGAAACATCGCGTGTCCCCGGCGGCTCGTTTCACTTCCTAGCAAGAATATTTAACCAGAAAGAAAGAAAGAAAGTTACTGTCCAGCGGCAGATTCCCCAAAAAGAGGAGCGAGAATTTAGCAGGCAGTGACAAGAACTTGATCTCCCAGTGGCTTTCCTGTAACGGACAGCCATATCTCTTCAAACAAATGTAACAGGATACAGTGATTCTGATCTTGTTAAAGGTCAGCGACAGTTACAGGTTGGCCGTACACGTGTGCGAATTACTGGAACACATACACTTACAAACCTCCCTCACTGGTAACCAAAAGCCATCCATATCACATGCTTTTATGCAAACAACTTCAAACTGTCAGCTTCATCAGAGCAGTATTTGCTGTGCCGCTTTTGTCATGAATCACATCCTGGAAAGGTGTCCACCCTCTGTACACAGATACAGAGAACGGATCGACAACATCACATTTGTCACTGCCACAGGGTCTGTCGCATAAAAACAGGAAAGACGAGAGAGCCGTCAGGAAAAAGAGCCGGCCCTCAGCGGACAGCAACATGCAGGCGGACAGCTCTAAAGCTTGGAAGCTCGAGCTGGAGAGTCTGCAAAATAACGAGTGAAACGGTACGGTGCAAATCATGACGAGTGCAAAGACCTGTGAGGTGTGTAAATACCTCACAAATATAAAAGTGTGAATTTATAAGGACCGGTGAAATCACAGTGAGCAAATATGTTTGGTATGTAGAGGAACATAAGCGGGTTTCAACATGCTATGTGGCAATAAAGAGTCCAGAATAGCAGGTTTAAGTTAAGTTTGAGCAGTGAGCTTTACGTCCTGCTCTACATCTGAGAAACCTTTTAAAATTAGAGTTGCCAACCAGTTGTTGTACTCTCACAGCGACTCATCTATATGAACAACGCCTCTGTACAACGCTACGATGGCTAGAAATAGATCACAACCACAGGATTCGACTGGGAAGAGTTGATCGTACCGATCTCCCTCTTTGTACTCGGGATGTTTTAACCTTGTGTTCACCTCAAGAACAACCTCAACATTTCATCAATATTTCATAAATCCTCATAATTGCTGGAAAGAAAATGTTTAATATTTCAACCTCCGGCAGCATCCGCAAGGGCTGTTTTCCAGAGGGGGTGTGTACCTGTCGTCTCTGCTTCTCTCTGTTGCCATGGTTACATTAAGGGCTTCACTGTAGCTATGACACAGAAAGTAACTTAGTCCCACAGCTGCCTGCAGTGTCATGGGTATAGGTTTATTTTGAAAACAAAAAATGAATAAAGAACTGGAAGAACTGGGTTAGCAATATTATTTGATGTCAATAGTAAAACTGAGGAAAATGCATTATTTCATTCTATAACTTCAACCTAATACCAAACAAAGTGTAGGAAAGAGATGGAGCATTCTTTCAAATGACTGATGTCCACCTGTATATTGTCTGAGCAGGTTAAGCTTCTAACTTTGGTTTTCCAAATGTAACCTTTCTCATAAGAGAGAATTATATAACTAGATGTTCTCACAGGATTGAAGCGTTACCATAGTAAATCTATATTTGGATGAATTTACAGTGGTTTTTTCCTTGCTAATTTCAGTACCACACAAATTCATTGCTGTAACTTTCCTGCGCTGAAAATTAGTTTCCTTTCAGAACCGATTTTCTGGCTGGAAAAATTTCCACCATAGTTTTCCAGCCCAAAGCGGTCTGTCTCAAGGTTCCCATCCTCACAGAAAGGATAAGAAACTTTAAATTCACAATATAAAACGTTTATTATGAACATGAACTGTGGCGAGCATGTTCCCTTCTTCTGTGCGTGACCATCGAGAAGCCAAGACTGTCAGCAAAAATCACCGGGCAATGTTTAGCTTCAATGAAAGCGACTATTTTCACTTCAACTGTGACAGTTTGCAGTCAGCCCCATGAAGATCTCTGACTGCTGGTTAGCAGTCTGGTGGGTTCTCTCTGTTACAATTCCTCTCAGGGTCAGTAGCTATCAATACAGTTTTTGGTGGGTGGTGGTCTTGATCTTGTCTCTGCTTTTCTGCTCTGTTCAAGGAGGCAGAAAAACTGTCTGGCACAGAGGTTGCGGACTGAGTGGAGCGCTCAGACCACAGCTCATTGCACAACGTGCACCCTCTGTTATTTCCTACACGCAGCACTGACGCCAATAAGAGGCTGAGCTTTTTCAACTAGCTAAGTGATGTGTGCTCCCTGCTGTGCCACTTAACCCACTTGACCAAGGAAGCCAGGGTGGTGTGCAAAGATGGCAAAAGGCTTACTGGATAAAGGCAGGGCAATGGAGCATGGGTGTTGCGGTCACGACACACAGTGGGGTGGGACCTTCTCCTAGATTACACGCTCAGCTGACAGTCCAGACAGCACATATAACATCATTCAGTGTGAACCTTACCCAGGTTGACTGTTTTCAACATTTAAAATGATTTAGTAATTAAGCAGCTACAATCAATTAAATGTGACTTATGCAGCAGCTACATCGGATCACATCATTTAGATGAGTGGCTGATGCTCACCTGATCACAGATCAGTTCCCACTTCTTCTCATTGTCATACTGCCGCAAGAGCCGCGCTTTGTCTGGAGGAAGATTCATTGAGTTCTGAAAGAGAGAGAAAGGTCCCAGTTAATCAAAACGATGATCAATGTAATGAATAAATAGCATCATCAATCCCAAACATAAAATCAAACTAAGAAACCTATCATCATTGGTAAGATGTAAGCATCTATACACTATACTCTGCACCAACAACATCAGGGTGTCCGTGGCTCCCAAAGAGAGTAATTAAGAGATTGCAAGCTTAATGGACCTCTGACCTAACAGCTGGTTACGCGCTCTCTCGTTGCTAAACATAGCAATGAGCAGGCAACAGAAGAGTTACATTAGCCAAAGTGTGAGTGAGGATCATTTGGGGAAAGGTCGCCAAAAGTGTTTACATGTGCTCTTCCCTCCTGTTCATTTGGGATAATCCAGCTGTAAATGAAACTCACCCCTCCCTAAGGCATGTTAGAGGTTTTATAAAAATGGACCACAATATACAAACAGAAAACAAAAGGAAGGTTTAGAGGGAAATACAAAAAGTTCCACTTTGTTAAGAAGAAAATATTCTGTTCTGTAAACAAGATTGGACAAACAGTGCATAGAAAAATATTTTCTATGATTAAGGAAATCTGACCATGAATTTGTTTTTCAACTACTTCAGCACTGAGGGACACTGTGGCCTTCAAACTGTATGTGTGTGTGTGTGTGTGTGTGTGTGTGTGTGTGTGTGTGTGTGTGTGTGTGTGTGTGTGTGTGTGTGTGTTAGTTTGAGCCTGTTGCTACAAGATTTACAAGATTTTTGCCATCAGTCTACAAATAAAATATCAAGTCTTCCACTAACCAAGCAGCTGATGGTTTATCTGTCTTGCCAGATACAGAAATCTGCTGAGGCAGGACAGGTAAACATCTAACCCTGCTTTCTAAGTTACTGCTATGACTCTTCAGCCAGTTATCCCAGGACAAGAAACGAAGGTGTGAGCACAGAAGTGAGTCTGAAGTAAAGGTGGATGCTCTGAACATCTTTCAGTATTTTGCTTTGAAACTTTTTTTTTAAAGCTGTTCCTCTTTGATGAGGTTAAGCAAGTGATTTCCTGTGAAGAGCCTGTTGTTCAGTCACACCTAATGTGACCCATGTGTTGGCGTACACATTAAGACTGAAAATAAGCTTCGATCGTGCAAAAAAACACAACTCTTGCACAACTCTTTTTCTTTATCCGGTTTTACTTTATCGACATCTGCTTCATGTACGAACACCTCTGCAGCTGTCCAAAATGTTGCACTTTCCAGCATTATTCACCACACCCTCGTGTGGATTTAGAAAGGCTTCAAACAATTATCCAGCGCTCCCAGTATGCTGCGCAAAGAACATGGAAACACAAGTGCGACCCAGCTGGATACTGGTTAACCAGCTATTCTTATAGAAATAAAACAGAAACACATTAAAAGCACAAAAATAGCATAGAGGTGTATAGCTAAACTGAGTGTTTCTGCAGCTTTCAGTCATAGAGAATACAAAATAATACAGATGCACAATACAGCTGTGTGAGAGAGAGCCATTCAGCAAAGAGCAGGGGAAAAAATTAGAAAACATAACCATTAGAGTTGAGGTTGTTTTTCCCATCCACACTGGTTGGGCTGCATCATCTATCAGAGCGGGTACCGCACTCAGCTTCTATTTTTCCTTCGCTGGATTTTCCAAAGAGCACGAGGGGGGGTGAGAGGAAGATGGATAAGAAATATCTCGAGATCAGACCCATTTCCATGAGTGAGTAACACGATAATCGAGTCAGACCTGCTCTTAGAGCTATTGTTTTGTTGTTTTAGAATTTGCTTGAGATTTTTTTTGCATAATAACGTGTGGCAAGCCTATTCGTCTTTATCACCATTTTAATTATGAAATAGTCCATTTATAAAGAGAACAATCAATGTGATGCCGGGATCGGGCTTAGGCACATCTTTGGATTTTACTAACAGCTATCGAGAGGAAGGCTAATATACATAAAATAAAGCTCATCCTAATAAAAACATAATATCTAAGCCAGTTTTTGGACCTTTTTTTTTTTTATTCCATTATGTTCATTAGGTCATGTTTTCCCCCCACATATTTTTGTGCTTCAGAATAGTTAGTGATGAACTGAACTGATCCCAGTAGACCTGTGAAACGAATAGAAATCCAACCGACAGCACAGTACTGTGCAAGAATCTTGCGCCACCCATTTTTTTTTTTGTTTTGCCTCCTAGAAGACAGACTTCAGCCAGCAGTGTTGGGGATCTTCTGAAAACTGATGGAAATGTGAACAGAGAAAAGTATCCTCAGAGTCTGATCCACCATGTATCATCATCTGGAAAGCTTTTGATTTTTTAGCCTAACATTGATCCCAAACAGTGTCAGTGCAGTGAAACCCCGCCTGGATAGAAAAAACACGCAGTGAAACGCTATCAGCCGTGGACTGGCCTCCCCAGACCATGGACCTCAACATTACTGAAACAACGTGTAATCATCTTGGTGACGAATGGAACGAAAGGCAGCCAACATCCAAAGCTCTGAATGTCTTTTAAGAAGCCTGGAGAACTATTCCTGAAGATGACTTAAATAAATTACAAGAAAGCTTGTGTAAGAGAGTTCAGGCAGTGTTGAAGAATAAATGTGGTCATACTAGATATTGACTTTCAAACTTGCTAGAACTATTTTCTCTTATATACTGTTATACACTCTTATATTAATTGTTCACCCCTTTCTCATTTTCCTGACAAAATAGTAAAAAAAATTAAAGGTGGCTAATGGATATGGTAAAAACTCAGGTTGTAGCCTGTAGATATTTAACTAAAGGAAATTGAATTAGTATTCTGCCGAAGCTTTGAGTCGAATGATCGCTGCTGTGCTGACTGCAGGGAATTGGGAGTCATAAGGGTTCTATTGACTCACTCTGGCTGCTGACCAGATGACTAGGCTTTGTATCCATTCGTCTTCCCTAAACACATTAAAATACAATCTGACGCCTGAGCGGACGGTCACATTAAGTGACAGAAAACCACCAGCGGGTTTACTATGTTACACACAGAAGTGGTTTTACATTTTGGAGAGAGAAACCTGATGGAGGGTAGACTTTTACTTCTAAACGTCTACCTTGTTTTGTTTGGAATTAAGAGTACCTTTGGCCTGGGTGCTTGTGTGGCTTGGGTGGTTTGCTGAGTTGCTGTGGGTGCACTGAACTGCTTGGTGAGGCTCCAACTAAAGCAAAAGACCACTTCTACCAGCCTTCATTTCATCCCACTGCTAATGAGCTGTGACAAGCACTCAGCTCACTGGGTTACCCCATGTCTACAACCACACTGGTATCTCTGCAACTGTGTTATTAATGGGGTGCAGCTGAGGAGGGTTGGGCAGCTTTTAACCAACACCTGATGGCAGACCACCCTGACGAATACGCACCTAAATTTAACTGGTTAGTAAAACAGTAAAGCATAACAGAAATTTGAGACACAGGCAAACACGCTAAAAGGATGCACTCATTCATGCTGAAAATTAATAATAATCTGATATAAAATGGTGGCAAAGCCATTTTAAGTATTGGTAAAGCAGATGCGTGCAACCAGTGCAGCTGCAAGGAAGTTTAAATCCTAAAAAAGCACAATGAAAAGGATTTAGTCAACAAGACAATCCTGTTGGGAGACACTGACAAAGCATCGGAGACTCCCTCCAGACGGCAACAAAACGCAAACGACAAGAGGGAGAAAAAAAAAATAGTGGAATTCACTGTGCTGGACGACCATCCCCTCTCAGTGAAATGTGGGGTTTCAATGCTCTCCAGCCTCCCTTCATGCTGCCAAAGTCACATTTCATCTCCAAAGCAGCTGTCCCACATCTGTACAGTTACTGAGTGAGTTCCTTTAGAAACAAAAATGACCTGAAAGCTGTAGCCTGAACATGAATCCAGGTCATTAATAACTGTCAGTACTGTGGAGACAACGAGCCAGTATGTCGTGCTAAACTATGCCATATTTACTCAGATATAGGAGGCCAGTTTTAGTGTAGTTCAACTTTAACAGTTGGTACTAATAACTTTATGTCAATGTTTAACTCACATCAGGTCTTAAGGTTCTTAAGGTTCATAAATATAGAACTTATTAGAGCCCACGTATCCTATCATTATCCAGCTTAAGTCATAAAAGAAGTAAAAATAGACTGCTGGCTCAAAGCCCACCAACCACCACTACCTACCAGGAGGTCTGCTCAGGCACAGCCTTCACAGCACAGCTGGCTAGAAAAGCAAACACACAGCCCACATGAAGGACCTGCTTCAGTCAGTAATGCTGCTACAAGATCTAAACTATATTGACACAACTGGCTAACTAACTACTTGCTTTGGAACGTGTCTAAAATGTAGTGTTTTGCACCTTTAGGTGTGCAAACACACACGCACACAAACAAAACACATCTAACCAGGTCAATCATTTTTATTTCCATTTTCTTAAAACACCCTGCAGGCCTTCAAATGTGTTGCAGAACAAACTAGGAGTAAAACATATACTGTAAAGTATACATAAAAAAATAGTTATAAACTTCGTAACGTCTTTGATGGTAACTGCAGTTGAAACATAGATCTGGGATTAAGGAGAAGCACTTGAATTTTCTGTGACAGCCAACAAAAAAAATGATAAAGCACCAATTTTACATCAGATAGAATCCACAACCACATGTTCACATCATCACTCCACATGCTGCCTGCTGTGATCTCACATACCAAGCAATTTTGGCTTGAGCGAAACAAAAGAGCTCGATCCAACTAGGAAAGTCAAGAAACCCTGGTAGACCACCTATTAAAGAAAACATCCACTTTCAGAACATGCTCCGCTGCGTTTACTTGTGTTTACTACACAACAACATGAGACAGAACCTGACAAAAGTGTGCAGTACATCACCTCTCTGTCACCAGCTCTCCTCTCAGATATCTTTCAGCGCAGTAATTGGTTTCTCCTTGAGGATTTGGGTTGCCATGAGTTGGTAGCACACCCACGCACCCCTCTTTCTTCCTCTGTGTCTACCTTCTCCCTGCTAACGCGCCACAATCCAGAAGAACTTAATCTCTGTGTTCAAACCACCAGATGCGGCATAACTGTTTTGTCAGCATTAATGAAACTAATGACCTTAATAGAAGACACGTCTTTCTGCTGTAAACAACCAATTTGCATCATTCAAAGCCACGTTCCGACCTCTAATCAATTTCTTTTCGCTAAAACGTCTCACTTGTCTTTTTAAATGAGCATACTGATGCCACGCTGCGTGCCACAACAAGAAAAACCTCACATTGCATCAGTTATTAAAAACTAGTCAGAGCAATAATCCTCAAATTGCTCAACGCTACGGAAATGACTGGATGCTGTACTGTTCTCTCTCAATGCTTGCTTCATCGAATGCTGGGGTGTTTTGTTTCTGAGGCATTTACAAATTTATATTGAGGTTAATGCTGCGCTTCAGGCTAGTCTGAGTTGTAAAACACCATCCCTATGAGTATTAATATGTGACGGCAAAACTGCATAATAAATGATTCACTTCACTTCTTGCTTTTCACGTTAACCTTCAGGGGAGCGGAGGAGCCCCGCAGCTCAGACAGAATCGAAATCTGTCATATTCATAATGGAGTGTCAGAGATAAGAGCCTACTTAAAGGAGAAAGGAGCTGCACAGCCCCGAGGCGTGTGCTGTCCAAACCGAGCTGTCCTCCACTCATTAGCACAGCGTGGATCTGTAATCCCTGGCGTTCTTTGGGGGCACAGGTGTCCCCTGTCTGTCCTCAGATTAGCTTTGTAATCCCCAGGACCCCCCTGACCCGACAGTAGCGTTTGTGTTTGTGAAGCTGTTCACTAGAATGCCTCTTGACCACTCGAGGAGTCAAATGTTTTTGCCTCTCGTTTTACACATTCCAACGACATTTCATCCATTTACCTCACTGCGCTCACCGATAACATGACATACTGGACTTAGCAGACCATCTGTCAGCTTCACACTCTCTAACAAGAGTGGGTACTCACTATTCTCATTTTATCCACGCTGCTCACAATGCCATCAAAGAGCCTTCAGCAAGCCTCACCACAAATGCAGCAAAATGCAGAAGAAGTCAAATGATCGATGTTGAAATCTGAGCCCAACAGCTTTGTTCAATTTTAAAGCATGACACAGAAAAAAAATCTATAACACTTTGTGGGTAAAATAAACAAAATATTGCAAAAATATGTTTAAGTTGTGGATTAAAAAGAAAGGGAAAAAAAACTGTGGCTTGAGTGCTGGATGCTATCCAAATTCCGGAAACATCATGGAGGTGGTGTGGAGCAGCAGGAAGCTGTCCAAATAAAACAAGTGATACATGAACACAGAGGCGCTCTGGCCAGACCAGATGTTGTGAGGTTGCGAAAGTGTCTGGACTGAGGTGGAGTCCACGTTCCAGAGCGAATATGAACCCGAAATGTTGTTTGTTCAAAACAGTTAATAAAAAAATGGCTCAGCTGAGTTAAAAAAATGAGAAAAATTAGTTTACATGGAGTTAAATATTTAAAAGCACCTTTTCTTCCTCCTGTGGCAGGAAATCTTCAATGAAATGAAAAAGAAGCGATTTAATACTACCGCTCAATAATAGCATTTAATTTGTCCTTTATTAACACAAGCCTGACAAATACAACCAGCTTAGTGCCTAACTGTAAGCTGTGACAATGATGGCCACATTTGTGTCACAATGTCACAATCTAAATGTGACCTAAATGTCACATTTAGATCTGTAATAAAGTGAAAGTCTTCTGCATCCTGTTTTATGTGTGCATTTGGGTGGGTGGGGGTTGTTTTTTATCCTGTTATACACACTTATTCATTAGTCACAAGAGTGGAATTCAAAGGTTAAATGCAGTAACAAAACTGATTACATACAAACTTCACAAGAAAAAGTGATAAAATAAAAAGCCTTTGAAATGGCTTTCATGATGTCACCCACACACACTCATGGCAGGCATGACGTAACCTGATAGCTGAGTGCTTTCGCTTTATTTTCACTGGAAAACCAGGAAGCTTTACCGTTGCTTCGAAAGAATTACTGTCCCCTAGTTTGCACTTTCAACGCCTTAGGTGGCACCACAGCTAAAACATTAGTTTCCTGCTCTGTGACACTTCTGGAAGGCGTGCAAACATCTCTGACAGAATCATGATTACCTCCCCCACAAAAAAAAACCCCAAACACACCTGTAAATTTTGACCCTCCAATCCCACCCTGTCTGAATCGGCATCCCTCAAACGCCGAAGAGCTGTACACTCACTTTTTCTAACGAGACGATAGAGGCACTCTGAACAGCAGTTGCCCGCCACAAAAGTACACTTCTGCATCATCCAGTGAAGAAAGGCTAAATGGGAGCTTGAAAACACATGATTACTGAGCGCACAGCTGCTTTTATGGTATAAAAAAAAGGGCTGCAAGTGGCAACCCTGTCGAGCACACGGACACGGTGCCTACAGACTTAACAGTCTGGATCAAACTGTTCAAAGCTGAAACATTTGAACATCAGCGTCAGTGATCAAAGGTATTATGTGTTATTGATACACCTATCCAACTGTCCTATGGTGAGCATTTTAATACAAGATTTTCATAGGAGAGGAAAATTGCCTGCTCACCTGAATTTGAAGGATTCAATCTATTATTATATATTATAGATTTATTTTATAGGTGCATAAAATAAAAATTATTTACCATTTGTTGGTAATGTGTTTTTTTTAACGAAACAGCAATCTGAAGCCTCTACTGTAGGAAAGAAACAAAACTGATGTTTTGCCAATTTCCTATCTCTGTTTTTGAGATTTACTGGAAACGCTTGAGTTGGTACTGAATCCAAATCCTAACCCCGGATAGGCTGGTGCTCCTCTGTGGCTACTTGTAAAGAGTCTAGAGTAAAAGGCAAATCTTCTGTCCAATAAAACCTGAAACAGCAGACTGCCACATTGTCTTCAGGTCTAATGGAGTCCATTCAAATTCAACAGCACCTCCCATTCTGCTCCGCAGATGTTAATTCTGGCAAGTTGCTACCCGACAGAACCTGCCTTTTTGAATGTGGCCATTTCAAAAGCAGCTTATGTCTCACAAAAAATTAAAAAAAAAAAAAAACATACTAAAATAAAAGCCTGAAAAAGAATGTTAAAGTTAACTTTTGAGACAAAGTGTTACATCACATTACAGCTGAGGACAAAAATTAAGCTCAAGGCCCATGAAACAGGATTGACAAATCTCAATGCCAGAGGATAAAGTGTATCCTTGTCATAATGACTCTAATAACTGATGAATTTGCTGGATATTCAGATAAAACTCAACATCATTAACATTAACTAATTCTTAAGAGGTCACAACAAAACACCCACTCTTGTGCAGAACTTTGACAGACCAAGCAGAATGTCTTTCTAGTGCAGCTGCCACCTTGGAGCCTGGACAGATCCTGACCATAATGCACTTCTCAAAAGAGCTGCAACTCTGTTGCTCTTTTGTGTGAATTTTGGACTGGTCCTGGCAATGGACTGTTACCCACATGAAAGGATCAGACTGGTCTTTTTAAGACTCCATCATCATACACCTGCAGGAAGAATTACAGCAAATATAACTATGGATGGCCAAGTCTAAACAATGACTCCAGGTTGATGTCAAAACTCCCAGGGACATTTTCTTTTTCTCTTAACACAGTTGCTAGCTGGCATTCAACATTTCATTGATGCCAAACAAAGTGTTCGGCTGCTTTATTAGTCCACAACCACGCAACTGAAACTTCATTCAGCAGGTAAACAAAAGCAAAGAACAACTGTACAATCAAAACAAAGTCCAGCTGACAGGTTTAAAGGTTATTCTAGAGTCAACGATTTCCTTTGGGTTCATGTGCCACCCACATAGTGGAGAAGAAAACGAACCCCCGAATGTGCACATGTCAAAACTGAAGTTAGAGCAACAATACTGATTGGACCCTCAGTAGTTTCAACTGGGTGGTGACTGCACACAGCTGAGATACTTTTTCCCACATAATCAGCTGAGCCTCTGCCAGCCAGGCAAGATGCCTCCAGGCTATGCTTTGGGATCTTGAGCGGCACATTATCGCTTCACACTGCAGTACCTCACATCCCCTCTGAGATTTCACAGGCCAGAGCGTTGGTTGCAGGATTTCATTGCTCCCTGAGCATAACATCCTCAGTGCTGTTCTGGCTAATTGGTGGGTGAGTATCCTGGGGATCCAGCACAGCAGAAACCGATACAAACACACACACACATAGAAACGGGTATGTGTGGAGGCCTCTCGTGGCCTGCCGGCTCTGGGTCCAGTGCCAGGCTCCGTCTTGGGCTTCACACAGAATAAAGAGCAGCTCTGTCTGGTGGTCCTGACGCACGGGATTCAGCCACTGTTCATCCTCTGCACCACAGACAAAACCCACTGTTCTATTTTATTAATGAAGAAGAGTCAACGTGGAAAAACCTAAGAGGTTTAGCTTAGTCACTTCCTTGGTTTCATGTAGCACTGTGAGAGATGCAGGGCTCAGTGTCTTCGCACATTTGAATGACATTCTAACAAAAAAGCCACAATTTGCATATTACCACCAATGTAATATCTTAGGGGTTTTTTTCTTTAATTTTCTCACTGTAAAGTATAAAATTGGAAATATTGAAGAAAAAAAATAAACATTACAGCAAGTGAACAACCTTTGTTTATATTTGGAGATGTGCAACTCTAAATATTCAACCTCCATTCAGCAGGAGAAACATTTGTCTCTTTAGCCGCTACGTCCTCAAACTGTGCCTTTCTACCACCGAGTGTGAAGTAGGTAGCGCGTGTTGGATTTATCAGAGCTTCTTTGCTAAAAACAGCTGCCTGCTGTGGCTGGAAATCAGGCTGATGGAATAAAACCAAAACAATGACCCAGCAAGATGCATAATAAGCACTGCCCGTCACTTTATACATATTTTTTTTAATTTTGTTTATCTAACAGCACTTTGGATACACCTTACCCTGGGAAGTACCAGAAAGCATTTTCCAGGTAAAAACCCACTCTGGACCTGCCGATGTGACAGATTAGACTTCATTTAAACATGAGGCCTACTCTTGTGATTAATCTGCTGGAGTAGATTTCAGATGCGGTACCTCACAGCAGAAATAACAGCAGATTGTGGTGCGTCGCAGCCTTTAAACAAAGCAGCTTAGACGTAATCTGGGCAGACTACTGAGAAGAGCAACAACAGCATCGAAGCTACAGTCCCCCCCATATGGCATTTAAACAAGTAATGACTCTGAACTTCTCTGTCTCCATGACAGCAGGCACGATACTCAGAGATTCAACTCGACGGTCTCCTGGATGTGGGTGCAATCTAATTTGATTGTCAACTCTGTGGTTAGCTGAGGCAGAAGAGCAGACATGAGGCCTTGGCTGCATTCCTGTTACACAGAGTCATTTTCCTTTGGTTCAGTGTGAAGCATATAGACTGACTAATACTGTACATGTGACTCCCAAAGACTGATTGTAATCATTTCACGTGCTTTCAGCTATTGTGCACTTATAAGCCAAGAGACATGTTAAAAATGCCGTTCAGAAATTTTGTCTGGATCTGGCAAGTGTATGGTTAACTGATCAACAGCACACTGACATGACAGAACTGTGCCGTGCAGATTAGACATCAAGAGGGCTCACTCATAATCATGTGGAACTCATCTGTGGTTGACTTATGTTACCAATACTACGACAACAAGTGAGCAAAGATGCTTTAAAAGAACCAGCAACAATGAGGAGTCATAGAAAGCAGAGAGCCTTGGCATACAAACAAATTCCTATTTATGTCTCTATGACAATCTGCGCCGTCTAAACAAAGATTATTTGGGTTTAATCTCCTCCTGACTGAAGGCCAAGGCTGCATGTGAATCAGGCAGTCCTATCACAGCAGAGGCCTCAGATTACTATTAGCTCAAGTCTGTTTCAGAGATCAGTTCTTGGTCTAATGAGCCACTTCACAGGGAGCTTTTCATTTGGTAGAAACTGCAGACTCCACCAGAAGTAAGCCACTTGTATGACAATCACACACAGTGAGAGCAAACAACCATATCTAAGGAAGGTGGGTTGAAATTTAACTTACTACAGCTTTGAAGGAGCTGAAGCCAGTTAAAACTACACCATTATAAGCTAGGGTTAGTTCACTGAGCACAGGCAAAGGTTATAGTTTCTATTATTTCTTTGGGTCTTAAATACAAACTTTGAACTATTTTAATGAGAGAAATGCGATAAGTACAAAAACGCAAGCCAACAAGATATTACAACGGCCATGAAGTGGGGACTTCTAAGTATAATTTAGATTGGCACATGTACACAAATCTTTAACTACAGACATAATATGGTGATAAACTTTAACAACACTGAATTTTGCATTGATCTTAACAGTTTATTCTTGACCTTGGAAACATTTTTGCTAAAACAATCTCCAGTGAAGGACCATTTAATGGCATTGACACATTAACTCATCTTGTGGACTGTGCCAAGATCCTGGACTTCCTGGGTCTTCTAGCATTCAGTGGGTAGTTTAACAGAACACCGTGACACCAGTTCCTGTACAACACAAGTCAACATTACTTGTGCAGCTACACAAAATCTTTACTGTAGAAACTAGGTTTATTTTACATGTGTGGTTACACACAGATGCAGTCTGCTCAGATGATTTGAGTCACGAGTTAATATTTGAAAAGCTTTTCACATCACACACCGTGCAAATTTTAATAGAGTGTAGTTCTGTGCAAAACTCTTGTCACCCCTCATTTCTCTTTATATTTTGCTTCCAAGGAGCTAGACTTTCATGTAATTTTTAAGTGCTCTTGAGCAACAGTTCTCCACGCTTGCTGAAGGTTTTTCTCTGGACATTAACTGCTATTTCACTCAGTCTGTTGCAAAAGCACATGTCCTCATTTCTTTAATTGAATTCATGAAAAATGCCAAAGATAACACAGTTTGGAGGGTGGATGAAAGGGTGGTTTTCACGCAGATACTCATAAGGAAGAAAAAACAGAGTAAAGGCTGAGTTATGAAAAATTACACTAGAACTGGTCTTATTTAGTGATGAATCCAAATTTGTAATCTTTGGATCAAAGTATCATCATGTGTATGGAGGAGCTCAGAACAATGGATAGAAAAAAATAAATGATGGAGCAGTATCAGTCATGGATTGACCTCCTCAGAGCGCACATTATTGAAGCAGTGACAGAGAGAATGACGAAAGGCAACCAGCATCCAAAGAAGAGCTTTGAATGTCCTTCAAGAAGCCTGGAGAACTATTCCTGAAGACTAATACATAAAGAAATTCCAACTAGTGATGGTCAACCTCATTAGAATAGTACAAACTCTGTTTTTAATCTTTCATGTTTGCACGTTTTAATAAATCACTGTGTCTATTTCCCATTTTCCTAAGAAAATATCAAGAAATGAGGGGCAACTCAAGACTATTGCAAAGAACTATATGTCCTTGATTGAAAAGAAAAAAACAAATACAAAGCTGTGGACCACTTGAATGTGGTTACATACTGTGCAAGCCTTTAATCCAAATGGTTCCCTGCTGTGATCCAAGGCTTGCCTGTTGATCAAATCTATTAAAAGTGGCAAGTAAACAGTCCTGCAGCTATTATTTGACCAATCTGGTGTCAATATGCAACAAGAAGACTACTATATATATCATCATGTCCAAAAGCAGTCATTTAGTTATAGTTTACATAACTGATAAGGGGAAACCAGCCAATCAGATTGATAAAACTTTATGGGTGACTAACAAGGGGCTAAATGGCCCACTTAAATCTTGATCAGCTCTGAAGACCTCTGTTATGTCAGGAGACAAAGCAGAGCGAGGGGAATCATCCTAATCGTTTGCCACTCAAACTGAAGTGAGGTGATCAGAGTCACGTAGTGCCACTTGATAGTGCCAACTGCCATGAGCCACAGCTGAGACACATTAGGGTTTAAACGGCAGTAACTAACACTAAATGCTGTGATTATAGCACTAAGTTCTTTTAATGCTGGAGGGCTTCCATCCCGCCAAGAGCTGAGGCATCATGCTGGCAGCAAGGAAGAGGAGGGGAGTCAGCGGGGGAGTTCCTGACATGGTATGAGGACGGGCGTATCATCCTAAGAAATTTTAGACTTAAACAGTTTGACTAGGGCGGGGGTTTGTATCCTGGAAAGCGTAATGATGATGAGTTTTATAATCAACAAACTAAATTTTCTAGATCCCAACTGTTTTGCTATTTCTCATTTGAGAGGGGAATTCCTAATGCTTGTAAAATGTAGGAAGTAGGTGGTTCTAGTAGCAGATGTGATTAAGAAAAGGGCCTAAATCCCTCGGCAGTGTGACGTCAAACTTCTCTCTCCGTGCTGCCTCCAGGACAGAAAGGGATTCACCAGTGTCTGACAAGCAGCAATCACACCCCAACACAGCACAGCGAATTGACTTCCACCTAAACTGCTTTTTGTGATGTGCTTAGAGGCTAAACGATCTGCCCCGCCACCACTAACATAACAAAAATGCTCTGTAGCGAGTTGAAAAAAATAAAAGACAAGCTCGAAATGAAAAACCTTCTCCTCGTCTCCGTGACGAGTGCACGACAATGCAGTGATAAGAACCGGCTTTCTCAAGTCAAATTCCTTCTCCTAAAGCAGTTAATGTGTATGAGGGCGCGAGGCCAGGCGACAATCACTTTTGACCCACATTTTGCCAGCTCTCAAATTTCACCTCACTGTTCCTCTGTGCAGGTTTTGATTCACTGACTGGGGCACAAAGCTGGAGAGCAGAAAGTCATTTGTTACTCTGTGATGGCTTAAATAAATAAAAGTGTCCAAGAAGATGGTAAATAACACTTTAGTACACAACTACACAGAGAAATGAGCAATGGAAGTTTTTCCACACATCTGGCCTATCAAAACCTATTATATACAAACCTTTTGTGAATCCCTGCAACACGATCAGTATCTTCATCAACTGTTTAGAACTGTTTATGCGTGGAGGACTCTTTATGTTGGTGCCCAGGTAAGGTAACTGTTGACAGATCCACCGCCTGCCTATGATGTGACAGATGTTTCAAAGGACCTGACATGCTGGGCACTTAAAGCTTCAATGGGGAGCTTGTGTCTGGACTCATAAAGTTGGGGGAAAATGGCAGTAAACTCAATAACTTACCACTGCAGGTGTCTCATGCATATACTTGTGGAAGTGCTACAATATTAACATTTTATCTATTTTTTTTTTATTATTTATTTAGGGGGGCAAAACGTAGTGTCTGATCTATTTCAGGACTGTGTGGTAAAAGGTTTAAAAGCTGACTCAGATACTTGTTGAATCAAAAAGAAAGAAGGCATCAGTTAATTCCCAGTCCTGCTACAACTTCATCGCCACTTTGATTACGGTTAAAAAACCCACAACAAAGTTTAGAAGTTTTGCCAAGCTCAAAAAACGTCATATCAGAGGAACAGATGCAGATCTTGTGCAAATAAACAAACACTTTTCTGTTTGGAATGACTGTTTTTTAAACTGAGCAACAAAGAGAGGATCGGGGCGTGCAGGACGAGAAACAGAGGGTCCAACCTACACACACAGCTGTCCCGTCCCGGGGCACCGGAGCGTGGAGGGAACAAAGAGAAGACAGATGCAAACGACTTTTTTCTTACCAAAACGATTGCAAATCTCTCCTCCAGTTCACCTGCGTCTGGCATGGGGAGTTTCAGGGGCATGTTGTGTCCCCTGAGATCAGTGTGGTGGTCCATGCTCCCTGCGTTCCCCATGATTCCTCTTTTGACCAGAAACCCCAACTTTTTCCCCCTCTTAGTCCACTTGAGAAAAAAACAAAACAAAAAAACTCTGCACGGCGATAAAAAGGGGAAATATCCGCACGCTCTTCGCTTTGCTCAGTCGCCCTGGCAGGATCCTCGCAGGTTTATCCAGATCACTTCTTCTTCTTCTTCTTCAACATAAAGCACATGTGAGGGAAGTAACATAATGAGACGGGTCCGAGCGCCAGCGGCGGCGGCGGCAGAGGAGTCCCTGATCAAACATTTTCACGGCAAAGGGAAGAAACCTGGAAACGTGACTCCTCTTACTCACTCGGACCTTTTCTATGCAGTTATCCGTATCTTGCACAATTTCGGCTCCACTCCCAGCCGGTAGTAATGACGACGAGCATGATTCACGATTACTGCAACCCTATCTGTTACTTAGTAGTGACTGAGTGAGTGAGTGAATGAGTGAGTGAGCGGGTCTGGCTTTCCTAATCCCTCCACTGCTGACCAGCTAGTTAAGGAGGAGGGGGGTGTCCACACGCTCACACACACTTGGACACACTCGCAGCCTGCGCACACACTCTCATCCCTCTTTTACAATGAGTCCTTTCAGGGGGGCGAGCCTCCCACTTCTTCTTGGGGCGTAGCTCCCAAAGCCGTAGCTAAGGAGATGCTCGGTGTTGCATTGTGGTACTTTGAGTCCAGAGTCAGGGGCCAGTAATCAAGGGACGCCCTCATGCAAAAGAAGAGCGAGTGCAGGGGCTCTGTGAAGTGAATCCATCCTTCCCACGGTGTGTGTTTTTCACTTATTGTGTAGATAAACTTGTTAATTTGTTACAGAATAATATCCTGCCAAACTCTGTCACAATGACTTCATTAGTCAAGCGTTTTCTACACATGTATGATTATCAGTTTTGAGCTTAACCAGTCATCATATTGAACAATGTTTTCCAAAAACAGCACATAAGTGTAACAAATCAGTAACTCCAGGCATCACAAGTAGTCACAATGAGATAAGGCTATTTTAATTTACACCTGTTTCTAAATTTTGACCATGACAGTATTTGAGGGAAAAAATTTGCACACAATGACCTTTTCCCTCAGAACGGTCATCTTATTAGACAATATTTATTGGCTGGAAATGTGCAAAACCAACAAACACAGACAGGTGTTTTTAATTGTGCTTACTTTTCTATAGCAACAGCAAACTTATAACTTATAACTTTTAACAGGAAGCGATCTCCAGCAGAATCAGGCTCCGGGTGGGGCAGCTATGTGGTGACTGATTGGTGGAAAAGAGAGACCTCTAAAAAACGGGACAAATGACAGCTACACAATCATGAGAGTAAAGTTAATAATGGATGGATGGAGAAGTGCCCAGTGCTTCAGGCAAAGTCCCTCAATGTGACTAAGGGGTGGTTCAGGATCATAACATCCAACCCAAACTATAAGCTTGATCAAAATGGTTTATCAGCTATTTCAAGCATTCCCCCCCCCCCCCCCCCCCCCAATGAACTTACATTTAAAAAAACTAACTCTTGAACCTCTTGAACATTGGATTCAGTGTAAAATGTGATGATCAGCATTCAGTGACAGTAGTAGCAGTCTGCTCAGTTGTGACACCTTAACATTTGTGTAATAAACATATATACATATATATCTGTATTATACTAAGTACATATTCAGTGGTGAAGGGCAGTCAACATCCACTGTAGAGTTCCCATCAGATCCAGTCTGGCTTTTTAAAAACAGATTAGGATCTTCAACATGGCTTAAAATGAAATCTGATGAGGTCAGGGTGGAGACCACATTACGCACAACTGGGTGACATCAGCATGCAACTTTTTGGAGAAAATCCAGAGGTTCTCCAGATGCACAGTGCTTTCATTCAGCCTGCTGGACTGACCGAGTAGGGGAGGGTGTCATATATGAGGTTACTTGGCTGGAAACACCAAGGATGCAAAACACAGCTGACTGACCTCATTCGCTCATTACGTGTTTAAAGTTGAGTATTGTTATTTTGCTCTGTAAGAACCTCTCCCCCCTGCACTGTGTATGCTTATTCAAAAGCCATTTATGCTCATTTTGATGTCTGAAAATACTAATTTACCAACAAATTTATTTCATACACCAATTCAACTGCTCAATAACACAAATAGCTTGTCATATGGCAGCTCAGTGCATTTAGATATGTTGACATGGTCAAAGTGATCTGCTGAAGTTTAAACTGAGCATCAGAATTAGTGCCAGGCGGCCTAGTGAGCGGCAGTTCTCTGGGTGAAAATGCCTTGTTGATGTTGAGGTCAGAGGAGAACGATTAGACTGCTTTGAGCTAATATTACAACCAAGGTACGCAGAAGAGCATCTCTGTACACACAATACGTAGAACCAGTAGCAGAAGACCACACCGGGTGCTACTCTTGTAAGCTAAGAGGAAAATGATGCTGTATTTTGCATAGACTTAGCAAAACTGGACAACAGAAGATTGGAAAAACATTGCCTGGTCTGATAAGTCTTGATTTCTGCTGCAACTTTTAATGGTTGGATGGTAGAACCAGAATCTGGTGTAAACCCGTGAAAACATGGAGCCATCCTGCCTTGTATCAATGGTTCAAATTGGTGGTGTAATTTTGTTTGAGATATTTTCTTTGTATGCTTTTTACAGACTTTTGGGGCTCCATGTTTTTTTTATGGCAATATAAATAACAATGATAATAATGTCAACATAATTTAACTTTGAATCTTGCATTTGTTCTCTGAAAATTGTTTCTTTTTCTCTACATAAATCTAAATGTGCAGCTCACTCGATAATCCACCTATTATCTCAGACAATAAACAGCCCTTACTTTACAATGATCAGCACATGACACGAGCTCAACAATGACTTAACATTAAAACAATGACAACAACGCTGTGTGTCCATTAAGTGCAGTGTCAAACAAATGAGGTTGTGTGCTGAAATAACAAGCGTTCCTGACACAGCGGATGGTGACGCAGCAGCAATAAAAACAAACAGTGAGGAAGACTGTTTCATTCCTACCCCTTAAAGTAAATAAGGGTTTCATTTTTAGTAGATATAGAATGTGCAGAAAGGTGATTAACATAAGCTTAATTAAAATAAACAACTGATAATTTTTCTTTTACTCATTTAATCAATAGAAAGCAGCACCTCAGTTTTCTACCTAACACAAATTGCTGAATATTCTTCCAAAGACTGTGCATTAGATGCCAGCAGGATGTTGCATGTATGGGTGGAGGCGGCACCTTGCAGCTGCACTTCTGAAAAATCTTGGGGGGGGGGGGGGGGGGGGGGGGGGGGTGGTATGATGGCCTCAGATATGTCCATGAGGAAATATAAAATGCAAAAGAGGTGCCAAAAATAAAAGCAGCACAATCACGCCAGTGTGTGAGGAATCTCACAGGGAGTTCACTTGGCTGCTCATTTTAGTAACATCTGTGAAATCAAGCTCTCTTAAAAGGACTCATGAAGTTATAGCCTTCATAAGGCTCGAGTAGATTAACAAATGCGTCTTTGTACTTTAACTTATGGCGCTGGAGGGTACAGTGATTGAATCAAGTACCAACAGATCATAAGGATAATGGTGCCATCTAGTGTATATTGCTTCCTACTCTGGAGCAGATTAAGACAAAGCTAAATGCCCGCAAACCCTTGAAAGGAAGACTACATAACCTGATCATTATGGTCTAATGGTCAGGGGTACCAAACATATGGGCCAGGGGCCAGAACTAGCCTGCCAAGGACTCAAATCTGGGCCACAGGACACCTTTTGAAAAAAAAAAAAAAGTGCCTACTTAAGGAGGGCAGTGTATTGGACTTAACTATATTTACGTTTTATAGGTTTTCCTACTCACATTCATATGACACCAATAAAAGTAAATAATTTCCAGTTTTTCCACTATCTACAATAGAAAAATTTGTTATGGTGGGTTCACAGAAAAAAAACAACAACTATTAAATAATGTAATAAAAGTTTACTTTTTTAAAAAAAAAAAGAAAAATAGTAAAAACTTTTATTAATGTACAGACTGGGCAATGAGCTACCTGAAGTTTGTGTAAGTTTGCATAATTGTTTCTTACAATTTAAGCCCAAAGAATCGTGCTGGCAGATTCCTGCCATTAACTACAGCAACATTTCTTTGTCATCTGAGCGTGGGCAGGGGGGGTGTCTGGACTTGTGAAGTCTTTCCAAGCTCCTTAGACTATGATGACCTAACATAACATTTACTTCCCATGTGTTCCCATCATAATCAATGTCCAGGATATTTATTTGCACATATAGTTTGATGAGGAAAAACCAAAGATTTAATAAAAAAAAAAACAATATAAAAAAAAAAAACAAACAAAAAAAAAAAACAAACACCACATTGTTGTATTTAGAAAAATCAGGCACAGTTGTTTGCTCACTCTTTTAAATTAGTTCCTGTTTATACCCAAGATGTAAATATTTTACACCCGCTCTGCACTGGCAACTAAAGACTTTACAGTACTCTGACACAAATGAAAGCCAACAGGGTTCAGGCAGCTGAGTATCAAACTATATTTATTGTATACAGTATAAGGACAAAAAAAAAATTAAGAAAAAGAACATTTGCCAACATCACCATGCAAATCTAAAATGTTTAAATTTGAAACGCAGGTGAAAATGAACAAAAACAAAAAACGTTCCATCAACACACAAGCATAAAACAACGTTAATGTTTGGATAGACTTTTTACAAACTTATTCAAATTGGCAACATGTCATGTATGTATGTATGTATACAATGAGTGAAATACTTATTCTTGGATGAGATAAAATGTCTCTGATAAAAGGTGAGAAGTTTTTCCCCTTTTAAAGTCCTGGACAGGCATAAAAATCAACTTTACACATGAAAACAACTGTTTTTCTGCTGTGCAATACCACCAACCACTGAGTTACAATAACTTTTACATCTACATTTTTATATTAGTCAAACCCTTTTATAAAAAGAAACCTTTTCATTTAGCATTTTTGGTCCAAGAACCTTACTGTACTACCAGTCAGATAAATCTACTTTGAAGGTAACAGTATTGAGGTAAACCACCCATATGACGCTTTCCAAGCACAAGTATTTCTCCTGTTGAAGATAAACTGTGCATGGACAGATTATTTCTAAATGTTCTTTTAAAAACGCGACTAAAATCTACATGAGAATAATGTCACAAAATCTCCCATCTATGAACAGATCACTACTGACTATCCCAGCAGCATTCCTCATAAGTACATGAATATTTAAATAGTCAAGTCCATCCTGAATATGAATTCTTACCATTATCTGGAAAAAAATTAAACAAATATCAAGAAACAGAAAAGAAAGCATGTCATTTAGCTTACTCAGACATCTGAACATCACAAAAATCCCACGATGGTCCCGTCATAACAAGCCATAATATGAGATGTATTCTGTCCTTATGAATTTCAAATCGGTTTTGGTGAATAAAACATTAAGAAGTTACCTAGTCTCAAAGTCGGTATTTGGCCCCAAATGATCATTATTATCATTTTTATTTTTTTGTTGTGTGAAGTCTTTCATTTAGGGAAGCACAGTCGAAAAACCTAATAGAAAAAGAAAACTGAATTGAAAAGGAGAAAAAAACCAAAACAAAAACAAACAAAAAAAGTGTTGACTCTTTCCACTTAACAGACTCCTCCCGTCTGTTGCTGAAATACATCAATAGTGTCTTCATCCTCCATCTCCAGCTGCAACAAAGACACGTGCACATTAGTCTCTCAGACCATAAATGTCTTGACAGGAAGTTTTCAGTAATGCTAATAATATCATGTAGGCAGGTTTCCCTGCCTAAATTACCACTTTTAAATTACCATGTTAGGACTGTTTTGTTTGTCTGTCTTTTCCCTGAGGTGTGATATATATTATTAGAGTTAAAAGGAACACTGACAATTTGGTGCACAAAAAGAGCTTTCTGAAATAAATAAAATTTACACATATTTTGTACCCTGTATGTGTAAAGCACAACTAATATTGGATAATGTTTCCCTGAAAAAAGGTCACTGCAGACACTGGACTTTTACCATAACCCCACTTTTTTTTTTTGATAGGTTTGAGGCAGTTGCACTTTGAAATGATTTCTACTGAACAATCCTGAGATAGATACAACATCCAGTCTGTTCAATGTACCAGCTCCACTAAACAGTTCCAGATCAACATGCTACAACCTGCATGTGGAACAGCTAGTAACAGTTCCTTTGTTTATGTCTGAAGGATGTCTTCTCCAGACATACTTCAGGTAATTCTGCTCAGAAACACAGTTTTGTCTAATCTGATTAGCATCTGATTAACATTCGCCTGGAAAACATTTGCGCATGTGGTCAGCAAAAAGCTTTTGTTTAGCTTTGCATGTCCTTTTTGGACGGCAGCCTCAGTCTACAGCAATACAAACTCATTAGTGTCTCCAATGGTCCAGCAGCTTCCAGTTCATGATGGGTCTATGCCTTGATGGGTTCACACCATCCAAACCAGCTTCCATTCAGCCAACCTCTTTGGTCTTTTCAGACTTTGGCTAACTTGTTGACCATTTGAACCGATGGTCTTGTAATGTGCAGCTGTTCAGGAATTTGTCACATACACAAATATAGGTTTCCCTTTCTCAAATCTGCACTGAGCGTTTTGGACTTTCATTCTGCTTTTTGTCAGTCCAGTGGCAAAAAGCAAATGGTTTGTGAGAAGGTATGAGCTTTAGTCAATCACAATTATTAACAGAAGGCTGGAAGTTTTTCAGGAAAGAGAATTTAGAACTTACAGCATCGCCAATTTAAAACAATAAAAATTTGAAAATCTGTTGAACGCTCGCTCTGTGTTAGGGAAGACAAGCTGCCTCAAGCAGAGTTCAAGTATCTTGGGATCTTATTCACAAGTGATGGGAAGGTGAAGCGTGAGTTGGACTGCTCGACTGGTGTGATGTCAGGAGTAATATGCGCTTGTGCTGGCACATTAATAAAGAAATGGGCTAAGCTGAAAGCAGCTTTCAATTTACTAGTCCATCTACATGCCAACCCTAACCTGTGGTTATGAAATACGGGGTAGTGACTGAAAAAACAAGGTCACAAATACAAGTGGCAGAAATGAGTTTCCTCTGTAGGGTGGCTGGGCTCAGCTTTACGCCTGATTTATGGCGTTTTCATGTTCACCACACACCCTCCGTCATGAGTGGTGTGTGCACAGTTTGACGTCACATTGCCTGATGCACACCCACAGTATTTGTAGCGCCTTGACTGGTCGTCCGCCTCTCGACTTTTGCAAACTGGCACGTTGTGCCGCAGCTAAGCTAAAGAGATGTGTGTACAGTCATTTAGGATTTTACAGTCATTTTGATGATATTCCAGTACAGAAGCTCAGATATATCATTCAGGAGAATACTCCACCGGGTTCCTGCACTTAACGGCAGGAAAACTGACTGCGTGATGATGATCTAGACTTCTGGGGGAAATTTACGTCGTAACCGGAACCTTTAGATCCTACCAGTAACTTCCCAAGTAGCTTGATGTGAACCTCCTGACAAATGTAACTACATGTCTGGTTGATGCACCTCGAAGCAACTGAATGGCTTGGAAGGTTACAGCATAGGGTTAATAGGAGTTTTCAGTTACGTCATAAGTAACGATGTAGATTTCCCACAGTCTAAATCACGCTTTAAAGATAAGGCAAGGAACACAGAAATCTGAAAGGATCTCTGGAGTAGAACCACTCCTCCTACAAAAGGAGCCAGTCGAGGTGGTTAAGTCCTCTCTTTGCAAGGCATGCCCAACTGGGAAGAGAACCCAGAGTGGCGCCAGAAACGTCTTCCTTTTCTCTCTCTCTTTTAAATGTCAAAAAAGTTGCTTAAAACTAAAAATTATATTTTTATTTATCAGGCAAATAAACTAAATCCACATTTTAGTGGATTTACTATTTTTTCCTAATTTTTTAGCATTCTAAATATTACTGATTAAAAAGGTTTTACATCTTTATCTTTACTTATTTGGCCAAGTTTGAGCAACAAACAAAGAATTTGACTTTGGTTTACTTTGCATTCAAAATATTTGTTAAGCCCTGTACTATTTCACACTGTTGCAACTATAAAGCAGCTAAACACAGAGCAGAAAAAAAAAGTGGTCTTATGCTTCACACTATATAAACGTATAAAACTGATACCCAACGCTGAATATCTTTTCATTACGCATAAAAATACAAGAGGACAAGTAGATCTTATCCTCTGATTTGGCTGTTACATGCCATTTTGCATCACTTTAATGACGACATTACGAATATCCAACCAAATGCATTAACTTTATGATTTATAGCTGTAAGTCTTCACTTTGAGGTTGTGATTGAGCATTTTCTGGAGAAACTGAGATGTACAACTTGGCCTGAGGGCTGTACTTGTTGTGCTGGCATAAAAGACTTTCTAGTTAAAGAAAACAAGGGCAATGCTATTTTGCATCTTCAAACCTCCACAATGAACTGGGCCTTTAGTATTTTACCAACCTGTGCAGGTGTGTCTGTTTCATTAATTGGTTGTCCATCAAACCTAAACCTTATCTGCCGAATTGACAATCCCTGGAAAAGACAGAAAGGAATTTTCTCATAGATTCTGCATCTAGTTATTCATTTACAAAGTAATACGCAATAATATGAGCAAAAAAGCTCAAAGGGCCCCATACCTGTCTTTCGCAGTATGCTTTCATTAGCTTGCTTAATGGAGTGTGCCTTTTAATTTTGAACTGTACAACCGAGCCATCCTGCCCAGCTACCTTGAGGTTAATGTGGTCGTTCTCCGTCTTCACTCCTTCCTGCAACAAAAGCAAAAAAAGTCACCAACAGAAGCGTCCGGGAGTAAGCCCCGATTAGTTCAAAGTAGCAGCCAACCTAAGTTAGCCAACTACGTTTACAAGAAAGCGTGATAACGGAGGGAGGTAGGTTTCAAACCCAAAACCCGCACGCATACACACTTCCTTTCGCCTTCTCCCAGCGTTAGCATAGCAGGCTAGCCCGTGTTCAAACTGGCGCAGAAAGCCACAATGGCGCAAACAGTAAGGGGAAAAAAACAAGCCATTCATTTCACTAGCACTCTCTGTTACCGACATTAGCAAACATAGTTTAACTGAAAGGTATGCCGATAGGCAGGAGGCTGGATACGAAAGATACAAAACAGGGTAGGCACAAACTGAGCTTAAAGCCAAAATATCCGCAAATTGAGCAACCTTTGTTTCCCCCGTCTACCCGCTCAAACTAGGAAACTGCAGCCTTTAAGCAGCACTAGCTTAGCAGAGCATGCTAACGGCTGCTTGCAGCGGGCATGATGAGCACCCTAAAGGTGAACATGACCCAGATGTGTCCCTGTAGGAGCGCTGCACCGACCTTTGGCTTTTCTTCAGACATTCTGCTATTTCCTCCGGTATTTAACAGTAACGTGGACTCCGGCTGATAACGGTGAAGCGGTTTATCAGCTCCTCCGGCTCTTTCGTTTGGCGAGGGAGCGCGCAGTGATATTTAAAATGTAATTCGACCAAAAACGTCACGTGATCCATTTTTCGTCAGGGCCGCGGATGCGTGAGCGTCCGCTAATTTGCGCACTCCCGTGACATAGGGGAAACAAAAGGGCCCTGATCAAGGAAAACGCGGGAGCTCAGGACAGAAGCTTTCAAATGGCAGCTAATTTACCATGGAAGCTGGCCACACTCATCCCATTACCATAGTAATTACATAGACTCGTTATTATTTATCCCTTGAATCCAAAAGTTGTAATTTTTATTTTATTAATCTTTATAGATCTGTCATATACACTTAGGTCTTTAAGTTTTTGGATAGTCACACCTTTTCTTGTTATTATGTCATGGATGAGCAGTGATTTTGCAAAGTGTTGCATAAACTTTGTCAGCTTTGAAATTCAAGATTACAAATAAACATATCAGAGATTTATCAAAAACTCTGAAAAGGACTAAAGTGCATGATTACAGAATTCTTTCCATGGATAAGAAAAACACCTCCACAACATCTAGCTAAGTCAAGAATGCTCCTGAGGAGGGACGTGTATTATTGTCAATCAAGACACGCCTTCATGAACGTAAAGAAAGAGAGTTTAGTTTAAGGTGCAAGCCGCTGGTCACAGTCAAGAACAAGAAATCCAGAGTAGACTTTGCCACAAAGATTCTAAAACAGCCTACACAGTTCTGGAAAAAAATTATTTGGGCAGATGAAACCAAGATTAATTTGTACAGAAATTTGGGACTGTATAGAAAAATGTCTGTAATCAAAATCCACGGAGGTGGTGTATAAGAGGCAAAATTACAAAAATGAGTGATGAATCACCCCAAAACGTATTATCCGTTTTGTTATTGTCATGGTGGGGCTGGACCAGAAGACAAAACAAGTGAGCAGAATATTATTCTCAGGAACTGAAACATTCTTAGATTGCTTAATTTCCACTGTCAGTTGGGATATTTTGCAAAATTAACTTATTAAAAATATTTTGAAATTTGATTTGTTCATAGGCCAAAACATAAAAGAGCATGTGTGAGAGAGACAGAGGGAAAAAATAAAACAACTAAAAAAAATGTATGATTTTTTTAATTTATTTTTTTATTGGCAGATGATTCAGATGCAGTTCAAAAACACGCATTTTCTTTTGTTCAATAAAAAACGAAAATAATTCCGGAATGCAATAAAAATGGAGAAAAGGACAAATATGTTACATGAACTATTTAAAGAAAAAGAAGTGTTGAGCTGCAGACATGGATGAGTCAAATCGAGTATATTGTAAATGTAGTATGAAAGTGAAACTGCTTGTTACAGAAGAAGCACCACAGCACTCGTCAGCTTTGGACTTTTACAAACTAAACTGGGGATGCTTGCTTTTTCAAATTAAATTGAAATTAATGCATAAGAAATATTAATCAAGCAAAACAGTGCAGCATCAGGCTAGGAGTATTCTGAAAACACTGTCGCGCTGAAATCAATCAGACAGTCACAGTTTATCATGAGCTCCTTGTACGCTGTATCTCCGTGTTACTGGCTTCAATAGGATCAACTTAACGAACGGCTGCTTCTCCTTAATGATCATCCATACGGGCGTATGGGTTATCCTTCGACAAACCTGAGAAGAATAATTGAAAAGAAGGATGTGTAATCAATAAAACCGAGTCCAATTGTTTATAAGAATATAAATTATTCAGGGAAGTTTGGTTTACATTTCATTAATGTGATTTAAAATCTAAGTCTTTTGACACTGAATTCTAGTTGATCAAATATGTGCAGTACAGTATTTCTCCAGTAGATGGCACTCAATGATAGTTTTTTCCGCCCTCTTTGTGTAAATGGATTTTTTAATTTTCACATTTTGTTTTCTTCTGCTCAAATTCCATTATCGTTATCTATTCCTTAATCTATCTCATCTTTAGTGTTGTGGTTTATTAATTTTTTTCTATTTTGCTGCTGTTTGATCACTGCGCATATAAACTGAGCACTTTCAAAACAAACCTCCCTCATAATCAAAATTTACATTTCATAACCTGTTCAAGCCACACAGAAAAAAGAAATTAGTCTCACCGTATTTGTGCCTGATTTCATCGTGCCTCATCTGCATTTCTGACCTCCTGAGAGGGAAACAAAGACAAATTGTTAGGCAACAGAGGACACTGACACTGTCACATGACACTTAGTTTATGAAGTAGAAAGCAAAATTTTCACAGAAAAAAAAACTTTCCTGCCTGTCAATCTTTTTTTGCGCTTTTTTTGGCACCGTCCAATTAGTCTAATTCAATTATAACAGTTGTGATGAAACACAAAGCCAAACAGTAGCGCTGGATTCCCAGAATATTTACTTTTCCAGCGTGGTGTCTAGGAGCAAAATGAACCAGCACCCCGTGAATAAGATCAGCCTGCTGTTTATCTAATGAAGTTAAATTCATTTTCAATCTCAACAATAAACAAGTGACATTATGTTTCTTATTTCTGATGTAACATCAATGACTTTATGCCGCATAATAACATAACACATTTAGTTCCTTATGGATGAGGTCGACTTTTACACACATGCCAGTGTTTAAGTCACAGGCTAGAAGGTTTGTGGTAACATATACTACAGCCTAAAGTAACATTAATTTTATGTTTAATGGCTAAAATTTGATAGTTGAGATTGTACAAATAACCTGTGAATGTTCATGTCCATCAAAAGGATAAATGTTAAATTCAGTTTAAGACTTAGATGACTAATTAATAATCTGGGAGACTTTGTGAACAATCTTCATGTTTCATAACTGTATAGTTATGAAACATGTAGAGTCTCTGCTTCTGTGTGAAGCAGACATGCAGAGCTACAAAAGCTTTCATGGACTAGTGCCTCTAAATCTGATGGCCATAAAAAATGAGCAACATCAACCTGCAGCAACAGATAGAGCGATGGACCGTGGAAGAAGAGAGCCTGAGAAGAAGGTAGAGATGTCCTGGGCATGCCCAACATCACAAGACAGTTGCTGGCCTGGAGCCCATGAAGAAAAAGAAACAGGGGAAGGCTGTGAAGCACCTGGCATGGGTTTTTGATGGCCTTACTAGCCTAACTAGATTTATTTCATTATCATTATCAGGGTGTGGCGTCAGAGGAGGCTGACCCACACAGCTGATCTCTATTACTTAATCATGCCTCCCCTATATGAGCAGGATGCCAGGAGTTGATGAGAGAGCTGTGTGCTGCACTGGAGTGAGGCAGGTGGAAAGCTGCACAAGCAGGAAAATTCAATAACACTGTAAATAAAACCTTTGCGTGCCTTGGGTCCTTTATACTACAGTATATGGATCAACTTACTCAAGACCTTACACAGAACTCTATATTTTGCCCATCTGAGTCAGGCACAGTAGTAAGGTTTCGGTTAATCAAACATTCTGAAACTATGTTATATGCATGAAGATTTAAGTTAAAACACATACTCCACAGACATTCACCTCGCTTTCTGGCGGTCTTTCCTCAGCCGAGTTTGTCGCTCCATCTGCATGTCTTCTCTCTTTCTCCTATTAAAAAGACATTTTTGTTTACATCAATTCACCACCTTTATGTTTCTGCACATAGACATTTATATTAAAATATGAATATCAAAGATGAGCATTTGCTTTTAGCTTTATACATTTACAGAGCAACAAAATTGAAGGCAGTTATAAAATCAGAAAGTTACTGCAGCCACAAATTCTGGCAGCCTTCTGGAGATAGCCGTATCAGCCTAGCCTCACAGAATAACAACCCATTGTGTTCCCATCCTCCTCGTCCTCCTCCTCCTCTTCCTCCTGCTTCTGCTTACATTTTGATCCAGATTTAACAGCGAGCACTTCATGTGACTTAATGCTTACCCAAGTTTTTCACACTTGCAGCAGCAGAAGCAGCAAACAAGAACAGCGATGATGATGATACCAGCCAGCACCGACGCGGTGATGATCAATATCTGGAAGTTGACTGTAAATCAAACGTGGACACAAGGACAGATTAAAAAAACACCAGCTTGCATGAGCAAATCTTATCATTAAGTAAACATAGCAATGAACTACTAAGTGGAAAAGATACTGATGTATTTTACTTAGAAGATGATTATGATTTATGAAGAAGACCTGCACCACAAAAGAGAAAAAAAGCACACTTATAAGTTTTTCTTTCTTGGCTGACATGGTACATTACAAATTATTTTTCTTACTGGTTAATCTTGCAATCTGGGCTTTTTCACTTATTTGTTCAAAGTCTAAAATGTCATAAATGTATTTTACAGACAACTTACAGCTGCAGTAAGATCTTCAAACTGGACTCAAAGTCCAAACTCGTATATTCATTTTACCGTCCAGCAAGAAAATGAGAAAGTCATCACAACTGAGAAGCTTTCCTGGACAATGTTAAAAATATATTTCCTCCATGCAAACATCGCGCATTAAATAATAATAGTAACAACAGTGTGTTTGCCAATCTTACGCCAGCATAGCCCCCAACGTGCATCATTCAGTGGACAAACGCTGTTGGAGGGCAGGATGCTCTTCACCGGGTATTCGATGCATTTTTTGGTCGTTATGCACCACAGGCACTGCAACAAACACAGTCATAAACAGTTACATTTTATCTTATAACTTCCCCTTTTTATGGCAAACATTTACAGGATATGTTTTTGGCTGAACTGCAGGAAACTTACTGTCACATTCTGCAAGCATTCATCACAAGTGGTGTTGGATTTCACGGCACAGGGAGCTGAAACAGAGATAAGCTATGACACACACCTACAAGAAGTAAACTAATATAACCCCGAGAGAATTTAACTTTCTGTGACATATTAAGGATCCTTGCAACAAAAGAGGTAACATTAGCCTAACTGAGGCAGGCAAAAGAAACTTTTCCTTTTGTGTTTGTGTGTATGTGTGTGAATACTACAAGAATATGTATAAAGCAACTGAGGGTTATCTTTACATTTGCTTCTACGATTACGATAAGTCCACTGTGCAGATGTCATGTGACTGCCTCCTGACCCGTCTCTGGCACTCCAAAACAAAGCGCTGCACTAACACATACAAGAAGAACAAACTTACTGTCCGCTGGAGCAGGAGTCGGTGTTTGCGCTGTAACTGTAATAATACAAATACCGCAGGAAATTAGGACAAAAACAAAGGCGGACGGGCTGTACATGGTGACACGAGTGCTGGACTGCATGGAAAAAACAGAAAGGCTCGAGAGGAGTGAAGCTGAACCCCTGGTTTACTAGCGGTGACGTCACGAACTCCTGACGCTGGTGTCATCAAGCAGCTGCAGGGTGACACATCTCATTGAAAAACATGTTTTATTATTGGGAGGGAGAGCGGAGAGTAAGGACACACTGTGCTCATTAGCTCTCTGAGACTCAGCACATATCAGAAAAAAACACTTATATTATTTATACTTACTCCGTATTTGACAGACATGGAAAATCTTTACCACCTCACACCACAATGCTTGCATTCATTCTAGCTTTAAGCTCCTTATCGTATAATATTGACGTTTGAGTGAGATTTATTGAGGTTTTGTTGTGTTTTCTATTTTTTTTTTTTTTTGATTGATTTTGTGCCTTTCCAAGCTATTCTGCTTTGGTAGATTGTATTTATTTATTGAGCTTAGTTGGTTTTCATCTTTTAGCTATTGTAACACCGTGATTTCGCTGTCATTGGGATAAATAAAGCATTTCTTGTCTTCTCTTATCTTTTAAAACTTTGCAGATTTGAGTTTCTAAAACAAAAATACAAGCAGCAAATAATTAATGGTATATAATTACGGATTTTAATACGACTTTACTGACCCCAGCACTACCAACCAGCAGTAGTCCCATCTATCTATCAATCTATCTATCTATCTATCTGGTTCTACTAAGGACTAGCTGATCACCACCAAGTGTGAGCACCTCTATAAAAGCATTACTTTTGGCAGTTTGCTGCTCTCAGGTGTGTATTAACACAGTGGAAGCAGGAAAACAATCAGTATTGATCTTAGAGTAGCAATCCGGGAAAGGTTATTAGACCATTTCCAAGCAATTTAAAGTTAATCATTCTACAAAATGTTATTCTCAAGTGGAAAATGTTCAAGACAATTGCCAATCTTCCGGTGCCACTAAAGTCACTCCAAGATCAGACTGTGTAATCCTCAAAGAAACTGCAAAAATCCTAAGAGCTACATCTCCGACTCGACAGGCCTCAGTTAGCATGTTAAATTTTAAAGTTCATGGCAATACAATTGGAAAAAGACTGAACAAGTATGGCTTGTCTGGAAGGATGCCAGGAGAAAGTATCCTCTCTCTTAAAAGTACATGGCAACACAGCTTAGCTTTGCAAAGTTGCATCCGAACAGACCACAAGACTTCTGGCGCAATGCCTTCAAGACAGACGAGATTAAAGTGGAGATGATTGGTCATAATGCACAGCACCACGTTTCTTGAAAACCAAATACAGCATATCAGCACAAACATCTCATACCAGCTGTCAAGCATGATGGTGGAAGGGTGATGATTTGGGTGTGTTTTGCAGCCACAGCATCTGGGCACCTTGCAGTCATTTATTCGACCGTGAACTCGTCTGTAAAGTATTCTAGGGTCAAATTTGAGGCCATCTGTATGTGTGCTACAGAGCAGGACAATGTTCCCAAGCACAGCAACAAATCCACAAGAGAACAGCTGAAAGAGAAAAGAATCAGGGTGTTGCAATGGCCCAGAAAAGTCCTGAGCTCAACCTGATTGAAATGCTGTAGCAGGACCTTAAGTGAGATGTGGTAACGTTTTGCAATATTTTCATGTCATAAAGTCTTTTCTTTGGTTTGTGTTTAGTTTCATCTCCATGTGCTGTTTAATATCCCGTATAATGTTGTCAGGTAGATATGATAAAAGACAAGACGGATTCAAACAGCTTTTGAAATACAATAATTTATTAAAGCATCTTTAAATTCTGATATAAAACATTTTCTGATTCTTCTTCAAAACAATCAGAAATCTCAGAAATACAGTCATCATCGATGGCAAGATCAATCTCTGGTTTGGCCGCCGGCAGCTGACCAGAGCGCCTAAGTGAGTATGATTGGAGAGCTATGGAAGACAGTGATGTAATGTGAGGTAAATACTAAGTTTAATATGTTGCGATCACATCATCCTATCATGAACTATACTGTAGGTTGGCATAAGCTTGATTCACTTGTGTTCTTTTACAATGGCATAAGCGGAGCAAACATCTTCTGGTTAGTGAGACAGTAACAGAAACTCAGCGAGTTGGGTGCTGAGGGCAACACACACAGCAATTACTTCAGCAGTGGCGAAAGCTGAGAAACATGACACAGAGTGGCTAAAAATCAACAGTAAGTTATGAACAGCTCGTCCGCTTCTGAAACACATCAGTTTTCCTGCATCCACAAATAACAGACACAGAAAGTTACAACAAAACTGTGTCACTGCATTTCAAGCACACTATTCGCTTCTCTCAAACAATTTTTACACTTCAATAAATAAATAACCCATCCTCACATGGCTGCTGACATCGCTTAAAAAACCCCCAAACAAACAAACAACAACAAAAAAAAAAAAAAATCAGAGAAGGCGTTTTCATGTATACTTTGTCAAACACGTCCGCGAACATCAGCTTTGGCTTTTACGTACACTCAGCTCAAACATGACATCAGCTCGACCCCGAGTGCCTGTTTGAGGACAGAAGCACAAATATTATGACCGATTTATTCATCATCGCCTTATGAGACAATACAGTGTTTATAGACACTGTGGTGCAGTTGATATTCACATTTAATTTCTCTTTCTTGTCTTACACGAGGCAAACTGCAGTTAGAACTACAACTCACCATTTTATATTATGATCCTGCAAGGCCACGTCTACTCTTAAAACTATTACAATAGCCACAAGGCAAAGTGAAGAGGCTAAACTTTCTGCTTCCTGGGAGAATGACAGTTATTCTACACAATAACCTGAGGGAAACTCCATTTTAGGGGAACATTCATCACAACGGATCGCAGTATTCAACAGAATAACCGCTTTTAAAGGTGCCAGTTCAGTCAGTGTTTGTTTTCCATTGCAACACATTTACGACCTCTAAATGGGGAAGAAAAGCGCTATAGTGGCAATCAGAGAGTTGAACTGTCGATTTTGCGATGAAATTTGGGAGGAAAGAGCACGTGAGCTCCTGCGAATTACTCTGTACATTAAAATAAATCTGTGAAAGGATACCTGAATAGCTTTTCAAGTTGCGTGAGAAAGGACCAGTGTAAAGAGAAATGAGATCAGCTGACATTTTCGGAGACTGCACGGAGGGCGCCGGCACACCATCGCTTGAATGGTTCCTGCATGTGCCTCAAGCAGTAAAGAATCAACATTGTGTCATGGCAGAAAGGAATCTTTCTGGGTGGAGATTGTCCGTGTTGCTACATTGCTCAAGTCAAAATCTCTGTTGCCTTTCCTTTGCCAGGTGTCGGTGGCTGAGTGCGTGCTGTGGTCCTGCCAAGCGGAATCACCTGATCCAGCTGGTTCCATAACTGGATACAGACTTCACACTGCAGCGCTTCTTCACGATCATGTTTATGTAAGCTTTCATGATCTTGGTGATCTCTCCAACCTGCCAATATACAGATGAAAGTTATTTTTTTTAAAAAGCTTCACTAATAAAGTAATGTTTAAATTAAGGGAAACCGACTCCTCTTTGTCTGGAACTGTGGCCCTTTTTGTTCTCGCAACAATGTTTTATCACTCTGAGAAAAGAAGCTCCCGCTAATGAAAACAAAGAGGACAAACGTGTGTACCTGCGGGGTTTCAAAGAACATTTCTCTCTCATCCACAGTGATCTTGTAGGTGCAGGGCTGTGGAGCACCAAAGAAGATGATGTGTTCATAAGGAAAGGTCTCCAGAGGCTTTGGCTCCCCTCGTTTGTAGACGGAAACATTCTCAGCGCTCACACTTAACCACAGATCATGTGGAAATCCTCCTTCTTTGCACTGCCAAGACACGAAAATACAGTATTATCAATTGTCAGTTTAATATTGCAGGCTGATAATGAACTAGGTAGACTGGGTATAGGCCAGATATAATGATAACCCACGTAAATACAGTTTGTTTGCTAATATCAAACTATCTGCTAATATTGCAGATGCTAAGGCTTTTTTTTTACGAGCTGAAACAATGTAACAGGTCAGTGTCAGTGTTCCTGCTGGGGAAACATTAATTATTATGATGTAGGAAAAGCAGTAGCAGGGCAATTAATCACACTTCAGTTTTCAACCTCAAAGAAATCATTTCACATAGTGAACTGAACAAATTTTAGATTTTAAGAGAAAGAAAGCGCTCGATCAACACTTAGCATCTACAGAGTCCCATTGTTAATGTACCTGAAGTGATAATGCAGGGAATAAAAACTCTGACTGGTCTATTACTGACAGCAATGTGGTTTAAGATTTAAGCTTACCTCAACATCAAACAGTGTGGATCCATATCCAGGCCACTCTTTGATGATAGTCATATATTTGAGCATAGCCTGGTGCTGGTCCAAACCGTTGAGGCGGGACCATTTCTCCATGATGCTCGCCCTGGTTGCAGACATCTCCTCCTTTATCCACATCTCTAGCATCTGCTCCTCCTCCATGCGCTGCTTCTTCATGGAGCCCGTCTTCAGCCCACGACGCAGCGTCCCATCGAGAAAACTGGTCCTCCGACGCTCCAGAGTTTGGCCCGACCCCGAGGCTCCACCCACCTTGGTAAACTGTAAGATGCGATTGCGCAGGCGACCCACGGGGTAGACGTTTTCCAGGTTCCACGTGACTCTTGTTTTGTCTCCATACAGAAACTGTAGGCGGAGAGCGGCAAGGTGCTGCAGGGTCTCTTCACGGGCAGGGAAGTGACCCCTGGTTAAACTCTCGTGGGCCTGAAGGAAGACGAAAAAACAAAATGATGCAAACTATGCACCTGATTTTCTCTTAAATAAACTAAAATATGAATGGTTAACCATACCTGCTCAAACATGAATGCAAACTCTACTCCTTCCTTTGGCATGCTTTCCACATCCAAGAAACAGTAGAGTTTGAAATATAGTTTCCATTGGCCTTCATCCTGGGCTTCCTCACTGCCAGCCATTCTGAGGAAGAATGCATAAATCTATCACTTTCACATCTGTTTTTATCTATCACTGCAATATCTTTTTTTCTTCTCATCATGTTCTGGACATAAATGTTTATGTACCTCTTAAAGTGTTTGCATGATGAAACATATTATCTGTTAAAAATGTATCCATGTGGTGTAAAACATACCTTTCAAATTTAGCCAAAACATCAGCGACAAGGACCCTGCTTTCCACCGCTTTGTCAACACTGTTGTTGTGCTCAAAGAGGGCAAACATGTTCCTGCTGTCCTCCATAGCCAGACCTCTGATTAGCTTCTCCACCACCTGAACAATAAAAGACAAGATTAAAACCACGCCTTTAGGGCACATTAGTATTGCTCTTTCCCCTGCTGTGCATGCTAAGGTAAAAAAAAAAAATCCCAGGGGCGGCTTGCAGAGAAACCTTTAAAAATTTCTATGTTGCAACTGCAGATCGCTCACCTCTCCAGCAGTGGTGTGGGAGTTAATAGAAATCTTGCAGGAGCCTCCCCCATGGCAGTAGACTGTGGTGGTCATTTCCTGTCTGTTAAGCAGTGCAATGATTTCCTCTTGGGAAGGAACAAATTCTCTGGTCTTAGTCTTCTTCAGAGACTCACCGATGAAATGGGCAAACATTTCGATTTCTGTGCCTGGGAACAGCTCCTTAATCCTGAGGAAACAGAAAAAGAGAGCGAACAATAAGTTTCAGCCAAAGTACATCTTTCCATTGAGGTTAACTGAGCCACATCCATGATGGAAAATTTTACATGTTTAGAAACTACAAAGAGATACCTGATATAGGGAGTATAAAGTCTGCAGGACAGGCAGTCAGCTCCGAAGGCCCTATAACTTTTAGTCCAACTATGGGCCTAACTGGACCCTTATTTTGATCTCAACTACAGACATATCTCTCCTTACTGTGACACTCATCTCCTTTACAAAATCAGAAGACACATGAACTCAAAACAACCTCCTTGGTGGTTTTTCCCAAGAAAATACGTGTCTCCAGCACCACATTTTAACATGAACACCCACACACATAAGCACTCATAAAATAAAAACAATATCAGTCATACTGTCACGGCTGGATGGTTTGCAACCAGGTGTTAATTTTTTCTCCCTGGAACATGCCCATACCGTTTCAGGTGAAACTTGAGGTAGCGTAGGATGCCTCGGCTGGGCAAGAAGGTGCAGCTCATACAGGTCAAGAGATGCCAGTGGGCGCGATTGGCAGGACTGTTTGGGTGCGGGACATGATTAGTTTGCTTGATCAGCTGACAGTAAACCTCATCCCTTAATGGCCTCAAGTCTTGACAGGTCTGCAGGATTCCCTGGATGATTGGCACAGGATCAGACACAGCCTCCATCTCCTGCAGCGAGTTGAAAATCTTCAGGGCCTCATCCTGCAGGCTGGTGTAACCCTTTTCTTTTTGCACTGAGGGAGACAGAAATTTGTAAAGTTAACCTTCAGCCTCGATAGTGAACTTGCTCAGTTGCCTTAAGTAACCAGTTATTTTACAACTGAGCACATTTGAATAGTTTTAATGTATTTAAAGTCTAAATTAATGTGCAAGATTTACAAGAAATGTTTTTTATGGCTTTGTGTCTCTAAAAACAGCTTTATATCCTAAAATAGATATTGTGGCAGATTCTGCTACTTACTGAAGAAATATACAACAATTTAAATTTTAAAAATCCATGAATAAAGGTACATTTTTCAACCAAAAACTGCTCAGCACTGAATATTTTAAATTTCCTGATTCTCGACAAGCAAATTCATCGACTGCAATAGTTTGCATGCAGCAGCTACAGGACAGCGCACTTACAGTGGATGCTGACATCTCCATAAGGCAGAGGTAGAAGAGGGGAGTGTAAAGGATGCTGGGTATATCTCAGGATAGGGTTCCTCCAGTATGTCTGCTCCACTGCCTCCACGTTCAAACTGCTCTCCTGGTAAGACAGAGGAGCAGATTAGTAATCTTACCTTTCAAATCATCGATTTTTCTTAAATAAAAGAAAGTTTACGCTTGATAAGAAAACAACAGAGCAGAAATAACGGCGATGATGCAGACTATCACTGCTGTAAATCAAGTACATGGCCAAGTGTATGTATGAAAAAGAGACTCAAACAAGTACTGAAGCAGGAAAAACTTAGGGCAAGAGAAGATCACAGCACACAGATAGTGAGTACAAGTACCTCACTTTATTACAGTGTGTGTCCTTGCCAGAGGTTTGCATGACTGAAAAAAGTTTGATTTACAATAATGTCAATGAAATGTGATGTAGTCTGTAGTCAAAATGGGGAAAACAGTGAATACCTTGATGTCTCTGATGAGTTGCTGTGTTGGAGTTTCAATGGGAACTTTGCTGTCTATGGCAGCCTGTATGGCATTCGCCCACCTCATGGCTTCATTCAGCATTTTGGTGTAAAGCCGATAAGAGTGTTTACGCCCATGGACAATTATATTCCAGTAACCTGGGTGAGAAGGAAAGATAATCATGCACAAGACAACAAAACTTCAGGAAATATCAGAAGTATTTTTCTACAAAAATAAACCATGAGGGTTAAATTGTGCAATTGGGGTTTATATATTTTCTTAAATGTTAAAGCTTAGGACCCAAGGATAACTTATGTGTTTATAAGCATTCATTTATTAAGATGGCACTGAAGTAAGTTTAACTGACCAGTGTCCTTGAAGACTTTCTCATCTGGCTGCACTACGGAGCAGAGGCTGTTGAGGACCAGTGTTCCCAGTTTGGAAGCACTACGCTCCGATGACTTGTAATAGTCCAGAGAGTTAGTGGTGAGAACAAACCAGCGCTTCTTCAGCTTCAGAGAAGTGCTTTTGGCTCCAGACTTCATCTCTTTATGGAGCCAGCCTTTAGGGGTAAAATAAGAAATGAAGCCCGAGTTGTAATACCTTCAATATTCTGTCCACCAGACAATCACGTAGTGCACAGCTGTTAAACCAGCACATATAAGAGGGCTGTCAGGACTGATCTTCCATCAGTGAAGCACAACACATCATCAGAGCCTGCCATCGTCCAGGTCACAACCTCCTCAGACCAAAGCAACCAGCATACAGCTTGAGACACAGCAGAGTGGGCAGTTTGATCATACACACAACACACTTCCATAGTTAAACTGATGGCAAATACAAAGGAGGACCACCTAAAAAAATGTGATAAAAGTGTAATATATTTTACAATAAGATGTGCAGTCTCTCTGTATATTTAAATTTTCATATTTCTACTTTTTTACTGGGGGTCTTGTGTGGCCATGTGACTTTAGCTTTGACTCTAAGCTCTGCACATGTGGATGTGTACAAACGGCAAATAAAGAGCTCATCTTATCTTATGTAGATAGATTAAATCCAATATCAAAATCCTCCTACCTCTGACTATAAATTCCTGTCCATCAACCCTAGAGTCTCCCTTAGATTTTTGCAGCAGGCCTATCCAGTGGTGCATCTCCTCAGGCATGTCTGTGTTGCAGTGGATCACTCTGTTAGCCGTGATGATCACAAACGAGTTTGGTCTGGGAAAGAAAACATAGCAAAATTGGGGTTTTTTTGTCCTTGTTTTTGTTACTCATGTATTTGCTGTGGGACCACAGGCCAGGGTTTTAATACATATATGTAATCAGGCTGGTGTTGAGGAAAATTGCTCATTTCTTACCTGTCTGGGTTGTCTGACGCACAAACAGAATCAATCAAGCCAACATCTAATGTGCCCTGGACAGGGAAAAATGGCGTTAATGGCAATAATTGTCAAAAATGTATCATTACTACAGGAGTATAATCATCTTTATATAAAAATATGTTTTTAAATCTAGCAATCTTTTAGGACCAAAGAAATGGATGGTGGTATGTGCACTTTTCTTCTTCAGTTTAGATTACTATATAACCCAGAACTGGACTGCTATGCGATTCAATTTCATGCTTCTTCACTGCTGCAGAAATACGGAGTTGAGGCTGGGGCCCAGGCAGGAGAGAGGTAAAACAGCACTAACCACTGCATTCTTTGGGTTGGCCTGTTCGTGGTGCATCTCCATGAGCTGCTCCGGACTGGCGCTGTGGACCCGACTCAGCACATTAAACCAACCGCTAAATGGGTCAGAGGGAGTTCAAAAAGCAAAAGTCAGCAAAAGTGTAATTGAAAATGACACCATGAACTTCCACTGGCAACCACAAGGGGGAACTTTATTTCTACACATCAATTTTACGGTGAAAGGAAAACACTATTTACAAAATAGCTGCAGTTTGTTCTGAGAAATCTGTGGATGTAATGTACCTGGCATCTTCAGGAGACTCTGCGTAGATGTGGTACGTCCTCTCCTCAGTTACGATATTCAGCGCATTTTCCTTCTCGTGATTGTCCACTATTTGCCTGCACAAACAAAAAGAATAAACCATTACTGCATGTGGCTATGTTTGTTTCAAGCTGGTAACAATGAGTTCAATCAAAGCTAAAAATAAACAAATCAAGAAACAGAGAACTGAGTCTTACTTGGCTGCACGGATATCGATGGTGCCTTTCAGCTTCTCTTCGCTGTCATTCTCGAAATACATGAGCTTCGACTCACGCAGAACGAACCAGCGCATCTTCCAGTTCCGCCGAGACAAAGTCGACATTCCTCCTCCTTTCTTGTAAAGCCAGCCAGATTTGAGGGAGTCCTGCTTTGCGCGGAACCACATGAAAGTTTCGTCTTTGAGGACGCACCAGCGACGGCGCCACGGGATCATCAAACCACCTGAGAGGTGAGTAAAGGATAATAATTTATTTTGTTTACTGTGAAATCTCTCTACGACAGATGGAGATCACACAACTTTGTGCACACAGAAAGACGCATCTCAAAAACACAATGCATAAAAAGCTCCCTCAGTGAGTTAAACTTCACAGCCCTCACATAAACCCGAAAACATCAGCGGAAAACAAATGCGTAAAATACAAAAAGAGCCTTCAAGAAAACTCACAAAATGGACATTAAAGCTGCACAAAGACAATGTGCATGCCTGCTGGTCAGTGTCTTGTTTTTATTAGGTCTACTCACTCTTCATGTAGAGGTAGCCATGGAAATATGGAGGCCCGGTGCCGTTCAGCAGATTCACTCTGCCATTACAAACTTCTTCATCTGTGTCAACATATCCATCATTGTCCTCATCGCTGTCAATGAACTGCAAAAAAAAAAAAGACAGCAGCATTTGGATAGATTAGACAGACTTTTAAACTGAAATTTTAAAGTAATAATTACTTAAAAAAATCCACAAAAGCAGAAATTTATAGCAACAATTTAAGTTAATTTCGTTTTTTTATTTTTCTGATGGTGAAGTCGAGCTGTTATTTTGCACTTTAAGGGCCTAAAATCTGTCTGACTTTGTAGCCACGGTGCTGCCAATCTCCTTTAAACTTGGCTCACACACATCCACCCACACAAACACACACGTGCCATTACATGCACCCATCCTTCTTTCCCTTTGACATTTTGCTGATCTCACAGTGTTGGGTCGCTGAGCGCAGATTCACCTGCTTGTCAGCAGAGCCAAAACAAACATTTTCAGCATTGCTGCTCAGCGATTCTTAAACAAGCCTTTTGATAAGACGCAGCCTTGCAGAAATGCATTTTCTAACCGACTTTAAGACAATCTCTCTTGAGGCAACATGAGGAAGTATAATAAGCGCTGAGGAAATTTAGGTGGGTTTCGGTGTACCGGAGAACAATGGCTTAAGTTAGACCGGATATGGAAACAGAAAATTCAGTGACCCCATGTTTTTGTAAACTCTGTGAGCAAAAATTTTAAAGATTTTAACAAACTATCCAATTTCTCCAGAGGGGATTTCCGGTCTTGGCTAGATTTACTGATTTACTTTCTTCTTCCACTGGACCTCAGAGTTCGTGCCAAATGTCTAGCTATTTAAAAGTGAAACTCCACACATTTTCCAGTTAAAACAACTCCACAGAATTTAACAGCCATGACGTTTTGTTGTTATTTCTCACCGAGTCCGAGCTGCCTCTGAAGGAGTCCAGGCTGTTCTGAGTGCATGAGGATTTTCGCAGCACCTCCTCGTCTGTGATATGGCCATCGTTAGTGCTAGCACCTGAACTCCCATGGGCCTCCTCAAACTCTTCCTGGTCATAGTCTGACTCTACGTCTGGCAGGTTCGTGTGAGTTGGCTCTTCATTTACAGGCTCAAAGTCTGAGGCCCTCTGGCATGGCCGCTTTTCTCCATTAGTAACCAGTGGAGGAGGTGGAGGGTGGGGGATTTGGGAGTCTGTGAGGACAGGGGCATGACTCAGTCCGTTGGGGGTATCTTGGCTTAGCTTTCCTGCTGCAGGGGAGGCTGATGAGGAGGAGACCACTAATCTTCCTGCAAAGGCAGGCGGAGGAGGGGGAATACTTTGGAATACTTCCTTATCAAGAGGAACTGCAGCTGGAGGTGGGAAGTCAGGCAAAGCGATGCGCTCCTCCTCCGCGTGGAAACCCTCATCTACTTCCTCTTCAGCTAGAGGTGCGGTAGATTCAGCTGGGTCGTGGAGGTTCTCCTCGCTCGAGAGGGATGGCTCCAAACCACCAAAGTCCAGCAGTTCCAAGAATTCAGTAGCCACACGAGAAGCCTCCTTTTCCAGTCTGTAGATCTCGGCATCCCTCATCTGACGCAGCTCCTCACGTGAGACGTCCCCAAGAAGTGACACGCTGTCTTCCTGCTGCTTGTGCAGACGCTCGATCTCCCTCTCGAGCCGCAGGATCTCCTCCATCTGACGGCTCTCCTCCTCAGACGTGTGGCTGTTGGACAGAGTCTGGGACAGCTCCTTCTATCGACCACACAAGTAAAGAAAATGCAGAATTGTGTTATTTATGTGAATGCATTCATGGGCATTCTTTATTTTCGACATTGGAAGAGAAACTGAAATTACCTTTTGACAAGCGCCGTTCATGAGTGAGTTCCTAAAAATAAAATATGAATACGTTAGTCATGAAATGAAGAAAGAAAATGACTTGACAGATGACTTGGCTACTCCTGGAAACTCCTGACGAATCACAAAAATGAATTCAAAATTATGTTGTCGTGAGATCATTCCAGATGTGACTGTTGTGGTTTAATTAGTCCTGTCACACGTTAACTTAGCATTTTTCTATTCCTGTAACAGTTAAAGCTGTTATTTCAGGCGCTGTTTTGTGTGTTAATGCATACATAGATCTGCACATCTCTTTCTGAGCCACATTATTCTTGTGAGTCTCATGAGTACTACATCGCTTAATATCAGAATCTCCGCGTAGCTCGTGACTATATGTTGCCTCTCAATTCTCCCTGTTTAGCGTGGTGTAGGCGGCATGAGATGTTGACAGGTTAACCTGCACTTGACCCCGCGATGACAGCCTTACCCTGCTTTTTCACAACCACTGGGAAAAAGCCGGAGCTTAAAAAAGCGTCAGTCCAGAGCCAATCGCAACGGTCACTCTACTTGTGAACCAACCAAACCCATCTGAACTCTCGACCTTAATTGTGATGGCACATCTGTAAAGTTTCGGCAGAGACATAAATGCCTGCTAAAGGGCTCAAAACTGCCTTTGTGGCCGATTCTCCAAAAGATGGTGTCACCTGCACCACCAGCACCAGCTGCCATCACAACACCCACACCCATACACAGACTGCGGTAAACACAGGGCATTGTACCTTGTCTTTTCTCCATTTTCTGCTAATTTCTGCTTTTCCTCTTTCTCCTTAATCAGTCTTTGCTCCTCCTTCTTCATCAACTCCTCCTCTGCCGTCCTTTTCAGCTCCTCTTCGACTAGCTTCTGTTTCTCCTCCTCCTCCTTCTTCCTCCTCTCCTCCTCCTCTTCCTCCTGCTTCCTCCTCTCCTCCATCCTCTTCTTCTCCTCCTCTACTCGCCTCCGCTCCTCTTCCTCTTCTCTCCTCCTCCTCTCCTCCTCCTCTCGCTTCTGCTTCTCCTCCTTGAGCTGTCGATACAGGGCTCGGGCCAGCTGGCCTCTGTGATGTTTCTGCAGGACAATGGCAGCCAAGCGCAGGCGGAGAAAGACGCGTCTCCAAAAGTGAGCGCGGTAGTTCTTCTGGATGGTGACGATGCTGGACAGAGCCCTCTTATACTGTTTCCTGAGGACGAAATCAAAAATTGACATTCATAATCGGCATAAAAATCATATTTAATCCAGCTTCACTGAGGAACATTGTGCCTCGCCACAAACATATTTGTAAAGTTGGACAGCCCTGCATGGCCTCCTCCTAACGCCCGCTGCTATTCTCTGTTTAAACAAACACACTGGTAAAAAAGCCAGTTGTGAACTGTGCAATGTTTAGAGTCTGACGAGCTTGTGCTCTTCCATTGTGGTGGTGTGGGCTGCTGTGTTTAGCCCTCTGACTAAGCCCCATCACCCACACACAATACATGCATTGAATACACACACATATAAACACGCACAAATACACGTGACTTTCTCAGGACCACACACACTGCTCCGACTCTCTGACCCTTAGCCCGACCTAGCCTCCACGGTAATCGCTTCATGGCCTTTATCAGGTCTCAGGATGGACCCTGACTGGAGATAAAGTTACACGTAATAATACAAAGACTTTACTTGTGTATTTGGGGAACTTTTCAAGGCCCTTCTTTAGTATGAATGTCTCTAAGGGAAGCAAACCCAGAACCTGAATGCTGTCATCAGTCCCATTATAGTCTCCCAGTGGAGCCTTTCAGAGGACTGTATGTAACGTTATACTGTATATGGCAGCACGCAGGTGGAGTACGGCTAGATGCCCCTGGGTGTCTGCGAATGCAGCTTCTTAAACCACCACGGTGATGGATGTTCTGCCAGTCAGGCGGAGTGGACAGGCGAAGAACTTGTTGCTTAGGCTGAAGACGGATTTACATAGATTTGCTTAAGAAGAAGTGCACTTCTGATAGTGTAGGAATAAATGACATCTCTGTTATGCTCAGAAAACTGTCTTTTTCAGAGCAGTCTAATTATCATGAACATCATTAGAGATGTAGTAATTCAGGGATAGCCATTTATAACTTGAAAAATGACGGTTTTGGCCTTTTTTTCCTTGAAAGGGTGTTGAAATCAAGCAATTCCTCATCTTTGAAGCTACAGGACAGCAGCACAAGTGGGTTAATACTTCATTAGATTGCAGGGAATCATCGGGATGTTGTGTAATTTCAATGAAAGCCAGCGCACTCTTAACCATGTGTCCTCCCTTTGATAGGAATCTTTTCTTTCATCAGACTTTTAAAATAAATGTTCATCTTAAAGAAATAAACTTAAAAAGATCCAAAGATATTACTAAAGTGACCAGAAAAATTCACACTTTGTTTGGGCTATTCTGCAGTCTCACTTCATCAGTTTATGAGTTTACCTTCCAATCTACAAGGCTTTCTAAGGTAGAAACTTTAATACAGTGCATGTGAGATATTTCTACACGGTTCTGCATGCCCGAAAACGGCTTCCTATCTACAATTTCAACACTGTGGTAATCGCTGGCCATCGCCAAGTCAGCAAGGTTTAAGCCCACTTAACACACATCCACACACAGGCACACATACAGAGGTAAACAAATGTGCAAATGATTCCACAAATGCACTTAATCCCCCCTGCCCTGCGCTCCTATGCACGCAGGTTGTACTACAAAACAAACACTGACAACTGTCTCTGCCACTCAATCATCCATCTGCCCCCCACCTCCACACTCCACCACTCACCTTGCCACATAGCTCAGGATGTGGGCGCGGATCACCATGCCAGCCCTGCGCCGCACCTCTTCCCTCTCCTTCTCCAGCCTTTGCTCCAGGGCCTCCTTCAAGAACACCTGCGGGAAGAGCAGCGCCACGGCCAACAAGGAGTGACACAGACACAAAGAGACACAGAGAAGGAGGTTGAGGGAGAGAGGGGGAAAAAATGGGATGGGTTAGTTCCTCTTCCTCTTGGTAAGGCTGTAAAAGAGGGCCCACAGAGATGTAAAGGGCCCCTGTTGTCTGCTGGCAGAACCCCGTGCCCACTGCAGAGGAAGCTGTGGTGCAGCTGAGGCTAGCAGGCTAGCTGCCCTCCCTGTCTGCAGAACAGAGCAGAAGGGAAAACTGGCACTGAGACTGCAGTCTTGCTGCTACTGCTGCTGCAGAGCCTCATTGTGTTCAAGCGTCCTTCCTGAGCATTTCCCTTCTGCTGCTACCGCTGCGTTGGTAGTTCGACTGACGTGCACAGGCAGAAAGGCACAGAGAGGGAGGGGAGAGGTAGGGAGAGAGGAGTGATGAAAGGATGAGGGGGAGGGATGGTGGCTGGTGTCCAGATAGAAAGCCACACCCCTCTTTGCTCATATGAAGGAAAGAGAAAGAGTTTAGTTAACCCTTCCCTCACTACTGGAGTTTTCTCGCAACCTTGTCTTTGTATGACTTTTGACAGCTCGAAAGTCACACTCGACTTAAATGAACATGCCTGCATGAAACATAATCAGATTTTCACTGTACGAATATGCTGTGAGGCTGGGAACAGCAGCCAGCTTAGACACGGCAGTATCTGTCGCTCAACTGGGTGATCAAGGGAAGACCCTTGCTCGCATGTGTATTTGTGTCCCAGATGTTGCGCTAATCAAAGGATCCCACAGCTGCAACCCTGCCTGCCTGTCTCGATAAAGTCTGTGAGAGGAGGAAACTTCCCCTTCATCCACATCCTTCCCTCGTCTGTAAAACAAATGGCTCACAAACACACATACACAATCCATGCAACATCACCAAAGCCCCTAATTCTGGGTACACGCTTCCTCTGCACACAATCAGCACATACATAATTACACGCAGATTGTTTCTCCAAAGGAAATGTAGCCCCCTTCTCCGTTTCAGTCTCTTTCCCACAGCCCACAGTACATTAACCTAAACCCCAAAATATTGCCCTGCCATGCACAAAATGAAACATACTCAGCCGCACTATGTCTTTTTGGGTTTTGCTTAGAGAAACTAGCCCTTTTTTCCTTCGCCTTCGATGTGTAGATACGCTTTGCAGAGCAAAGAAGTGAGCAGCGGCAGCCAGAGGTCAAAGGGCTAATCACAGAAGGGAAGCTTTACCCGCACGGTGACTTCGGGGATGTATACTGTGTGCATGTGCGAGAAATTTAATATAGATTGGCATGTGCACATTAGTGGTTATGGACCAATTCAAAAGGAACCAAACATGTGGCTCACATCAATTATTTCTGTCTTGATGTATATTACAGCATGCCATGTGTGCAGCTGACACTATTCATAGTCTGCCAGCCAAATTGGGTATTACAACAAAAGTGTCCAAAAAGAAACCAACAAATCCGAAATGTCTCAGTGATTTTTACAGCCACGCAGGAACCACAACTTAAAGCAGGAAGTTGAATGTGGATTTAGCCGATTTTGAAAGAACTCCACAAAACTGCTTTATTTGTATCCTTTCTTGTCGCAGTACTGACGCGTTCATGCTGAGTATTAACACAGGTTTTACTGTCCAGTTCAAAAAAAGTCATTAAAGGTTAATCATTCAGTGATAGCATGGAAAAAAGGGGCAGTCTGTTGGCGGTGGCGGTGGGGGGGATTGATGATTGTTGGAAAATGAGAGCAGAAAAGGAAGGACAGCCATTGATAAGCTATGCTGCCAACAATCATATCTGTTATAAGTTTTCTAAGATGAAGCATGATGTGTAACTTTCTACAAAGCTCTGCTTGGCTGCAACATTTCACCAGCGCCGTCCGCCTCGAAATCACACGCTTGCAGTTTAGTTTATTAAATCAGCAGCTCAGTCGGTGTCGAGGCTAACGCTCTGCTAGCTACAATAAGTTTGCCTCAGGATTACTGTAAGCCCCTCGGTTACAGTTACAGTAACAGTGTCAGGGTTTTTAGGAGCGGCCGAGTAACTCTGCGGTTGTCAACAAGAGAGCTGTAGATTGACCACAACCGGTCAGAAAAATCTTTGTGACATGAGTCACAGCAACTGTGGTACACATTAACAGCTCGGGAAAGACAGCAGCTCGACTTCTCGGGAAAGATTCGCTCCCAGATAATTACTGAGTGAAGCCTTTCAGTGCACTGTTTCATCTTAAGGGAATTGCGTGGTTTTTTTTTAAAGTGGCAATTTATTGTTTTTTGAGCATGCTATCAGAGCATGTAGCTGACAGAGGAGTGTACTGGAGAGTCATTCGTGAAAGAAAAACAGAGTGGCAGTTTATATAATCCATCAGGCTGCCCAGTTGTGTCTGTGTGCATGCATTTGTACTGTATTTAATACACTGTGGGGCCTGAGATCGGTTCACACAGATAAGGTGTGGGGGTTCACCTCCTATTTTGGTAACAAAAAGCTCATCTTCACAAGGTAAAACATTAAAATTCTTTCTGCATAATATTAGGTATATCAATTAAAATTTAGATTACTGGTAGGGGCAGGGTCAGCTTAGTGATTCTGGTTACTGAAAGATCTCAGGACATAAGTTAAAGTCAGTGCCATGTACTGCTAAGTGACATAAACAAGTCTGGGCATGTGTATAAGTGAGTCCATGTGTGAACGCGTGCTGCACCTTTGTCTTCCCCAGCTGCCACTCTTTCTTGTCTTTGTCGTGCAGTGTGAGAAGCTCTAAGCAACTCTCCTTCTCGTCCTCTGAGCGGATTTTGTTTGTCAGGATCATCTTGTACCTGCAGAAAAAAAAGAAAAAGAAAAAAAAAAGCATACAGCACAGATCTTCTTTCCTGATTTTTTAAAAATAGTTTTCGACTACAATATTTAGCCAATTATCTCAGTTTTATTGTTTGCACATATTTTTCCAACCTGCTGTAGAAGTCCTTAAAGGTTCTCCGGACAGGGAATCCAGCCCTGCGAATCTTTACAGTTTCCAGCATCCCGGAGTACCTCAGCTGGTTCAGGACAACGTCAGGATCAAACTGGTTGGCCTTCTGTATTTGGTAAACAACAAAACATGTTTTTCATGTCAAATAATAACAGTAAGACATCAGTGTTTAGAGTACTGATGCCATTTTTTTTCCTGTTGTGTGTTTTATATATAACCTTCCTTATTGTAGGTAGTGCAAAATGTGTTGCAGCTAAAACCTGCAGGCACACCTAGTCAAACAGTTTTACTGCTGAGTCGAGTTAAACTTGAACTAAAAAGTAAATTACCATGGCGAGGACTATCATTTTACATTAACAATCAGGTTACTAAAAGGAAAACGCACACCACCGGCGAGAGAAACCCGAACAGTGTTGAGCAAGACATAACCAGACGGAGTTGCCTTTTCTTTGAGGAATAATCAGCCGCATTGTTCACAGTTCTGTGTTACCAGTAATCCTCCGGCCTACTTATCAAAAAGGATCTGTGATGTCTGCCACCCTTCTACACAAGCTGCCTGATCACTGCTCTCCACACGAAGGCCATTTATCACCCAGAGGGCACAGAGTGCTGGATAAGCCCCACACGACCACAGCATTCCTCGATGTGTCAATCTAATTACAGGCTAATGCTACTACGCATGGAAACAGGCATACTTACAAAGGCACAGACACGCTTTGCATGTGCTTGTGCTCATAATCAAACACACACGTGAAAGGGCAGCCCTCCGCGCTCTGAACTCTGCTCTTTAACGGAGGATTTAGGCGGCTTGAAAAAGGTACGAAATGTTGACTTGCTTGAATGAAAAACAAGCTGACCCTTGCCTAGGTGACATTTATCCTAAGAAAAGCAGGAGCATGGAAATCGCATAAATACATTCTTGGTGTGCGCGTGTCTGGATGCATTTGCATGCATGTAATCATGTCAGAGGATTGTGCATGCCATGCCGTCATATTGTAGGATTAGCAGAGGCCCGGCTTGTTCCATCTTGACCAACCAAAGCTAGGTAAAGGAATACAAGACAGAGCCAATGAGAGCAGGGGACACATGAGACAGAAAGGCAGAAAAAAAAAGGAGATGGGTGAGGAAAAACAGACAACAGAGCAGTTTCCATCCAAGCAAGCAAGCAAGAAGCTGTGGAATGACGTATATGGAGTGGGAGGTAAAGAGTAGTGAAGGAAGGACAACCACCGCTCTGTGTACAATAATAACAGTAAGAAGGAGAATGTCCCTGGATTACACCACAGTCATTCACAAGGAAAATAAAGAAGCATGATATAACTGACACTCCAACTATCTAATAAACGATAACACAGATTAAGAAGCAGCTTGCAGTTCTGTGGTAAAGAGCAGTAGGGGAGCACAGGACTAGTAAATAAATACCCCGCTAGCTGGACCGCAAATACAGTTATGTGGCCTTATCTTGGCATTCCACTGGTGCAGCCAGATCAGCGGAGCATTAGCCAAGCTGCTGCAGCTGGAGTGGCCAGTACTGACCTCTGACCTCTGGCAAAGAGGCTAAAGTGGTAGGAATGTGCTGGTACACAGCCCTTTTATTTGAGGAAGTACAATGAGAGCCTTTGCACCAACGTGTGTTACTTATGAACGCTTGTACTTGGAAAAAAAGAGAAATAACTTTTCAATGCGGATCATTTAAATGACTTTGAGGCAAAGTGCGATCGCGATGTGGGAGGCATAAGAACATAAACACAACAAGACTAAATATTAACCCCAAGCAGTGAATAACACCGAGGAGGTTTGCCTCCACAGGCGCTGACCTTGAGAGGAACTTTTTTTTTTCTTTTTTATGCGATGAATAAAAATGACATGACTTACCTTGTCCATGTTAGGTTTGATGCAGCGTACAAAAAAGGGGTTGGAGGCACTTAGTGTGGCCATCAGGGAATGGAGAGAGTCCTGAAAAGCATCAAGCACAAGAGCATATTACTGCTTGTTTGTTTTTTTAAGTCTGCCGAAAAATATAAACACTGTTCTGTACTTTGTCTGCTAAGTATAAGTGGGTTGTTATTAAGGTATTGGTGTACGCAGTGTTGGTATAAAAATAAGTAAAAGTACTGAGTAAATGTTCTTTGGTACTTCTCAACTCTTGCAAGATTACTTAGCCCACATTTATCATAAGAGATACAAATGTATATATACAAAGCCACACTCCGAGGACCCCTGAACCTCACAGACTCCTGTAGGTTCATTTTCCTTCCTGCCTCAGACAGACTGTCTCCAGTAAGGCCTGGCCTGGCAGAGCTGAGTGTGATTGGCCCCTGGTTGGCCCCTCTCTGCCCAGCCATCAACCCTAATCCCCTGGCTTTGGGAACTGTAGGCCAGGGCAGCCTGCCAAATCCTTCTCCGCTCCTTCCCTCCACACTACAGTTAGAGCATGCTAAGCTAAGTCCTCCACTCCACCCCCTCCTCCACCCGCAGCCCAGCTCACAACAACATATTTCACACAGCCCATCACCCATCATCCACTGCAGATCAAGTACACATACGGCATTCTCCTCCCCATCTGTGTCTCCAGTATTTCAACCCTCTGTTCTGCATTTACGCCGCTGCACTTGCACTCACCATGCCAATATAAAAAGTGTAGTGTTAAGGGTTAAGTGATCACCACACACAGCAGTATTTGGGAGACAACTGGCTCATTGTTAGTGTAGCAATCACGGTGTCATGTGCGTAGAACTGAGAGAGATATTTAGGTCTGAGGAGCTTCAGTCTCACCCTGAACTGCGAGCTGACGGTGGGCTTGCGTCGGGCCGTGCCCATCTTTAGGGTCTCATCTCCACTTCTGCTGCCAACACGCTCAAAGAGGTCGTAGATGAAGTCAAGCCTGCACAGACGAGTGCACGTGAATGTAGACGCATGAGCTCAATCGCATAGGTGTGCATTCAGAATAAAAAGGAAAAGAGCGTGCCCTACTCACCTGCTGTCTTTGAGAATGAACAAGATGTCATCTCTGAAGGTGTCTCGGTTCTTCTCCAGGATTCCACGCACATCGTAGAGCACCTGAGGAAATGAAAACCAAAAAGACTGAGCGTGTTTAGATTGAGGAACAGCATAGGAGACATAGGAGTTAGGATACAAAGAAATAAGATGAATACAGCTGTTCAAACGCACTGTGGATGGGAACAAGTTATGACTTTGCTGCATTAGCCAAAGGTATTTAGATATGCATGATCGAAAAAAACAAACAAAGTTTGAGGACCCCCCCCCCCCCCCCCCCCCCCCCCCCCCCCCGGATTTGTCAGTATGTCAGTATGTGCATTTGCAAATTCGTTCTCACTAACGTTAAAAATCAAAGTACACTTTTGCACTGCATGTCCTACGCTCACGAATGCGACACAAGTGATTTACAGCGACTATGAATATGCGTTTGAGGCTTGATGTAAATAAAGATAAGGGAGCAGGTGGCGGTGGGGGTGACTCGTCGAGCTCAGTCGAGGGCGTCACCTGTTGTGTCCCGTTCAGCTCCGTGGCATTCCTAAGCTCACCCTGATCCACAGGGATACATCAGAGTTTATGTTTGTTGCAGACACACTAATTACACTCCAGTGCAGCTTTAATGGAATAATCTCATATAGGACGCTCTCTGCGTCACTCAATTTCAGGTTCGTTAACTCAGACAGTAAACCAGGGGTGGTCTCATGATTCTAAAGCAAATTAGGTTTGTCTGGAGGAATTACAGTTTAATGCAATACGTTTGCATACAGTAACAAACTGAATACAGTTTACTTATATCCAACACTGCATTTGGACTATCAATAAACACTTAAAGCTTAAATATCAGACAGTAAGTTTTCTTGGACAACTTCTCGTCTGTTTTTCAAATTATCTGTCTTTCTCTGGCACCGAGCAGATAATCTAATCTGTGGGAAGATGCTACGATTTCCTCCTGAAAACTCAGCAACATTTCAAATAACAAACAGGGCTTTCAGAGAGGCGAGTATACTGTCTAGAGAGAGAACAACTGGCTGCCCTGGCAGCGCCTGTATTCTCTGGACCAGGTCATTACCATAGCCATCCTTGCCAGGCTTGTGACTGAGCCACCCCACTTGCACTAAGGAGACCTTGTCCGAGGCAGGCTTCATAAAGCCATTCTTTATATGAAAGCGAATCTTTCTACTCTTGCTCCACATTACATCCACTGTCCCACTCAATCACTGCAATTGTTCCCCTGCCCTGGTGTCTTTTTGGCCTTTCCTACACTCACATCAGGAGTGACCTCCCTCATCTCGCAAAGCAAAGGGAGGAGAAGACGATCATAAAGCAGTTTCTCCTGACTCAGGGAAAAAGACGGCGGAGGAGGCGTCAGGCATCAACATCCTGCAGCAGATTTTGGCCAGGACGATCCCACTGTCCGTCCAACAGCTACCTCACTTCCCCGAAACTAATAATTCGGGGAGCAAAAGAAGCGTGTGTCATGTGTGTATGTATGTATGTATGTGTAAATGTTGTTAAATACCTCTCCAGCGTAGTGCTTGATGCCAAACTGGTGATCAGTTACTCTTGGTTTGACATAGTACGGGTTTGTCTGGCGAGAAAGGACAAAGATACAGAAATGATCATGACATCCACTCATGTAGTTATAAAGAGATTAAGTAGAAGACACTGTGCGCGGGATCCACAGAGACAATAAAATGCCATTGCAATGTGACAAGTTAAAGCACATGAAAGAAAATAAAACATAAAATTAATACAAGGTCTAGTTTATGAATAGCAGTTACACAGTTACAGTTTAATCCTTTAAGGCAGAGTTCACAAAAGCACCTAATTTTCATTAATGTGATTAATGTGACTGTTGAACAGTTAGGGTAATGTGGAGTGCACATGGTAACAGCTGAGTTTTACATCTGTGTTCAGACTACAGTACTTTGTGAATGCTTTGTGTTACTGTGATACACCAAATATCCCCATAAAAGCTTGTATTCTCTTCTTCTATAAACCACTGAATTATGTCTCTAGCACAAATGGTAACAGAGTTATAGTCATTTAAAAAGCCATTGTAAAATTGCCCTACCAGAACAGTGGTTAAAAAAAAATAAAAATACCACCTTCCATTGAAACCATTGCCGAAGAGGCTTCAGCGAATAGTCGGTGGATAAACGGAATTAACAGATGAATCTCTCAGGTCATTTTTTGCTATTTCTTAATTATTTTTCTTAATGATATCTGCTGTTGGTAGTAATTTTTTTCTAGGTCCTCCACCATTAGCTACTAGCATATCTTGTGCTAACAGTATTTTAAGGCAACAAAGAGCTGTTAGCCAAGCGGCTAACAGCTCTTTGTTGATCCCAAAATTCTATTTTTGGGCACGAGCCTCTCAAACTGTATTATTTGTTGTCAATTTGTTGTACCTTCGAATTAAGAATTGGAAACACGTGCTTTTTATGACAGTTGTGGTACAGTTTTTTTAATTGCTTCCTTGCTAGCTGTCTGTTATGTGTAGACACAACACTTTTTCTTCCCTCGAGTTAGGTAGTTTTTTGTTTTGTTTTTTGCTTTAATGATTCATAGGTCAGTTTGGACTGAAAATGAGTAAAAAGCAGCCAGTGTCCAAAGAAAACTTCGAATGACCTTCAGAAAGCCTGGAGAACTATTGCTCAAGACCACTTAAAAAAACTACACGAAAGTCTGGGTGCATCGAAGCAAAATACAAAGAAATGAAGGGTAGGTCACGAGACTTTTCACAGTACTGTATATAATGAGTTTCTATCTATTGTGCTGAAGATACTAGAACCCGAGTTTACAAACTAATTAATAAACAAATTTATCAAAAAATATAACGTACACGTTTACATGTGTTGATTCATTTACGCTGTTTGCAACTTCCTTACATGATGTGATACAAACATCTTCTGCTCTGATCGCGACCTTAAAACGTAACACACGGATCCGCACCCAAGCAAACACCTCAGGGCGAGGTCATGCGGTTCTTAAGTCTCGCTCTGTATCGTTCTTGTTTTTTCCGTCAGCCATAGAAAACTCTTTTCTCCTGCACACAATGCTGGTCAGACCCAGAGAATGGCTGATCACATTTCAGTATTATTGTGTTCATGTGCCGGAGCGCCCGGGGGTGTGTACGAGTGCTGCACAGACATTCAATGCAACAGGCGATTCATCAGCCAGGACAGAGGTTTAACTCTTTGAGGCTGTCTGAGCTGGTGGGCGGTGAAGGCATTTCCCCAGCTGGGGTTAAGAAGCTTTGGTGCACGGATATGGGTCATTTTTATGGCTTTGCTGTCTGTCGGGGAGGGATAGAGTGTGCTGCTGCATGTGTAAAGGAGCCATGTAGGTTTTCACGTGTGCGTGTGGACTCACTGCGTGTCGACTGTGTAGTTTCTCCAGAAGGGTGTAGTCGGTGCCTTTGGGGAAGCGACTCTCCTCATTGATAAGAGCCAACATGCCCAGTTTCTAAAGGGGAGACAGACAGAAAGAGAGAGAGCAAAGAGTTTGAAACGCACCAAAGTCATGATGGAACTAGTTCTAATCCCAATGGGGCACATCTGGCAGCTATAACAATACATACAGGAAACAGCAATGTTATTCATTCAATACGCTTTTTTTAATTGAGAAAGAGAGAGGAGGCACTGCACTCAGCAGAGCAGTTTCATGTCTTATAATGAACTAAAATCAGACAGATATGTAGGGATAAAGTGGTTGCAGTGTAGTGTTTCCTCCAAACTTGCCAAGTTTGTGATTTTAAACCAGAAATCTTTCAAACACTTATGTAGAGGCTCAGTTTTAACGTCATTATAAGTATGGTGGTAAAATAACACAAATTCATGCCTTACTCTAACCATACCTCTAACCACTGACTAGTGTACATTACTGTGCAAACAACATGCAAAATGAGACTATATAATGATAGACTGCGAGATGGGAGTCAGTGTAAGCACAGCGTGGCGTCTGGGTCAGCCCCGCTCTGGCTGGTGGTTAGCGGTCTGTCCTGGTGATGACTTTGCTCAGTCAGGGTCTGACTGTCTGTTACCTTTTCTATGAGATCCAGACACTCAGCGTTATCCATCCAGTCTATGGCTTCCCACTGGATCCCCTCCCTGTGAAGACAAACACCCACACAGACAGACACACCATGTGTATACATAAACATCAACAACCAGGAAGACACAATGGCAGCATTATCCAGTGTGAGCATGTGATGAAATGAGCCATGTCCAGGCTGCTGGCCTATTGTACCAGAAAACAACTGGCTGCGGGAGAAAGTGAGGCATTTCCAAACGTCTGGCAGTTTGCCTGTATGATCATGAAGAGGCTCAACCCCCATCCCCATGTGTGTCTGCGCTGTCTGCTTTTTCCACTGTATGCATCCATGTATGATGTTAAGCTGTGTGAATACATTGTTTACATATGTAAAGGTTTCTGACCTGTTGTACTCCAGCTGCTCCAGGGAGAAGATGTGCTTATTGAAGTACTCTTGGAGTTTCTCGTTTGCGTAGTTGATATTGAATTGTTCAAACCGGTTCACCTACACAATGGAAGAACATGCTTTCAGTATACTCTCCAAGATTTAAAACAAATAAAAGCACACACTCACCGGCCACCTTATTTAGTTAATTTGTTCAACTGCTTATTAGCGCATGTTTCTAATGAGCCAATCACATGACAGTTACTCAGTGCATTTAAGCATGTAGACATGGTCAGGATGACCTCCTGAAGGTCAAACGATTCACTTGAAGGTGATTTAAGTGACTTCAAAAGTGGTATGGTTTTATAGTGTCAGACGGGCTTGTCTAAGTATTTCAGAAACTGCTGATCTACTGGGATTTTCCCACACAACCATCTCTAGGGTTTACAGAGAATGGTCGGAAAAAGAGAAAATATTCAGTGAGTGGTAGTACTCTCAGAAGAGAATGGCCGAACTGCTTCAAGCTGATAGTAAAGCAACTAAAGCAGGGTTAGAGTATCTCTGAACGCAAAACAAGTCAAACAGCAGCAGAAGACTTCACTCTGAGTCACTCCTGTTAGTTAAGAACAGGAAACTGAGGCTACAGTTTGTGTGTGCTCAACAAATTTGGACACAAGATTAGAAAAATGTTGCCTGGTCTGATGAGTCTTGATTTCTACCATGACATTCAGATGGTAAGATCAAAATTTGGCATAAACAACGTGAAAGCATAGCTCCATCCTGCCTTGTATCAGCTTGCTTCAGGCTGGTGGTGGTGGTGTAATGGTGTGGGGGATATTTCCTTGACATATTGTTGTTCTAGGAAATTGTTAAAACTCTAATGTTGCAGGTCTCGTTATCAGTATTAAAAAAGGTGTAATACTCTCAGTGTGTGTGTGCAAGTGTGTGCTACTACTGCAGATATGACTCATGTTTGTCAAATGCACGTGACTAAAAAGAGCACAGATAAGGAAGAAATACAAAATGTAGCAAAATGCTTCGGTAGAATAGTCATTGTGTTGGTATTCTTACAGTAAAAATGCACCAGAGAAGATAAGTTATCTGGAGATTTAAACCAGGATTTGATTCTTTTGGGGCTTTCACCTCAAAGTTCTCGAAGCCAAAGATGTCCAAGATGCCAATGGACTTGAAGTTGTCTTTCCCTTTGATCTTCTGATTGATCCTCATTATGATCCAGGAGAAACACTGGGAATAAAGCGCCATGGCCACCGAGTCCCGCGAGTCCACGGCCTACAGATCAGGGAAAAAGAGATGGAGGGAGTACCATGCAAACCACGTTAGGCATAAATAAAAAGGAGGGGGGGAAAAAAGGAAACTTTGCGAACTGTACCCTAAACACAGCATTTATGACCACACAGTAAACATTTCATCGGTTCTATCAGGTGGCGGTTAAAGAAGTTAAAAACAAAAGATATGTTTGGACTGCTTGAATGATAGCGTGTGTGAGGCCTCAGTTCCATAAAACAAATAGTGGCTTGAAGACAAAGGTGTGTTATGTCAGCGTCTGTCTGCAGTTGAGAAGACGTCTGTTTTCACAACAGTCAGTGTTTTTTATCGCCTAAATATCTTCAGAGTGACGCACTGCACTGTAACATTAGAAAAATCCAGTGAAAACAACGGCAAACTGGAATAAAGTGTAAAGGTTTTTTTTTTTTTAAGTATTTTTCTTTTAAAGGAAATGACACCTACAGAAAAATCCCAAAGCCCACCTGGCAGAAAGAGGCTCATGGTGGCAGGCATCCAAGTTCACTTGGAGATTTATTTCAGCTGCTTAGTAGTTTATATTTCCATTCCACTAAATTTCAGAAAGAGCTGATGTTTTGTTTCCGGTACAAAGCTTATCTGACATCTATTGTTTAATAAAAGTAAGATTTTACATAGAAAGAATGAACATGTGCCCTTTTTTCTGACTTCAGGTCCATTTCTCTGACATTAGATCTTCACAGCTATCCCTCAGGAGGTAAAGCGGGTCATTTGTTAACTGGAAGCTCCCACAGCCCACATGTTGCAGCATCCTTGGGCAAGATACTGAACTCTAAGGTGCCCCTGATGCATCCACTGGAGCATGAGCGTTACATAAAAAGTGCTTGTATGAGTGTGTGTGTGAATAGCTGAATGAGATTTGTAGTTGAAAGTGCTTTGAGTGCTCAGATAGAGCAGAAAACTGCTCTATAATTACTGATACAGTTTAAATGTATTTAGCTTTTTTCTGAATTGTTGGCACTTTTACTTCAGTAAGAGGCCTGACGGAGGCCATGTGCTAAACTCTTGGTGTCAAGCTTTGTGCATTCATGGGCCACATACAGCACATACAGGCCGGACTTGTTGGCCAGACCCCTGAAAATGACAAAGAAGTACATTCTAAAAACCTTCAAGTTAAATGAACCATCCATTTACAAAACAGATGACGAACAGTCTCAGATGTCCTAAGAAAAATAAGAATGTCTCAGTGTTTCCACATTAAGCCAGCGTGCTGTCATTTCGAGGAAACTATCCCAGTTCACAAGAACACATCCACAGGACTCATTGGCCTTTGCATCTTACTTCGGTGTAATGTCTTTGTCATTAGTAAGGCTGTGAAACCGATGAGTCAGCCCTCAGGCTCAGGATGAAATTAGCAGTTCGGACAAAGCCTCTCATGAAGGATTCATTCCTAACGTAAACACAATGCTTCCTTCTAAAATATAGTGAAAAGTTTCAAAATTACACCCTGCTCCTCTGCAATTTTTACACTCTGGATCCAGTCTGCTGGATCCTTCAGCAGCCTGGTTCTGGCCTACAGGCCTTGAGCTTGGCATAAATTCACAAGTAAAAACTAAAAATGAAACTGTCCAAATCATTACTCAAACTAAAACTGATGAGACATCCTGTGGGCTTTTTAAGTACACGCAGTTTCACAGAAGAACATGAAAAGAACATAATTAATAACTTGACACGTTACTTCTCAGTGGTTCGCAGGACAGATGCTACAATGTGAACAACAATGAAAATCTACTTCCCATCCACATTTGAGTCCAGGGTAATTTTCTCCAGCTGCCACTGAGGGAGCTTTACAGCCTGTGTATGAATATACAAAGCCTGAGCTTGCCAGCTACACTTCCTCGACAGGTATTGTGCTTGATTTAAAAACAAAACAGGAGTGCGGCCGTGTGTACTTTATTCAGAGCCACAATGCTCCTGGGCTTTTCAGTAATCCATCACGCCCGGTCACCTTGTACGACTACTGGGAGCGAACAGAGCGCTGCTGGCTCCAGGATCTCCGTCACGGGGGTGAGAAGAATGGCTGCTTGTCCAGGACAAGGGGTGGGGAGGGTATGGGGGGGGGGGGGGGGGGGGGGGGGGTCTACTGCTGGAAGTTGTGAGGGGGAGTGACCCCTGGCTGTTGTGAGAAGAGGTCTTTCTTGCCGACTCTAGGTCTGGAATAATGAACTCTATTAAGAGGCGAGTTGCTTCAAAGGCCAGGCAGAACAAGCAGCAGCAGGGTGACAGCACAAGACTCTTTGTCTGCTGATGAAAAGCTTTCTTGTAGCTTTCGTGTCCCGGTGATAATAATAAAGGTCCTCCCTGCATATTCGCTGACATTTATGAGCGTGAGTGGGCCGACGGGTTGAGCCGAGCCGAGAAGGGATTGTGGCATGTGTGTTCTTGTGGCATATGGTGAAAAGCACAACACATGCAGATGAAAACTTGTGCAATGTTTACAGTATTACAGATGTCAGCGCAGACATTTGAAGCTGAGGGAGACACAAGTGGATTTTTATGCCAGCGTCTCAGTGCCTGGCTGCACTGCCTCCAGAGGAGAAGACTCTTACTTCACCCCCAGTCATTGGTTCTATTGTGCTTTTGACTCAGATCACTATCACGATGGCTTTATTGTGCCTGAAATCTGGCAGACAAAAAGCAGGAAATGGCTGGGAGTCACGCAAGGGGATCTGGAAAGGCATGTGGTGGAGCGTGTCACAGAAAATTGTGTGTGTGAGTGTGTCACCAGGACAGGAGAAGGAGAGGGGTGAGGACAAATATGGATCCACTGCATGATTAAGATTCTTGACAGAGCAGGGTGCCTGAGCTTAAAATTCTGAAATCTGGGAAGTGAGGTTCAAGTGCTTCTTTTCTGTTTCCGTGTTAACTGTGTGATTCATGTAATGAGCAACAGAGGGGGAAATTGGGCTGGATGTGTTGTTACCTGCTCCACGGTGAGGGGGGAGCAGATCTCCTCTCCTCTGAGGATCATGGAGCGCTGGGTCAACACCTCTGACAACTGGAAGGAGTCGAGGCCGAGCAGCTCGCTGACGTTACTCACCACTGAAACAAACACAAGCACACACAGATGTACACTTCAGGGTATCTATCACTTACGCAAACAGTTCAGGTGACTCCTATTCATGTTAAACAACAGATGTGGCATATGCACAGCAATCCTATACCATCTGCAGGAAACTCTACTCTGCAGGCTAGTCTGTAGTGTTGGCAGTCACCGTAGTTCACAGGTTCTTTGGAAAAGAGGTCGGACACAGCAAACAAAGGAGCCTGAAGCTCATGTTACAGCCTGCTTGGCGCTCTGTCTGCTGGTACAATGTCAGTCAAACTCAGGGCCGTGAGGAATACTGCAGAGCGGTCCAAAATCGCTGATAACCCAGTTCTCTACTTCAGAAATTTCACCAGAAACAATTGGACTGAGTTTATTTTGGAATTTTTTTTAACTGCTTGATAAAGCCTGCATAGTTTGTGTATTTTTTCCAGCACTAAACCCACTGCTTGGATCATTTTTTTCATACAAGAATTTCCCTTTGACTAAAGTCTAATAAAGGAATCAGCAAAAGAAAAGAAGCAGCAAATAAATAAACAAATCCAAGTATAACACGCAGTTCATACACATCGTACTGTATCTTCCTCTGTTTGAAAAATTTCTCTGTTTGAAAAATTTCCTGTGTTTGCATTTGTTCATCTAGGGCATGCTGACTGAACTGTCTACAAATTAAAAAGTGTGATTTCTATTTTAGCTTATTTAGCTGAGGCACAGTGGTGGGGTGCTTATCACAGTGGCTCCTCCTGCATACCCTGACTCTGAATTAGATAAGCAGAAGAAAGTGGATGGCCTATTTGGCTGTCCCTTTTTTTAACTTTGAAAATTATATAAAAAAAGGGTTTTTTTCAAAACCTTTTTTTACCATAGAGTTAGAGCATTTCCAGGTTTTTATACTGCTTTTAATCTGTGTAATTCAAAGCTTCAGTAATATGGTTCACATTGAGAATGTGTCATCAAGAGCACACACCCAGGAAGTGACTCTGTGGTGCCCAGAGACTGTCGACTGAAACTCGACACCTTGGATACCAATGACACACAAAGTAACCACTGCCATTACTAAGTGCACCGAGCTCAACTTTGAGGCAGGCAAATGAAGCAACAACAGACCAAATATTCAGTAGTGCGTTCTACACAAATTGATACATGTACATAAAGTTTAACACACCACCAGATCTTTTAAGATTTTGGTATTAATTTCTTTTTCTACCTCCTTTGGAAGTTATCTGAGCTCCACCGGCAGTCATGAACTCAATGTTGCCCATCTGGAGGACTGCCGAAAGCAGCTTGAACACGTCCCTGATCTCCTCCTCATTGAATTCCATCACTTTCAAAGCTTCCTGCAACACAAAGTTACACAGACATGCTACAATAAGGAATCCTAAAACAAATTAAATGCATTAATTAACATGCAACCACCTACAAACCAGACCCAATGTGAGATTATCAAATAATGATGGAAGCGAGGTCTCTGACTCATGAAAAAGAGTTAGAGCGCCCCCTGGAGGGGAAACAAATGATGTACAAGAGTCCTTTTCATCCTCACCATCACACTGTTGAAGAGCTGCTTGTCGTCCAGACTGCTGTCCTGCACGCAGCCCGACTGGCTCAGGTAGTGATACGACTCAGGACCTTCAGACAAGAGGTACATATCTGTGACACAGAAACAGACAAAGTAGATGTAATAAAACACTTCAAACAGACAACACAGAGATGTTATTTCAGAGGTAGCTGTAGAGATGCCCCAAAGTACATATTTTCAGGATAGCAGTCACATAGCGGTCATATGTCTTCACTAAAGAGGTGTTTATATGGGTATCATAGTCAGTCACAGACTAAAAGCCAACCTCTGTGGTCCTTGTCTGCCCCTGCTAACAGTGCGTAGAAGATGTGGTAGTTTCTCTCACCGGGATTCTGTCGGACCACGCGGTTCTTGGAAAGACAGCGTGATTAGAAAAACTGCTACAAGTACTTTACGACTGAATGAGTTATTCCGATTACTTATTTAAACACTGGTGTCATCGAAGAAGACTTGCTGAAGATACTGACTGTATCACAAGCACAATATAAGCTTACCTTTTCCAGCAAGTCTGAAAGTTCAAAGTTAAGGAAAAAGTTACAGCGACTCGATCATCTGTGCAAAATACAATCTTTATAGTATGTGAGAGTTGATTTACTGTATGAAGGATACAATCAATGATGCAACCTCCCTGGATGTTTCCGTTTTGGGAAAAGTGGAGCTGTATGAACTTCCCGAAGCGACTGGAGTTATTGTTGTACACTGTTTTAGCATTCCCAAAGGCTTCCATGATGGGACTACAGAAAGAATAAAGACAATCAAGCAAATCTGTTACTATAAAGAAGCCTTTAAAATGTATCCGGTGACCACACACTGCAGTGACGGTGATGTGGATCCAGATTATTTAATAATATCTGAAGCTGAATTAGGTTAACATCACTGCCACTGCCACTGCCACAAGCTGTTTGGAGAGTTCGAACTGGTATTTGAGGGTAAGCTCATAACAAAATTTTTATCTTACCATGCAAATAATTTTAATTTAAAAATCAAATAACCTAAACATTAAAATAATGACTTGCACCTGGGGAGATGCATTTACACAGTACCTGCTCTGGACGAGGGCCTGCTCCACCCTGGTTGTCCTCTCTGAAGGAGGAGTACCTGCTGAGTTTTGACTCATCACTGAAAGAAACTTTAGCAGCAGCTTGGTGCTCTCTGTCTTCCCAGCACCGCTTTCCCCACTGAGCATGCAAAAAACAGAGAAGATACATAAACGGATCTGCTTGAATCTCTCCATGCATCCATTTTCTTAACTGCGTATCCAGTTCAGAGACGCGGGAGCTGATCTCAGCTATCACAGGGTGAGAATCAGGACGGGGCTAACCCAGAGAGACAGGTAACCATTCACACTCGCATGTACGGAAACTTTAGAGCCACTGCTTAACCTAACATGACTACAGGAACCCACAGGTATGGAGAATATGCAAACTCCACCAAAAGATTTGAACCGAAGATATTCTTGCTGTGATTCAACGGTGCTGCATTCAATCTGTCAACTGTATTCTTTACTATGTCTATTCATACAGTATTTTTGGGAAATGCAAGAGAACATTTTTCAGATAGGAGTGCCTATTTTGCAAAGGTCAAAGGAAGACTACGATATTCCATATTTCATATTCTGTTCTTAAGATTTATAGTGCAGCCAATAAATTTGCAGGACTCACCTGATGAGAACACACTGGCTGTCGTGTCTCTTCCACAGGCAGCGGTAGCACTCGTTGGCCACAGCGAAGATATGAGGAGGCAGCTCCCCCATGTGATGTTTGCTGTACAAGTCGACAGCAGCGCCATCGTACAGGCCTGCTATCTGCTTATAGGGATTTACTGCTGCCAGAATTGAACCTATGTTGGTCTGAGAGCAGATAGATGAAGGAAGAGAAAAGAAGTCAGAGGATAACACAGGTGGTATGAAAGAACACACTAAAATGTATAATTCACTAATTGCTTTGCTATTCATTGAGCTCTGCAGTACAGTTAGTGAATACTCCTAGTTCAGTGGATTCACTGAGTACCTGCATTCAGCAATAGTATTAAACTACTGCCTATGGCCTAGTTTGCTGTAAGGATGATAATATTTTAGGATCCATTGCTTCTGCTCGGGTAATGCGCTTTGGGAAAAAAGTCCCCCACACACAAAAGTGTGTTTGTGGGTCATCCTTCCACACAGTGATACTATTCTCCAATGCCACGAAGCCAGGCTTGGCGAATGCTCCGAGATGAGCTCAGGAGATAGGATTTCCAAAGGCATAGTTAATGTGTGTCTGTGGGGAGTGATTATTTTAATAATACCTGGATAATATTTCCGTGGAAGCCCAGAGCTTTACGTTGAAAGCAATCCTGGGGGTGAGAGTAGGTGAAACAAGGATAATAGAAATCCTGTTCTGAATACACGCACATTATTCCAGAGTTTATATGTATTGTAAGTATTATTTAATATTATTAAACATCACCCTGCCCCCCAGTCCTCTTTGTTTGTCCCTGTATTACTTTCTGACCATTTTCCAGTATATAAATATATCCTCCCCTGTTTTGAGACATGTTCTACTTTTCACCGTTCCTCACATTATTTATTCCCAGAAATATTGACTCACAAACCTCAAGTCAGGACTCTACTGGTACACCAATGAACACTTACATAGATGTTGTCTTTCTGATAGCGCAGAAACAGATTGTGCATGATTGCCGCTTCGTGCAGCTCTGCCAGTGTGGACATGTCTTCCACTCCATGGATGCTGCTGGGGTGCATTGGGTACACCATCTCCCTGTTCAGCTCCTCTTTTTGTAGGCAGATCACCTGTAACAGCAAAAGGCACACGTACGCAGACATATATGTTAATATGAGGTATTGTCAAGGTTTATATGAGCCCATATGTGGAATTGCACAAGTTGTTGTACATTGAAGCTGCACCATTTTGTCTCTGCACAAGAAAAGGAGAGTAAACCACATCAATACCTCCTGTATTTCACTAAAATTAAACTGGGATCCTTTTTCATTTTTTAGTAACTTATAATTTAGTGGCATGAACTTTGTTATTTTATTTCTGAAGTAGAGAGTACCAATAAAGTTTAAAACCATTGTAAAACTTTAGCAACACAATAAATTACCCCATGTTTACTTATGGCATCTCTAATCATGGCTAACAAAGACAGCAAGCAGCCAGCTACATCAGGGTTTGAACAAAACAAGTTATGTCCAGGTCACCTTTAAGATGTTAATCAAACTCCTGACACAACATCAGCCTTCCGCTGCATGCTTTGGTGACAGGTAGATCAGAAATATCACTCAGGAATACCTGAAGTAAAATAAGATAGACTGCACCCCTGATATGTGCCTGTCTGTGCCTGCTGCCAGCATACCAGGCAGGCAGAGAGCCCCTGTCTTACTCATGCCCGGATGCTCTTTCACGACCTCTCTCTGGGTGAAAAATTAAGGGATGGATAAGATCTAACGGCATTTATATAATGGAAGTGAAAGAGTGAGAGTAAATAAGGTTCTTGCAGCCTTCTAACCCCAGGTTGCTCTCTGATGCATCCATTGGAGTGTGAATGTGTGTATGAATGTTAGTTAGACAGCACTAAAAAAAAAAAAATTGTATGAATGGGTGTGATTGAGTGAATGAAGTTGTGTAAAGCACTTTGAGTGCTCAGATAGATAGAGTAGAAAAGCGCTATATAAGAACCAGTCCATTTACCATTTACCATTCTTTGGCTATCAGAACTCTAATGCACAAGATAAGAGAGCAGAGAGACCACAACTATGTCAGTCGCCTGATGGGAAGCGGTGTCCAGATCAATACTGATGGATAAGAGGCTGTGGCATCCCAATGCACTACTGCTGCTCTCCTGGCATGTTCATGTGTGTCCCAGCTGGGAGGAGACACTGTGTCTCAGAGAAACACTGAGTCAGCAAAGGCTGGCTGATGAGGCTGCTAATAGACTGTAGTCAAACATTTGAGGCTCTGTTGATTCTTTGAAAGTAGATCTAATGAACATGAAGTAGGACTATATCAAATCTTTCCTTTAATAGAGCATGTAAATAGTAGCCTAAGTTTTTGTTCTTGTAGATGGCATCTGGAGTAGCCCCTCTGTTTTAAGGTTTGATGTGCTGTGCACTCATAGATGGTCTTGTTCATACATCGATTGTAAAAGTGGTTATTTGAGTTCCTGTTGCCTTCTTGTCAGCTCAAAGCAGAACAGGAACACTCGCTGTAAACCCCTGAGATCATGGTGTATGAAAATCTCAGCAGCTGTCCTTAATAAATTGGCCAGTGAGTGCACATTATACCTTTATAAAAATCAGCTGCATGAAGATAAAGCATATGACCTGCATTTTCAAATGTGTCTTATTTTGTAAAGCCCTTTCTGGGATGGCATACGTTAGAGTCTGAATATCTTAAATAATCACATGTGCAGTTAGTAAATCTTTTTAAAAAAATGTTGATGAGGCCTTTTATAGTAAGTAACACAACTCTCACTGAGTAGCCTCGTACTTTTCAGCTTTAGAAAAATAATAGAATGGGTGTATGCTGAGATAAAATCACAACAACAATGTAGTCATCAATGTTTCTGTGTAATTAACGTTTATAAATGAGTAAAGACCTTTGAGAAAAAGCAGTTTGTGCAATGATGTCATTCAGCGAGCAGAAGTTTGCAGATTTGCAGCCAGATGTCCTTCAACATTTGGCTTTAACCCCACCCTCTCCTTTGGCAAATTGGTGCAGATTCACTATGGGGCCTGAGTGACTAATAAATCAGACAGGCTTTTCACTTTGAATACATCCACAGTCAGCATTAGCATTTACACCAGTCACTTAAAGGGACTGATGCCATTTTTAAACACTCAGGCTCTGATGGATTTTCTTTGGTTTCTTTTTCTTTTTAAGATAATTACTGAGACCGCCAAACAAAAACGTGGTTTAAAAAGCGTTTCTGTTGACACTGATGACAAACAGCAGATATCTACAATAACACTGACTGCTGATGTTAGCATTCACCAAATGCAAGTTCAAAGCAGCTTTAAGGTGGCTGGGAGCAGAGTGTAACACGGGGAGATAATTTACCTGTCTGCATTTTTGTGTATGTCGGGACATAGAGTGGGTGTTTGTCTCCGTGTCACATTATCACCTTGTTTCTGATCTTCTTTAAATAACTTGGAGCTCAGATTTCACAGAGTGAGCCGCAGGGACTTTTTGCTCCCTGAAACATCAGAGATGCCCAGGGGCAAACTGAGCTGAAGTTTTTGGCATCAAAAGGTTTCACATTCCTCTGTTTTGCCCCACTGTGGTCTTGATTTCATTGTTGGTTGCTTTCCTGTGAGAGAAGTTTGAACTTTCTCCTAATAGCCACAGCTCATCAATATTTATCGTTATTAATTTGTTTTCAAATGATTTATCGACTGCACGAGTTCCTCTTGGGGAAAAGATAAAAGACACCTGAGACGCATGGATTTCTATTTTCCTCCTTTCAACGAAACCAAATGAAATCACAGCTTGAATTTATTGTTAAATTTGTCCATTTAACATTTTTAAGTCATAACCTTTCAGATGAGACATCCCTGAGACAATTATCACAACGCCTGTTCCACAGAGGGGGCAGCGTCACCGCTGTTAATGATTGGAGTGGTGTAATGATGGAAACTATTTCATGCCACTTACAACGACATGATTGATTAGCAAAGCTGTCTGCGGTGCAAATTGATCTTCTACAAATGGAGGCTGTATGCACAAGAGAGCTATGATGCTGGACACACGAGCAGCACACAAAGCAGAAAATGCAAAAAGCAAAAAGCCTCAGTGTTCATTTATATGATGACTATATGCAGGATACACCCTGGTTGGGTCGTCAGGCTATCACAGGGCTAACACACAGAGAGATAGAACAGCTATTCACACTCATATCCAGACCTACTTCCAATTTAGAATCACCTATTAACCTAACATGCATGTCTTTGGGATGCAGGAGGAGGCCGAAGTCCTCGGGGAAGGCCCGCGAGGACAAAGGGGAGGCACGCAGGCTTCATGTAGGGTGGGGACTTGAATCCAGGACCTTCTTGCTATGAGACAACAGTGCTAACCACCCCGTGTTTCACTTAGTTTCTCTCTTAATTTAACCTAATGTCCTATACAACTCAGTGAACAGACATATTTTACATAATTTTCAAAAATTTAACAGATTAGGATTCAGTGCGGACGCATAACTCTACAGGTCATGTGTGTTCTGCATATGCAGGTGTTTTGGGTTTCCTTGAACTTAAAGTTGTAACTCTGTTTTATGGAAACTGGAGTAATATCTCCAGTTTCCACAAATCATCATTACTCTGGAGAATTTACTGGAGATATGGGATGGGAACCTCCCATAACGCATGTGCCAAAAAGCTGCAGGGGCCTGGGTTTGAGTCCATCTCTCCCTACTTTCCTGTCTTTGTGACACTGTGCTTTTAAAATAAAGAGCTATCCCCCACTCCCCAAATATCAAATGCTTTGATATAGACTACCCCACGTATAAGGTTAAACAACCTGTTAATATGTCAAGATAGCGATAAAGACATAATGCATCAACATACATTATGATTTTATTCCATTACACAGAACAGCTACACTGTTGAGCCTTACATGACATATAAATTAAACAAGATAACTTCTGTATGTGGGTAGCTGCATTCAGGAACCCTGCCACAAGCCTCAGAGAGACAATCAGGCTCGTTTTGTTTTGTTTCCCATCATTTAAAGACATGATATTACATAATTGTTGGCAAAATGTCCTCCATTTCTGTTGACTCATAAAAAAGTGAGTTGCACTTTTGCAAGAAAACCTCTTTATGGCTGATTTTATTTGGTAGGCTGAGCAGAGAGAGAAGATTATTTTGTTGAAGGCCAAGCTGTAAAATAACGAACATGAGAGAAATTTAATGAAAAGTTTGACCACTGCGGCTGTACTTTTTGTGTCTTGTAAGCCCACAAAAAATTGTCATAATGTGTGCATGAAATACAAATAAAAGAATATGAATAAAATCAAACTCATTGGGTTGAACAGATGACCTGTGTCCTGAAACGTCTCTCCGAGGGCCCGGACTGAAGTTGGCCCCAGGCCATTTCCTCCATGTCATTCCTCCTGCACTCTATCTCTGCTTTCTTGATAAAACAATACATTAATCTAAAATAAAAATGATTATATAAAAAGAAAATCAATGGATAGTCACATTCATGGTGTCCAGGTGTACCCTGGCTTTCGCTCTGGGGTGGCTGGGATAGGCTACAGCAGATGACTTAAAGAAATAAATAACTGGCAGATTGTTTGGGGTTTTTTCATCCTTAGAAAGAAATTTATATAACATAAATTAAAATGATACAAAAATTACACAGACTAAAAGGAAGCAACAGCAAATAACTGAGTTTTAAAGTTGTTTTGCAGCTGTATTGCTCTTCCCTTTTGTTTCCTCTTCCTTGAAACCACACCCTGCTGCTGCGCTTTGTCCAAGCAACTCTACTTAATATTCACATATAGGTGGAGTCAGGCTCTGTGGCTCACAGCACTTATGCTTTAATGTCAGCTGTATTCAGGCCTTTACTGGGGCACATGGACAGACACAAAATCACAAGCTTCTGGATACAAACACAGTCTTGTTTGTTGCTGTTTTGCCTCTCTCTGTTTCCCTTTCTCCTTTTTTTAAAAACTCTGTCTGAGTCCCTCTGTCTTACAGTGAATCCATCTGCTGCAGGGGGATCCCGCCCAGACCCAAGAGAAGAGAGGCGGTGAAGGGGGTGGGGGTGAGGCTTGGTGAAAATATGAAAAGAAATAACAGAGAGAGATTTTTTACAGCTCAAAAATCAGGCAAAGTATCCATGCAAATCCAAATCCTCAAAAACTATTTTGTTTATCAGACAAACAGATGCTAACAATAATGTTTGTGTTATTTCTTCCAGCTTACTCGTGAATGTGCATCACTCACATAAAGGCTCACATAATAGCTCCATTGACTAATTATCCAGAAAAGGCTGAAGGGCCATCAATGACCCATTTAAAACTGCAGACGGCATGTCTACAGGCTCTGGACAACTTCAGGATTCACACTGGATAAGAATAGGTTTTTCGCTCGAGTTAAATTCTTAATGTCATGAAAAAGGCTTTTAGTGTACAATCAACTCGGGACAGAGGCTAGTTTATTAGGTAGCCATCTTAAGACCAGTCACCATTAACTGAGGCCATCAAAAAGCAAATGTTTTCACTTCTTATTAATAAAAATGCCATTGATTTTCTCAGTTAGTCAAGCCACAAGCCACATGCATTTTGTACTGTATGTGTAAAACGATTCATTGGTGGTTGTAGACTAACACTGGTCAAGTGGGACAACAATGACAGCCCAGCAGCAGGTATTCGGCTCAGGTGGCCGATCCTCTTTCTGCTTTTCTTTACATGTAGACTCCTCTGGGGATAACTCACACACCGTTAATCCAGCTTGTGCCATCTGGCCACAAACACACACACGGACACACAGATGGATCCATGCACTCAAACACACAAAGACATTCACTCTGCTGTATTTTACCCGTCCGGTCAGGACTATGGCAGTGATGAATGCTGATATGATGGCTAATATGACAGGAGCCAGGTCAGCCTGTTAAAGCCCAGGCCGTGTGGGTAAAGAAACTCCGGTGGTGCTCTATGGAGATAAGCTGGGCATTCAGGCAGGGAGCAATGGATAATAGTATATCCCAACCCCCGAGTGGAAAATGCTGCCACAATACATTTAACAAACACCCTCTGATATGGTAGGAAACAGACACAGGCAGGCTGGCAGACAACACATATACACAGACACAATACCCTGGGCTTGATAGAGAAGCTTAATTAAATAAGAGACAGAGACTAGATCAGTAAGTGCCTATAAACCTCAGAAGATACTGTACGTCATCCAGGAACGGGGGATGACATCAGGTCAGCTAGGAATCCTGATGGTGGAGACGGTCTGTTTCCCAATCTCACATTCCTGGCATTTCTGTTACAGCTTTGAAAACAGAGGAGAGACACATGTGCCTGGCTCAATAAGCAGCATCCACTGCTCACATGTTGAGATCATATGAGACCAGCTTCAGGCCACCATCAATGCAGTGGTCCTACTACCAGTCAAAAAAAAAATGGAGCACCACATAAACCTAATGCTATTTTTTTTAACTCCCACTGAGGGTGGTGGAATATTTTGGGAGTAGCACTCCACTTCATTCTCCAGTCATATTCCATTACCCAGAGTCATCCCTGCCCTTTGGACAGCACATGGTTGATTGCATCGCTTCCACAGACCACAGAAACACCGCAGAAGATGCTACGATGGCCCGAGGATGAGTAAATGTGCCACGTATACATGTTTCAATCAGCCTGGCATGTTCTGATGACAGGAAATAAACAGGGAAATTTATGTATATATATACACACAGATTATTGATTGTGCATTTATGGTTCACTGTCTGAGGTCAAAGAACACCAGCACTGAAGAAACTAAAGTGTTTAGTTGCCTCTATTGCTTCCTGAATGGCAGAATGGAAAAAAGTCAGTGGTTGTGGTAGAGTCGCTGGCAATGAACGTTCACTAGGATCTAAGGCGCCAGCACTCTGTGGAAACCACACTGTGTGACATAGATCTAATAAACCTGAGCAGGATATCAAGTTCAATGCATGTAGACTAAACGAGAACCAACACGCACAGCTGCTAGTCCTCCACTGTTCTTTACTCTTTACTCTCAACTATATCTTTGATACAGTCATGATGATAACAGACAATAATCCTTCTACATTTTTCTGATGTTTCTTTACAATTTTTTTGTCAACTTGATCACATTATTTCATGGCACATTTCTATTGGTTGGTTAGCAGATGCAGGTCTTAGCAGCAGTCAACTAAAGTCACCTGATTTGTTTGTTCCAGGCTCTCTCTGAGAGTCAATTAAAAGTCCTGAACTCACACATACAATTTATGGACAAGTATAAGGCCACCTACACACTACACCCATAGGAGCTGCTCAGCCATTGAAACCAATGCCATGAAGCTCCCTGCGCACGTTTTTCATACTGAGGATGTGGTCTCGATCTCTGCAGTTGACTCAGCAGAGCACCTCAGCACTCAGCTCTATAATTTTATGTGGTAACCACCTTGTAGCTGAGGTACTATGGTTCCCATGCACTTGCTAACAACAACACTTACAGTTGACTGTGGAATATATATGAAGGAAGAAATTTCACAAACTGACTTGTTGCCACAGTTGAATTCTGCAACAATATCATATTCGAATTCAGAGTCCTGTCGCAATTAGACTGTAAACACCAAAAACTGGCCCAGTACTTAATTGAGTTTACTTGAAAGCAGACATCTGTTCCACCTCCAGACCATTTATATGGATGGGAATGCATTCACAGCTTCTAGTGATAAGCTTCTGTTTTCTTAGATCCACTATTAGCTCATTGCTATTCTTTGTGTTCAAGGTCAGACTGTTGTTACTGCACCAAGGTGCCATGCTTTGTCCCTGTGAACTGAGTCATGTTGCACCTGTCTGGGCCAACCACCATTATGTCACTTGCAGACTTGATGATGGTGTTAGAAAGTGAACAGGTAACCTAACAGACTGGGATGAACTGGTCTGAAACTCAAGTCTCCATGTGAAAAGGGAGATGGGGATGCCAAAGTCCCAAAGCTATGAGGTATGGTAAGGTATGATAGAGGATCATGAGAGAGAACTGATGAACAGTGAACTTACATATGTTGTTGCTGTGCTGTGTTGACAGCACCCTTTGTGTAGCTGCTGGTGTGTTATAGACTAGTGTGGCTCTAATGTTGAATGTAATGTAAAAATGACCTAGAGCCAGCAGCTTGAAACGTTTTGCAATGATGGTGGATGCCATCGAATACCGTGGCTAACTGTCATAAGCCCTAAGCAACCAGTACAGGACTGGCAATACTGGTTTTGGCACTCTTTTAGATAAAAACAGTGGATCCAGTGGAAATGGGCACCCAACAAAAACTACAGAGCTTCACAAAGTTTCAGTGATAATAAAGCAAGTACTCCTTTAACCAGTTAATGCACGAGCATGAAAAAAATGCAGCTTCCTTACAATTTAGCGACCTACACTCTACTTTATAAGTGAGTTTTTTAGAAGGACTCCTCTGAAGGCAAAGCGCATATAAGTACAGATATATAACACAAGATATAACAGCTTTCTTTTGATCTACAGTTTTTGACTCACAAAGACTTGAATGAGAAATTATTTTTGACCTTCCACCTCTGTGTGTGTGTGTGTGTGTGTGTGTGTGTGTGTGTGTGTGTGTGTGTGTGTGTGTGTGTGTGTGTGTGTCTCTGCTTCCCTGTGTCTGTTTCTCTCTCTGCCTCTGTAACAGGATTTCCTCCAGACACAAAGACCACCAAGCACTGCCAAACAGATAAGCTGAGGCCAGTGAATTGCTGGACTCCATTCCTGTCATTCTTACTTTATTACAAAAGGTGTTGATGCCGCTGCAGAGCCCTCAGATGAAACACATATGTGCAAACAATTAGGTCTCCCACATATACACAATGGGAAACCTCCCCCTTTTACTTTATACGACCCTGGACGCGTAAACAGAAACCAAGGTGAGATTTTAAATGGACACAATCAGTTACGGACACTTAAATACTCTCTGAGCGCTTCAGCGCCTTTGCTTTGTTAATTTTTAAAGGGAATAATGTTGGTTGAAGCATAAACTTGCAAACACAGAGTCTGAATCCTTAAACCAATGATAAAAGCTTCATGTTCCAGATATACTGCCAAGGTGACGAATCAGGGACAAGACTAGTGAAAAAGAACGTCTTCTTACCTTCCCATAGTCGGTGGTGAGGATGAGGGTTGAATCATCACAAGAGCTGACAGTAGAGGGGCGGAGCTGCTCTTTGTGTCTCAGCCACACACGGGCCCCCTGCAACACAATAGCCAGCACAACAACCTTAACATCTGGACACTGGGCTTGTATTGGAGTCATGCGCTTTACACAGAGGTCTTAAACATTTGTTCATATTACCAGAAACAAAGGAAGACAAAGATCGACCCCCCACTCCCCACACGCACAGGCTTTTTAGCTATATTATAAAAGGGCTGGGTGAGCAAGAGCAGAGAATTTCTCTAAAAGTAAGAATTATCCTCTCTGCTTTTCTTCTCTCTGTCTTTTTCCATTTTTCCCCCTCAAAATTGCTTACCATTATGTGCCACATACTGTAGCCACTGTTTCACCAAGATTGGATGGGCACAGTTAGTCTCTTATTAAACTATGATTAGAAGAGAAGAAGTTGTTCACCAGATCTGCATGATGAGGCCGTGCCAGAGAGTCAAAACACCACTCAGTCATACACACTGTCAAAAATGCTTTCAGTGTGCCTGGTCTCCTCTATAAAGGAAAAGACTATGACCCCAAATGAGTATTTACCACTTTAGCATATCAATCGATTCAAATGTCCATCATCCTTCCTTTGTTTTCTATATTTCAGTCGGGCAAATCGCAGCACACTTCTAGCCATTATCAGATGCCGCTTCCAGACAGATACTAATATCTGATCCCAGCGGCCCGGTTTCCAGTGTTTGTGTATCCATACGGAGTCACTGACCTTCCCAGACATGTTTGTTAGCATGTGAGTAACTAGGAGCAATAACAGGAATCTGAGGCTGATTGCTCAGGCAAACTGTCATTTCCTTACAGCGTTTGCCACTTTAGTACCGGCGGATACATTTATAGATTTGGCTTTGTTTGAATGACTGTACTGAATGAAAACAAACAGTCGCCTGTCTGACCCTGTGGAATAAATAGTAAAAATCTTTTTGCATGACTAAATACACATTTGTCTGATAGTAAACGGAAGTACGTAGTTTTGCAGAGAGACAGATGGTACCGCCTTCATGTCTGTTTGCTTACAATAATCCAGCAACTTTCCACGTAAATAAAATCTTAATTGTTTGATTAATGCCAAAATCTCAAATTGAAACTTGCAGTTTTGCAAAGGAGAAATGAAAGCAGTATGAAAAACGTCCTCGATCTCAAAGAAAATTCCTCATTTAGCATTTTAGTTGATGGTAATGACTAGGATGTGGATTTTAACAAAATTTGACCCAAAAAGTTACAACCTCTTGTAATAAGCTTGTCTTTAACAGCCAAACACGGTTAATCATCACAAGTGCCACCGGTGGGGGGGCCAGAGAAGCAACGAGCATCAGCAAATAAAGTGTGTGACCAACAAAGGATCAAAGTGAAGAGATCAATATGCATGGATTCCACTAAGAAACCTTAGACAAGGTCACCACTTCCAGACATCAATCCTCATTAACTATTAACAACAGGCTGCCACGTGTGTGCACACTTTCATCCACGAAGCACAGATGTGTTTGCCACAAGACCAACATGCTTTTGTTTTATCCACTCTCCATTTACAAGGTGAGACACAGAGACGCTAAAAAAATCTAATAAATGAAGTCCCTCAGCAGCTTATGTGATGACTGATTGCTGATGTTTTCTTTATTTTTTGATTCAGGCCTCTTTCTTACACAAAGCAAGTCAGTCTAAAATAAAAGAAACACTTCCATCATCGCAGATTTTTTTCTTTCAGTCAGCTAATGGAGCACATCTAAATGTGGCTCTTAAACCACGGGGGACAGGAGTGAGTGGGACAAAAGAGGGTCGTGTAAATTAGGAGGAGGAGGCAGAGGGGAAGAGAGAAGGGAAAGAGGAAGGGTGCGAGCAGCTCTTAATGCCCTGCCTCCTATTGTGTTGAATAAAGAGGCAGACAAACAGAAACATCAGGACAGAACTATAACAGAGGTATCCTGCAACACGTGGCCACCCATTAACAGAGACGACCGGTGACTTTCACACCAGTTTCTGCCCGGTACCAGCCTGGCATGCCTGGCCTGTTCAGGGAAAAGCTGATTCACGTGAGTTTGCTCAAGTGAAGGGATTACAAGTGTTTGCTCTATAGAGTTCAAGAAGATCAGCCTCAGTTACATAACCGGAATTCAGCAGAATATCGCTAGTTCTCGTCATTTTATAGGGGTTTTTCCTTTTCTCGTGTCACGACTTGACATTAACAGTAAGGCCGACAAAAGAGCCAAAAGTATTTTGTAACAAACAGATTACATGAGATGTACAGCAGAATAAGACAGGGAGCAAGCCGTGACAAGGAGAGGACTGTGATGGCTCATAAGATGGCAAATTTCCACACCCATTCCAGTATTGCCTCAATAAAGAAATTTCAGTACTGCAAAAAGTAAAGGAAAGTTTTGAGTGGCTCAGCAGCTGAGTCAGTCTCAGAGGTTTTTCCACTCACATGAACAAAGACCCACTGCATACCAGCTGCATGCCCATCACACGTAGTTTTTTAGATTAAAGTAATTAGGAATTCAAATAAAAAATTGTGACTGTATATGGTAAACCAAGCATCAGTGACAAAGTGGCCCATAAAGATGCTAATAACAGCTCAGCCTGCTGCACCAGCATCTGTAAAGAGTGACTTGCACTCTGGATAAATCTCTCCCAGACACTATAATCAAAGGTGGGCAAAAAAAACAACCCAACGAGATGCTGCGCTGTGCTACTGTATAGCTGTTTTGTTTATGTACTATAGACAAAAAATAAAACTAATCATAAAGGAAGTTGACTTAATAATAAAGCTAACATTTGCACCATTTATAATAGTTCCAACTTGCAAACTTAACTCTTTCCCCCATAAAGATAACATCTGATGACCAGCTTTGACATCTCGGTTTATATCAGTAAACATGTAACCCTAATAAGCTGTATAGGCAGAAATCCACCTTGCTAACTTCTAATGGACATCCAGAGAAAGCTCAGTTCAGAAAGGAGAGACTGGGGTTACCCCTAGTAGACGTTAGCTTGTTTTAACTACTTTAGCTTCCAAAAATGTCTTATTATGTGATGTGAGGAGCCAAATATAAGCCACCAGCTGCAGAAAACTGTAGAATTATATTAAATATATGCAAACTTAAATAAATAGGGCTGCCTGTGATATACATTGGCACTATTGGACACTCGTCTGCATTTTGGTATGCGAGTCTCAAGCCGTAGGGTATGAAGTCAAGATGAATTGTCTAAGAAGCAGCAACAGATGGTCTAAACAAAACTCCCCCCCTCCTCCTCTCCATCTTTAGGAGCTCTGTCACTAAGTCAGGACAAAGACAATCACCTCTGACTGAGGCCTCAGCAGTTAACCAGGCGGAAATATCCCAAACAAAGACCAGCTGGGACACAAAGGAGCACGGGTAGCGGCTCGTGTTAAATCCCACAGACCTGGGTTACCTCCTGCAGCACAGCTTCCCATTCCAAGCTAGACAAACAGAGTCATATCTTTATTTGTAATCATGGGAAAGTACAGTGTGCATTTGATGATGAAGCCCAGTTGCAAGTGGGATTAATTGCGAAGAGTCAGTTAGCGGCGCTCCTCCGCTTCTGGTAACCAGATGTTTTATTAGCGCCATTAAAAAGCAAAGCAGAAACGCTGCCATGACATCTCCGGCTCAAATTAATTTCAAATTCTTAATGTTGCATGTCACTCAGCATGTGTAGCACTGCTGAGGCAGAACCAGCTGACAATAGTAATCTGACTCCACCAAAACAGGCTGCACGCCAACCTCCCATCATGCCTTTTGACACAGAGACCACTCAGGCTGAATGATGTGATCCTGGAGCTGGAGGCTTAAGTTTCAGCAGCTTGTATAAAGACATCCAGCTCAAGGATTTGCTAATGAATGTCCCTTAAATATTTAAGGTCATACACAGTACAAGGTGCCACGGCTCTTTCTCTACCGTCTGGCATGTATCAGGTGATCCTATCAGAGAGAACAAGAGAAAGCTAATTAACTCAGCCCGACTTGGACTCGGCTGAACAATTAGTTATGATAAGCTACTTTTTTGGATCATAAAGTGGTTTTGGGGAGTGGTGAATGAACGGCTGCCCTGCAGGTAGGACCGATGCCTGAGAACCTCCAGCTGGAATCCTGACAAGCATATCAGTTGTTGTTGTGCTCACATGTGAGAAGGATAAAGTTAGCAGTGGAACATGTGCAGTAGCAACATATTCGACTGAAAGGAACTCCAGTTGTTTCCATTCTCCCTTTTCCACTTCAACTTTCAAAGAATTAATGTGGTGATTAACGCTAATAACAATCTGGTTTGCAATCATGCTTGTTTAAAATCAACACAAAACTCGAGCTCTCGATTAATCTCATTTAGATTTCTCTCCATCATTTTCATGGATCGAATTGTAGTCCAGCACTGCATTTACACCTCAGAGATTAAGACTGCATTAGCATAACAAATAGAGTCACAAGGTTGCGTCGCTACCACTGTGCAGACAGATGTGCAGTCCAGAGCATTGACGGGATCTGTGGCATTTAATAAGGTCAAGCACCAAATTGGTACTTGCATGCTAACGCTGTGCACTTTCACAGAAACCAGTGCAATAAGTGTTCAACAGAAAATATGTTATTAGCTAAAATATCATCATTATTTCTGTTGGAAGCATTGAAACTAACTATTTTTTTTCTTTTCAGAACTAAAAGTAAACATATTTGGACGAGTGGGTGGTTTGCTAGGATATCAGCTGAAACATAGATGTTTATAACCATTAAAATATATATTTTTAAAAACCAGCACATCACTTTGTAGCAAAGCGCAGCCAAATTTCAGGAGCTGTAATGGTATCTCCTGAACATCGGGTGAGTGGGATGAGTGGGAGTCTTCCAAGTGGCTGGTGAGATTAATAAGTAGGACTAAGGCAGCTGGAGGGGGAAACTGGGCAAAGCTCCCTCTGGGTTTTTGAGCAGAAGACTTTCCAGTAGGTTAAACCGCTGTACGTCTGCTGTATATCCTACAAACAGCAAGGCCCACGCTTAACTGCAGTTTCTTTACCATCATAAACACGAGACGCTACTTATTTATTACCTTATTACAGTATATCTGAGAATTATTTTAATTTATACAACATGTTTAGTGTGTAAATGTGTGTGAAAATAAATGTATCTACTTGTGAACAGCTTCACTCAAAGGGAGGTAATTTAATTCAAGGGTTTTCCAGCAGCGGTTGTTGCAGCTGAAAGGAAAAATCCTCCGCTGCACAGATTTTCCAAGGATTCATGTCTCGGCACATGCCTTTTATGTCTTCGTCTTTCTTTGTTACCTCGTTGCCACTACACCGTCTGCCTGCTGCACACGTTACAGCCTACGACCCCCAGCCAGCATGGGGTGAGGGCAGGGTGTGTGACCGAGGGGAGAAATCAGAAGATTAAAAGCAACCTCTAGCATCTGTGCTAGAAGACGTATGAATTAATGATGGAGACAGCAGCTGATCAGAAATTAGCTAATGGAGGAGGAGGAGGAGTCCCCCGGGGAACAGGGCTTTCCCTGTTTGTGATGATGTGGGGTGGGGGGCGTTGGGTCGCTGGTTGTTCTTGAATCCGAAGAACAGCCTGAACCCTGAACACACTGAGAAAACTGTTTTTGTTAACTGAGAAGGACTGTTTGAGAAGTATCCATAGCTAAATGGAAATCAAACAATTTTCTGTTATCACTGTCATGCAAGCCATTATCATTATCCCACTTAATGGACCTGAAAGAGATGAGTTACAATATTAATCTAACAAATATGCACAAGTCTGTGTGCACAAGCAGGATTAAGTGAGTGTTTCTTTTTTGTGTCCAAGTGTGTTTGGTAGTCCATTTATCTGTCAGTCAGCAGATACACGCTGTCTGCAAAGGCGGGGTTCGAGGGCACCACCCCGTCAACCTCTGACGCCGTTAATCTGTTGTGTTGCTAATGAGTGTATTGAGGAGAATTTGCATAACAAATTGTGTCTTCGGGAGCGAAAGAGAAAGAAGAGGAACACTTGAATCTCTGCCACATACTCCAGGCACAGTGTCGCGTTTTACCTCCTTATCCTGTGCGAACATATTTTCACTCCACTGCTGATCAAAGCGTGCACCCTGATCCTGGGTGCACACAATAGAATAGGTTACAGGACGGGGCAAATAGGCAGCAAATGATGTGATTCCTGCAGGTTTGATTGGATTTCCAGCAAAGCTTGATGACTTGGAATATCTACCGAGCCACATGCCAGCGCTTCTCCCGTCTGGCATCTGCATACCTCTGTTATTCGTCTGATAGTTATGGGGTCACACAGCAGGAAACCCAGAGGTACTCGAGGAATGCTGCTCAGTCAGGACAGAGCGAGTTAGGGTGTGTGTTTGAGAGTGTGAGACGTGTGGGGCACGGTAAGTGAAGTGGTAGCTTACAAATCAGCCCAGCTACTGTTACGCTGCCTTTGACCTTGTAGCTCATGCTGTCCACACTGATTACTAGAAACTCTCCTATCTTCAGCATTTTATTATTTTGAGTGTTTCATACTTCTGAAGCTATTTATGGTTTGATCCAATGACAGAAAATGCCAATTTGGCAATGATAAGCTGCACATAAGTGATATTATGGATGTTACAGTCACTGTTAGGACTCTGTAAGCAAATAAAATAAATGCAGTTTTAACCTCTGTCACAAGCAAATTTATTTATACGTCCTGAGTCTAAAAACCTGCAAGGATATCGTTTCACTTTTAAAAATGCTGCTGATTTAGCGCCTGCAGAAACAGTACTACCTCCGTCATCAGTGTGTTGGACTGTGAAAAGCTTCATGAAACACTTCCGCAGCATTATCCTTAAAACAAATGTTACCCATCCAGCAGGAGCTGATGATATGATAGCAACAAACATAAAAGACTCAGAATAAAATAATAAACTGCCTTTAATCTGAGTTTACAACTTGTAACTGCAATTCACCTCAAAATTGTCACTAGTGACGTGCAACCATTCTCTGTACTTTTCCTCTTGGAATATGCCCTTAAACTTTTATTTTAACTGCATCACATGCTTACAATGCACATTTTACTTTTACCAGTACACGCCCATGCTATGGTATTGTCTGGTCTGTGATTCTCGTCAGCTGCTAGGTGATTGCTAGGCAGCATGATGACATCACAGCACATCATGCATAATTCAAGTTTTGTGGCTTTTAATTAGATGCTACTGTCATGACACTGAAACGATACGATGCTGTTAGGAGGTGCATAAACGCTACAAATGGGTCATTTTAACCTGTTGGTAAGTGGTTACTAAGCAACATGATGGCATCAAAATATAGATAAGAACCTTCAGGGAGCTAAGATGTACCTGCGTGCCTGTCTTGGTTGCTCAGCTCCTGATGGTGTAGAAGGAATTTGTGGGCAAACAAGCAGACAGGGATTTTGTGTGTTATAGTCAGATGTATAATTTATAACAGGAAGGAGGGAGGGAGGACTGGAGGTCAGGATGAAGAAACTTTTAGATCCACTGGACTTACGAATGAGGTCGCGCAGCATTTCAACAGCACACAGACTGATTCCAATCAGAAATCCCAGAACAAATACTGAGTGAAACTGCTCAAACCTCTCCTTGGATTGGGAATGTGGCGAGTGTTTCTTATACAAAGCAGGGGGATGAAGTATGTTTAGCAGTGTGTTCAAGTGGCAGAGATAAACACACAGAGAGTCCTAAAAACACGGGACATTCCTCCTCATGTTAGTCTCAGCTTCTCAGCGTATCATCCTACAAACAGCCCCGGGCCTCTAACCACACACACACACACACACACACACACACACACACACACACACTTGAGTCTAATAAAACACACTTAGAGTGGATGGGAAAGCTAACATGTCATGACTGTGGATTGTGCCATGCTGTGCTGTTTTCTCCAGTCAGGCTCTTCACACCACGGCAAGCTAGGCTCACGCAGAGTGGGATGTGTACTCGAACTCTACAGGGTGCTCACCCCTGTAATTAGTCCTGGAATTACAGCTATAGCATTAATCTCTTCACGAGAATCAACAAATTTTACTGTTTTTAAACATTTTTTTCACCTCAGGCTATATTCACATATGGTAGTTGCAATGTGTTTAACCTAAACTCACAGGATGGTGTAGCTTAGAAACACGCATACTCCATCCCATAATAGGCTGACTCTGTGCAGCGTAATCATAGGGGACTAAAAAAGGAAAGTCAACATCTGGACTGGGAGCAGTAATCACAGGTTGGCTGTTATTAAGCTGCCAGACGAAACCTTGGAACCCAGGGGATTTAAGCGACACTCATTACCATCTCACTATGTCCATCAGGTCGGCCAGTCAAGGTGAAGGACAACAAACATTTTTTGTTTTATTTTTTGCTTGACGGAAAGCGACAATAATCTTTAATTTTGTCTGTGTAAAAATCTCAAATCCTGCACACAAATCTGATTTGTCTTTGGATTTGAGTCGTCCACCTTTACCTCACGGAGATGTACTGAAAATCATTTTGAGATATGAATGACAGAAGGGACTGCATGCCTGACACTTTAAACGAAACGCAGATACCACACCAGTAACATGAGCAGCCCAGGCACAGACATCCAGTCAGCCTACAATATCAACAACCCATCATTCAGAAACATCGCTGGTGACAGAAAGACGCCACTGAGATGTGAAAATAACAGTCTGGGACATTTTGTGCAATACATTTACATATATGACATCTTTCTGGAGGCTACACAAGAGAATCAACAACTAATAAACAGTAAGAACCAGGACCTTCTTTTTACCCATGCAAGATACAACTGATACAGCCATATTTGTGGTCAATGGAGGGGTTTGTATGTCCAAGTGATCCCAGGACCGACCCGTGGTAGGGTCTCCCCTTGACAAAATGACCCTGGGTAAGAAGTCAGATAGGGCCTGTCCTGTGTAGGGTTAGCTGGTCCAACTTGTAGTACAACTTGGTCCCTGCTAAGTGAAAAAAAAGAATGGATGGATGAGTGTTAGATTTTTTTGGGCGGCATTTTTTTCGCATTTATTCGACAGGATATTAGTAGTAAGCAGGCAGGAAAGAAGGGAGAGACCAAGAGGCTCTGACATGCAAGAAAGGGGTCCAGATCCAAAGTTAAACCCTGCAGCCTTTCAGCCAGTACACTTACTTCCATCAGAGAATGTTTTATCATTGAATAAAGAAAGTACATAGATCAGTATGACTGTATCTTTTCAGCAGATTTGGCATATAATAGTTTGAGAGTGTTCTCTGTCATCACCGACTTACTTGCCCAAGTGCCCTGATGTGATTAATATTTCAGAGAACAGCACACCCAGAACGGCCCTGATGCACACACACACACAGGGAGGGGGGCAGGAAGGATGGGCGTTGGAGAGAAGATTACAAGTGATTTTTCATGTGCAGTGCCTCAACTGAGTGAGAGGTCTCTAATCATGGAGGATGGATTTGAGTCAAGTGGGTTGAAGGTCAGCTGTTGAAGGAATAGCTTGAGTGAAGCTTTGTTTGTTTTTAATTTGGGGATTTGCTAATTTGCAGAGAGTTAGATGATAAGATTGTCACCAATCACATCTATAGAAGTAGGACTACCCACTGGGGATGTCTGGGGAACCCAACCTTGGGAGGGTTTTTCCATTTGCTTCACCAGTACCTAATAATGCACCGTCACCTCCTGTTGCTGTTCTTTACTTTTTTGTAATTCGACTTCATTTTTTTCCTCCTGTGTGGTGAATGTGCAGCAGTGAGTGGAAGGGAAGTTCTTGCCAAGATTTTTATATTTGTGTCTAGTGGGTCAAAATCACTGTGTAGGCAGCACATAGTCTCAGTAAAGCCTGAACAGTGTTAAGCGCTGCTGTTTATATGCATGGATGTTTTATCAGTGTTTCCCGTGCTGCATTTAAATGGTGGCTCTATCAACATACACACTGGTTTGGACCAATCGCCTACATCACTAAGGAAATATCTACTCTATAGGACAAAAAAGATCCTCCAAACCAAGTTCTGATGAACCATGATGGCACCTCCAATAGTTACTAAAGCTATGTGGAAGTTCCTGTGGTATTAAAGCAGCTTAAGTTCAGAAACACGTATGCACAGAACATCACATAGAAGAAGCTTCATATAGATTGTAAAGATGTGAGAGTGGTAACTATTTCTTTCAGGTTTACAGGCAACCAAGACCACGAGAGACTCCACACAGCAACAGTTCGTCCATCATCAGGAGCTAATAGACAGGAAGAGATGATTCTGTGCAGTGTTATTTGTCACTGGTAAAGAAACTGTGGAAAGATGGAGATATGTTTTCCTTTTATTTCCACAAACACAGACGGCTTTGTCTGAAGAGCTCGGTGACATAGCGGATAAAACTAAAGTCAACAGCATGGCGTCAGCAGGAGGTTATCGCAGCGCTGAGTTCCCTGTGTGATGGTCAGCTCACTGATAGACGGGGGTCGGGTTACTGCTAGACTCACAAGAAATGCAAACACAAGCTAAAAAGTTAGGAAGGGATCGAGTCAGAATATTGCAGAGCACTGACTCCAATTTATGTCACGTTAAAACGGAAAATTCAGGAAATCGTTGAATAAGCTGTGGTCTCGAAATCCTGACGCTGCAAATCTGTAACATGATAAGAACGGATTATCCATGTTTTCTGGTGCATGGTCAGACAATGGCTGCTGGTAATTAGCTTCTGTGCTCTTGTGGTGGATTAAACCACCTCCAGATTGTTCCAAAGCTGCAGGAGTTCTGCTGACGCACACTCAAACCGCTGCCTTAATAATACCTTCCTCTTTGTGATCATAAACAACCGGCCCCGTTAATTCACCACAGCTCCGAAACTCTAAAGAGCCTTGTTTGAAAATCCCCTAATTTGATGTGATAATGCAGACAATAAGCACTTCAATTTTAATTACAAATGAAAACAACCGCTTAGAAGAAAAAAAGGAATGCTGGTCCCATTACATTTCCTTCCTTCCTTCTTCACATCCTAACTGTACTTCCTGGCTCTTTCCTTACTCCATCAGCCAGCTGCATGGGAGCAATGATTCTCGGCTCTTTAAAGTGGCAGCTGGAGGAAGTGACAACTGGGCAGAAAAGTGTCTGTCGCCGAAGGGGGGAAAATAGTCCACCTATTACCACGGCAGGTTGGCCTTTCTCACGTTACCCATTTCACCACAGAATGCCGCCTCGGATACCGATCCACGGCCCTGACTTCAGAGATCCAGACATAAGCGACACATAGAGCTACGAGGGATGTTTTTAGGATGGGAAGAATGTGTCTGAGGGGGAAGGGGTCAGCGGTGACGGTGTGAAACCTAAAGCCTTGCAACCGTAGCTCTACAGGATGGATGACATGCAGCCGTGACCAGGAATTTGGGAGGTCAAGGCTGGGCATTTGGGATTCCCTCTGTCAGAGTATCTTTAAGAGGAAGGAATTTGGTGTGTAATGCAATGAAGGGGTTAATGGGTGTGGAAAGGTCCTCCTTGCTTTAGTTTACAGTGTGTAGCAGCTGCTGCTATAAAGAAACTGATTACCAAGTTTAGAAAATAGCTGGGATTCAGGATGTTCTACAAAGGTATCAAGTATCTAAAGTGTGTGTGGGAGCTCACACATACAAAGGGAGGTCACACAAAGGTATAGATAATGCTCATATTCCCTGGCAAATTAATAGCCAGGAAGGAAGAGCCCCAAAGGCACAACAATGTTTCTCATATTCACTATATGAAATGGATTCTTGCATAAAACTTTTCATTGGAAAAACGGTTATAATTAGCAGATATTGTGGATAAAGCTAAATAAACTCAATTAATTTCATAATGGACGCTCTGATTCATCCAAATTTGGGTGTGACGGTGGGCAGGGAGTTTCTCGTATGTCTGAAAAAACAAAATGTGAATATAAAGTCCGCCAAATCCAGCAGCCTTGCAGTATTAAAAAAACACCCTTCGATACTTGTGTGTTTTTGTTGGGTCACTTCCATTAGAATAACATATTGGGTGTGGGGTAAAGGACAGTGCTGAAGGTTTTATGGTGGACAGGATGGACCATCAGGATGAGCACACCCATGTACCGACCACTCCTCTCGGTCCACCATGATTTCTAACCCTTGTCAACGTCTCCACCTTAACAAACAGTGGCCTATAAGGAAAAGCCGATTCTAGATTAGTAACCGGCAAATTGGTAAATGTGCAGATTTATTTAATGCACGATCTGCAACAGAGTCCTGTGATGCAAAAAGGTTAAAAAAGATGTGCTCCTATCTACACAGTTCCAGCTTTATACAACTGCGACATTCACAGCAAAGACACATCCATACGATTTATCCTGGTGCACTTGTTTTTAGAGTTGAGTTTAATCCTTATCTTAATTCACTTCCAGAATTCCTGCTTAATTAAATCCAAGCTGTGGCACTGTGAAGTTCAAGACCCTGGCATCTTTCCATGACCCCGAAATTCACTTGAAAACCAGGACAGGTCAGTCATTCCCTCTAACACAGCTCAGAGTGGAGATGTGAAACAGCAGGTAGAGATAAATATATATTTTTATGCTGTTGTTGTCCATTAGTGGTCTGTTACAGAGACTGAGACTTCCCTTTATTTCAGTTTAATTTTAACAGTAAAAACGCAGCAGAAAGTACAACAAAGTCAAACCAATATGTATTTTAGCTTAAAATTTTAAAACACTGCAAATGAATGTAGTCAAGTCCAAAGACAACCAGAGAAATCAAGTAGAATGAAAAATAAACTACCCCAAAAAACTTACACCTATTTGGAGCAAATACTACAGGATGTCTTGCTCTGTTGGTAAAGGTCAACAGATACAAACCAGATTAAAACTGAGCTGAAATAATAACCTTCCTCTTCGCAGCATATCACTGTAATAAAAGCAGATTATGAGGCAAAATCCAGCTCACCTCCATCTGCTCGCTACACAGTCGGAGTGTGCAGCAAATTATTGAAAGCTACGCTCGAGGCTGCTGAATTTATTATTGTATCACTGAAAAGTAGAAATGCATCGATAATTGTCCAATCAGTTTGCATTAAACCTGCCTTTGCAAAGAAAAGTGTATGGAGCACCTCCTGCATGCTGAAACTTCTGTGACTCACAGCATCACTGAGGGGCACAGCTGATAGGGAGGTACAGAAGCAGAGGATGGGAGGAGATTCACTTCCCTGTACTCCATCTGTCTTCTCTCTGAGTGTGTGTGCCCTCCTCTGAGTCAGAGGGGCATGACAAATCAGACCTAAAGCCAACCTGGCTTTCACCTACATCAGAGTGTGAGTGTGCTGCTCTCTGGACCGATTGGCAGATGACACATCCAGCTCAGCAGTCACTGCATTGAGAGTTGCATTGTCTAGCCTCTAATTAAAGCTACACACAGGTTTCCCTGAGAAGCTGTAGTAGTTTTTGTCAGGGCAGACATTTGTATGACTAAGAGGCTTGTGTGGACAGTGAGGTTGCCACTCTGGCTCCATCCTGTAGAGGTATAGGACACATGAGCGGCTGATAAAGGGTCACAAAGACCGCAGAATACATCATAATAATGGCTGCTTTTACAGGGGTGTGAAAATCATGAAGTGGTCTAAACCCATCCCGCATTTATAAAAAGCTCAAAACACAGCGTGGGGAAACAAAACAAAGGATCATGAAGGTCTCAGAAAAACATGTAGGGCTCCAAATTAAAGCAAAGAGCTAACTAAAAAGTATTCATACCGCTATGGAGAAAGCAGGCGAACTCACCTCTAAAAAGAAAGTATTCATCTTAATCAGTGCTCGACCTCACGGCTCTTTGTAGTCTGACTTCAGGGTACCACAGCTGAGGAGGAGAGCGGGCTGTATTCCCAAATTATTCCCATCCGCTTCGGTAAGATAATAAAATCTTTTCTCTTTTTTTCCGGATACTTGCTCAGAACTCTGTGCCAGTCATGAAACGACTCATTCTGCTCTCTGATTTTCGGACACTTTCAGACTTGTTTTCTGAAGTGTCCCGACAAGCCGCTGTGGAGCTGCCTGCGCCGTTTCTGCTGTCTACTCATTTCAATGGACCCGGCATATTATGCAGGGAGGAGGAGCCTGCTGAGCCACAGCCCTCCCCTCAGCATACGCCCTCTTTGTTCATGTTTTACAGATTTTAAAAGGATGTGCACATGTATCCCCATGGTGTTCAACATACCAGGTTTTTGCTTAAAAAGGTTTATTATAGCACAGCAGGCCTAATATGAATCTACTTCTATGTATATCTAGGGTGAGACTGAGTCTGAGTCATTATTTTGCTTCCTGGAAAAAATATACAGAGAAGAAAGAAGCAGATCAGGAGGAGTAAGTTGGTTTTATTTTTGCAGATGCCTTGTCTTTATAAAAATCTTTCGGATAAAATGAGCATTTTATGATTATTTGATTTGAGGACCTTCTTATTAGACTCATATATTTCCATCAGATGATGTGTCTGCACCAAGTAAAAACTGTAAAGCATATTGAGCACTGAATGCACAATTAGGCTGTTAGTCTTCTATTCTTCAATGCGTTTTTCTTTCTTTCTTTTTCTTTACCTAAGAGTCACTGACGGATGAAGAAGCTATGAGGTCCCCGGGTACAAATACGTAAAGGCCCCACATTCATCCTATGAAGAACCAAAGCATGCATTCCCTTTCATTTTGGCACAGTTTGGTTGTATTTTAGTAATTTGCATGCCTTTGCAGCCGTTCTTTGTCTCTTGTGAAGTCGGTTTGTGTGGTTTTTGCTGTTTTGCATCTGGTATTGTTGCTGTCTGTCTGATTTGGGTTGTTTTACATTTTGCTGTAGTCGGTTTGTGTCTAATTTCAGCTCTTTTGCATCTCTGTTTCCATGTGGGGCTTTTTTTTTTAATGGTCATCTTATGGTCTCATTTTCTAAACACTAATCAGCTCCCTAATGTGGTGTTTGTTTGTATTTGTTTATTTTTAAGGGTATGCATTTGTTGCAGTTTTTTTTTACTGGCACTGAATTTGAAAAATATTCAAATACCTCATCACGCCGGGTGATTCATCACCTCCTTGCTCTCACTTTATTTTTTTTAAGGATTTATATTCAAGCTGTCATGCTATTAAGATAAATAAAAATATATTTAGATGTGTCATGGTGCCAAATTTAAAAATGGATAGCCAGTTGTCTTTCAGCTCATTCTTTTGGTTTTCTTTTGGTTCACAAATCAATAATAATAAATAATGAATAGATACATTTTATAAATAAATAATGATATGAAATGATGTATGAGTGATTGACGGGGTCCTCAGCAGCCGTTTATAAAATCACAGACAGCTGCTTTACAGTCTCAACACAAAAATCATTTTCTTCTGTTTATTATTTGTAGAAATCGAACAATGGATGTGCATTTTGCAGCTCATGTACTGCCTGCGCTAACAGGTATGATAACACCAGATAGACGAATATGTTACTCTATATTGAGCAGTCATGCAACAGCCCCAGACTGCAAGCTGTATGTAGTCTGTTATATAATAGATGCTCGCTGTGTGACATGGCAGAATGTTTTGGTCAGTCTCCTGATTTGATAGTGTTGTTCTCACAGCTTAAAATTATTTTATAATTTTACTTTGAAGCCCATTCTCTTTTTAAAAAAACTTTTATGATTTTGAAACACCATGTTTTCAGAGATGGAGCTATATTACCACTGGTTAGTGGGTTTACCACACAGTATTTTAAAGTAACTTATATATGGCATGTTCAAACATTTCTCTAAGCATTTTTGCAATACCCCTCTGAGAAAACCATATCCTTTATTTGTACCCTTAATTCCCCTCAATACTAGTGACAACATCTACTAAATAGAGCAAAGTGCAATCCCCAAATCTTGCAAATCCTGCTCAATTTTGTCTTTCAGTTACTGATGTGACCTTTGGGTGAACTCAACTTTTGAGTCAAATTGGTGAATTCAATCAAAGTACATTATATGTACTGATCAGCCTTTCTGGCTCCTAATATGTCAAAATGCCTATTCAGCGTTTCTGTTGCATTAGATTATACAAGCCTGTTGTTGGTAGTCAGTTAGTTAGTTGGTACTTATTAATCAAAAGGTTAAGAGCAGCTTTCATAAGAACAGTGCAGTCACTGTTTTGCGTTCCTGTAAGGATTTTCGGGGGGTAATACTTGAACAATCCCATTGTCGTGCCAAAGCTAGTTTACCGCTCACAGACACTTTGACTGGAGGTGATTACTACCCTCTCAGAATCACCTGACTCACACATGGGGGCCACCGGGTGCCCTGACTCTCTGCTGTACAGCCCAGGTGAATCATTATGCACACCAAACAGATTCTCTCTCTGTGACTCAGAGCAATTTTACCTGTTTCTGGATAATTATTCCTAACCTGCATCCTTTCCTGATAAAAATGATAAAGCAGTAAATATCACAGCTACAGCACGAGTGTTTGCTAAGAAGTAAAGCCTTTATTAGATGTGTTAAACACACATCTAATGTGGGTCAGTACATGTCCCAAAGAGAAAAAAAAAGTTCTGGCTGAACTTAACAAAGGGGGCTTGCTGAGGATATGCAGCACTAGACCACAATTAAACTCACTGCTTTTTAAACTACATAACAACAGTGGAAGAACTACTCTTTGAGACAGCCGACTATGCTTACTGTCTGCATGAACAAAGAGAACAAAACATCCATTTGGTTATCAAGATCCCCAAACTGACTGGGGGGAAGGGACAGGTAAGACCTGCTGTTCTTGACCCCTGCTATGGACTCAGCCAGCTGATTTGGTCCTTTGGTGTTGGTGCAGATGAGGTCTGAGATTTTGCATTAAAAAATTGACTGCGGTTAGTTAAAAGAGAGTCAAAACACTCCCTTTTAGCTCTTTAAGTTACTAGTTAACAGTAAAAAAGAAATCAAAATTCATTCTAAAAATCACACTTTTTAAATGAGGATTTGTTTTCTTTAAATCTTCAGGCTTTCGATGTCAGTTTCAGGAAGGCATTTGGATACATTATTTCATCACAGTTTATATCTGCATTTAAAAAAGTTTTATCCTAGAAAAATCCTACGTACCTAGTGGAATACCAGGCATACCAGGAAGGGGCCAATGATCAGCTGAGCTATGAAATATATACTAAACGTTTGCTTTAATGGTGAAATTATGTTTATCTATAGAAGCCTGTTTACTCCTCTCTCTGGGTTTTTTTTATCATGTGAAATTTATGAAAGGCAGGAAGAATACCCAGTGTTTAAGCATCTGTTTAGTGCTTTATTTTACAAGCTTTACAGCTCTTCTTTACAAGCTATGCCCCCACATCCTGCTCTTACAGTGCGTGGTCCACTGAAGTAAAGATCAGTGGACACAAATGACCACATGCAGTAGCACCATCAGACAGGGCCAGAGCAATATATACTTCATGCATGAAAGCCATGGGCTGCACTTAAAAGGTACCAAGTCATGTGACCATTTCAGATCTGTCGACTGGTCCTGTTATATAAACATCTGGTTAGTTGTAAAAAATAAAGCGTCACACGTGAGGAACTGTGTTTTTGAAAGGTTAATTTGAGATAGAGTCTACGTTGAGGACCCCAACCCCCACTGGTGGGAAAGACCTCAGGCAAAGTCATTCAGGTCAGGTGAAGGATCCTTTTTGTAGCCTCGTGTCAAATAATGGACAAGTCGGGATTGAACGCATGTGATGGAGGTCCCAGTGATGGGGGATGACTGATGATCCTCTCTATAGCCACAGGCTGTTAGTCACAACCAGACCATGCTAATCACTTAACTGGAGCTGCTTTGATTATGTAAAAAACCTCCACCCATAAATTGATGAGTGAACAGTGGGAGGCAGCTAAACAACAAGTGCGATGAACCCTGGGTTATCGTCAGCTGGAAATATCACTGGTGTCTGACCTACAAATACTATGTTGTGTTAACTAAGAGCAGGTTTGAAATCTGTGAAATTAGCACAGTTTATATGATAATGAAAACTGAATATATTACTAATGATAATACCAAGTCATTCGCTTACCTTAGACACTTTGCACTGGTATGCAAAAGTAGTACTATAAAATTAGGCCTAAAGACAAATAAAAAACCAAAAGCAAAGTGGCCAAAATTGACCAAACTTAACTGAAGAAAGACATGAAAGTCCTAAAAGTGATCTTTTATGATGTTTTCTCTTTTTTGTGTGGGAATGGTCACGGTCATCCAGGGAACAAAGCAACAGGAAGATGGGTGTTAGGTAAAATTAATTGAATCAGAGATAGTTTAGCCAAGATGGATGGCCAAAGGAAAGCAAAGACATTGAAGTAAAAATGGATCATCTAACAATATCAAACAAAGGTGATTCGATCTTTATTGTATCACACTCGCAGGCAGCATCACCTAAATGTGTAAATATGGTCGATGACAAATCCTGCTGTAGCTTTTATCGAATTATGGTACTGATCCTTGAACCTCACAGAGTCGACCGGTCTCCAACACAACGCATTACTCACAGCAATGTCTGCAACTCCTGTTGTTTTATAAAAGAGATGAAGGGACAAAAATATCCTTTAAGCAAAAACGATTTAGTTGATGTTATTATAATTGATTTTGTTACAATAAAATGTCATCGCTTTATTCTGGGGTTTTTTCATAACAAGCTTTACATAAACAGAAGGTTATTCAAATTTTTAGGAGATCAGCAATTTTCTGTTTTATCAAAAAAAATGCTATAAAGTTACAGTACTGCTGAAAAAGGTTTAAATTACCTCTCATTACTTTTTCCAAGGAGCCAGACTGTCTTGATAAGTAGTCTTGAGCAGGAGTTCTCTGGGCTTTCTGAAAGTTATTCAAAGTTTGTCTTTTGCCATTGGCCGCTTTTTTTTGTACCTGACCATTTTCAGAAGTGTTTTTTTTTATTTGTTAAGTCATTAAACGCTCACCTATCAAGCATAAAACCAGCACCCAACTCAAGGGAGGAACCAGTGTTGTGCCTACACATAACTCACAACTTAACGTAAAACAAAGCTTGTCAGGCATAAAATAGTAGTTTTACACCAATGAGGTAATTTCCAAACAGCTATTAGCTGGAAATTTGGCATATCTCAATATGGTGTCCTTAAAAAAACTCTGAGGAAACTTGACAGGCAAAAATAAAGAAAGCAGGGAGTAAAGGCTGAGGTATGCTAATTACACAAGACCTGGACTGAAAATCGGTGGCAACAGGTCTTATGGAGAAATGAATCTAAATTTGAAAATTTTGGTTCAAAATGTCATCAATATGTGCAAAGGAGCGTGTCTCAAACTATTTGTAAAACACGGTGGAGGCTCAGTCGTGGTTTAGGACTGCACTTCAGCCTGCAATGTTGGAGATCTTGTCAAAATTGATGGAATTATGAACACATAAAAGTACTTTTCAGCAGATCCCAAACACACTGCCAATGCAGTAAAAGGATATCTGGATAGGGGGAAAAGCACATTGGGACACTTTCTGTCATGGATTGACCTCCCCAGAGCCCACACCTCAACATTATTGACCATTTTGGGATCATGTTTACAAAGAACAGCATAACAGGCAGAATGTTCTTCAACAGGCTTGGAGAACTATTCCTGAAAACCGCTTAAACAAAAAAGTTTACCTACAAAGTTCAGACTGTGTTGAAGAATAAAGGCTGCCATACCAAATATTGACTTTCAAGTTTGTTTGACTTGTACAACCACTTTTTTTGCCTTATATACTGTATTTCCATGTATGTTTGCACATCTTTCAATAGATCAATAAACCTATTTCTAATTTTTCTAGCAGATACAAAGAAATGATGGTGACTCAAAACGTCTCATTATCTTAGCTTAGCTTGTGAGCATGCTAATGTTAGCTAATTAGAAAAAAAAAACAGACTTCCCCTGCTCAGGCTGAAAGCAATGCCATTCATTTTGCAGATAGTCATTTATAAAATCAATCTGATAGCCTGATTTTATCAGGCAAAAGCAAATAATCTAATGGACTCAATGGCTGATAGTGGCGCTGGGATAGATCCCTGCTGCTTGTGTAGCTAAAGATAAAGATACAAATGAGTGTTAAAGTTTAAAGCCTGACAGCCAGTATGCTTTTAGTTAAGGGGGGGTGAAAGAATTTCAGAAAGACATTCCTCGCTGTGATTAATTTGGCATAATAAGCCTCACTAACAGCTATTATTGGAGCTAAAGTCCAAGCATCAGGATGTCACAATATCACCACAAGCATTCCTCAGAGCATACTTGCACCCCAAATACATACCATACCTTCCCTGAGTTTGAGGAATGAGAGCCAACTCACTCTTCCCATGCTCCCCCCCACACTGTCCATTTCCTGTTTGTTTTTAGAGCCTTCTGTTTCAGTACTCCCACAATATGTGACTTAATTGCTTTAAGAATCCTAGAATTTTTTTTCATTGATCCAAAAAAAAAGAAAAACTACAGGGTTACATCAGTAATGAAATACAAACATAGCAAAGGTATTTTGTCATGGTACTTTTTTATTGTACGTTGTTTGTTTCTCAGGACCAGATTCTCTCAGATGCCAGAGTATTATGGTTTGTGCGCCTAACACTGACTCACTGGTCATTCAGAGCCTGAGAAAACAGGCAAGGTACATTCCTCTGCGTAGCCTGACCTCCAGACTGATACAGAGACTTCTTGGGAATTCATTTTGTTCAGCTGTGCATGAATCACAGGCAGCTCAGCACTTAGATTGCCCCCTCGAAGGGTTGCATCACTAATCAGTGAGATTTACCGTATATGTTCAGAACTGGTCATATTAGCAGTTGGTGTGTAAGTAGTAAGCAAAGTAACCAAACTTAATAACCATAAGCTTGAAGCTGCATTTGATAAAATATTTAAATCAGAAGTTAAAGACTGAAGAGACTAGGCATGTAAAAGATCGCCTAATAAAAGTGAGATCTACTCTTCTGTGTATGAGGACCTCAGGTAAAGAAAAGTTCAAAAGTTCAGTTTATCATGGATTACCTCTTTATCTTTAAGAAGAGACAATAAAAACACACTGCGGTTAAACTGTAACAAAACAGAGGAGCTAAACAACCATAGTTTGATGTTTTGGTCTGCACCCAGAGGTAGTAGATGAAAAGTAGTGTGCCTAAAATTGACCCCTGTTGGACTCCATAGTTAAGAATAAGCTGGTATTTCCTTAAACATCACAAAAGATTAATTTAAGCAAAGAGGTCCAACCCAATCTGAGACTACTCAAGAGATTAACATGCCATACTATGTCTAACACTGTTCTCTGGTATTTCAATTCAGTTTTATTTATTTATTTTATCACAACAGTTGCCTCAAGGTGCTTTTTATTGTAAGTAAATAACCTCGACTTCTGGTCAGTGGTTCTTTCTACAATTTTAGGTTAAATATATTTATATTTATTATTAATTTTCTATAATTAAATTTTCAATTTATCTTGTCATTTTTTACATTTACTATATATGTATGCTGAGGTGTTTCCTCTTGCCTATATGGCACTGTGTTGGAATGTGAAGGGTTCAGGGGATGGGAGGATGTTGATGATCTTAAGCTGTATTTTGGTCTTGAGTTGATACAATATATAGGGGGAAAGGATATGAGGAAACACCTGGAAGGCAGGATAAACTTAAACATAAACTACACTACAATCTTGAAACTGAAAACTAAGAATATGCTACTTAATTATTTAAACCGTTCAGTTTTTACACCAGGTCTCTTTAAGATATGAAATATCACATGTTTAAATCACTAGGAAAGGTGTTTCTGTTTAAGAAGATGTGAACGATATAAAGTTAAACAGATGATGACTTTAACTGAGAAATGGTTTTTAGTAAATCAGACAGTGGGCATAAGGTCACACAGAGGACCTGTGGCAAAGGATTTGACACCTGATGTTGTCAATCTTACTTCAAATAATAATAGTGCTAATTCTTAAAATAAGGCCACGGATGGGCAAACTGTGCATTGATATAACTGACATTTTTGTTTTTGTTGCACTTTGTATGAAAATGATTGCTTGATACAAAATACTAATGGCGTTTTATTTTGAAAGCTTCCCCACCTCCCAAAAATGCAACTCACTGACATGTTTTATGGCCCCATCACATTAATTAATTCCAAGCAAAAGCCAAGATAACCCCAGTTCATGTAAAGCTGATGGAGTTCCTAACATCAACTATTCCAAATAGACTGAAGTGGATTTTTTGGAGGTGTCATTTCAGGGGCGGTGAGGATCTGAAGACACCTGCTTCCACCAGAAACAACAAAGAGGGTTTATTCTGGGGTAGTGGGTAGTGACAGAGGGGATGGTTCAGTCTAATTACAGACTCTGGGGAGATGACTTCATTGAGATGACGCCCAGCCCTAGAGCGAGTGGGTTTTTTTTTTTCTGTATCTCCCATCACACCAGGGACAGGCCTGCCTAATAATTGTAGGGTAGTCTGGACTGCACCTTTAACTTGCACAATAATTAAAAAGTGGACTCCAGTTCACTGCAAGATGATCTTGTGAGTTAAGCAGTTTCTCTAGTGTTTGTGTTATTCTAAATCCCATCTTTTAGGCTTACACTTGTGCTTCAGCACCTCAGTAATTGGTATGGCCCGGAGTGCATTAGTTTGCTGGGAATTTTTTTATGGTTTGAACATCAATTTTCCACAAGGGAAGGGGGGGTGCAAAGATGGGATGCTGACAGGCTTTCCTCAGGCACTACCATGCTCATAACCAAATTATAAGCCCATGCACGTCGTTCTTCCCCTCATTCCCAGGGCAATCGACAGCATCTGACAGCGGGCTAATCAGCCACAGAGTCAGAGCATGAGTCCTATCTGTAGCTGAGATCAGCTGCCATTAGCAATTGTGATGGCCCCCTTTTCAATTTTCTTAGAATTGACACTAATGAAAGAAGAGGCAGGAAATGACATCCGTGTTTAGGCTGTCATTACTGTAAAGTAGATAGAACTGACAAAAAGAGTAAAAGCATGTGGAGAAGTGAATCTATATAACCATACAAGTGCAGTGATGGGCCTGCAGGCAGATGTAGGATCTATTAACTGAAATTGCCAGGATTAGTGTATACATGTCACATGGAGATAAACTGCTGTTCCCATCACACATCACTCCATCAGCCACTTAAGAGCTCTTTCTAACCATAATGGAGTCCACACAGGCAGAAAAAGTAGCCTGGAAGCAACTTTGACTTTTCTATGAGTGTAACGAAACACTAGGAAGGACACAACAGCCTCATAGGAAAAAAAAGAGTGTATAAAATTTAATTAAATGTATGCGAAACAAAGCAGAATGGCTACTAATGTGTTACTGTGTACGTAAATGGTACAGGCACAGGGCTTCATGTGTTTTACTACAGTAGTTTGAGTACGCAAGGATCAGTACTAATGGATTCTTTTAATCTGAAGGTAAACTGTAATCATCTGTAATCTACCTTAATATCATTAGTGTTCAGTAATGTCCCTGTGAAACTATGTTAACCAGATAAGACGTCAGTCGCAGCTCTTTATATATTGCAGCGCCATCTAGTGTCCTTAAAGGAACATAAAGTTATAACACGGGTATATTTCCTATCAAATAGCTCCTGATAAGCTATTATTGTAGCACCAACATCGTGATATTAGATTGCCTGAGAAATTTTCCAGAGGAAATTAAAAGGTTGATTTTTTTTTAAAGAAGAAAAAAAAAAGATAATTCCACTGATGTAGATGTTAGTACTGGTTGACATGCAGTTATCATTCATACCCAGTGAAAAGATACAAGGACACAGAGCTTATAGCTTTAGGAGCGGGGTCCTAAAGCTATAATAAAGCAACCCGTTCCTGAACTGGCTGCTTTGTTATTTTGCCATGCAAAACACAAAGGGAATTGTTCTCAGCCTACATAATGCATAGTATGACAGCATGTTGTTAAAAGCAAGGCGTCATAGGGTGGCTTTGGTGGCAGGATTCCCACTTAGCCTGCACAGTTATAGACTTACATACTTCTATTTAGTCGTTTTTGGTTTTTTGTATGTTCACATGTGTAAATACCCCCAACAATAGACAGGTATACCCACAGGAATGCAGTAAAGTTATGTTACTTAGCTACTGATATTTTTTTTAATTTAAAATCTATAAACACATCGAATTTTCGCCTCTGTTTTCTTTTTAACTTCGATATGCTTGACGTATGAATCAAGATTTAATCTTGTTTATTTTTATTTCATTTATAATTTAAGCATTGAGATATTTATAGTATATTAAACGTCTCTATTTATGAGAAAAATAATAACTACTAGTGAAATTGGGGTCTCACTGATAGCGGTGATGATAAAAAGGGGCCTGCCTGAACAGGTTTTGAGACGAATCGACAGACTTTAGGACCCAGCTGATGACTAAATAAAAATCACGTGGTAGCGCTACTGAAGCGGGGAGGACGTTGACTCAATGCTTCCCTCTGTTAATAATAGACTTGGAGTGAAGTGAAAGAAGACTGTATATGTTTGCATCTATAGCTGTTATAGATGTTTTAGGTTTAACCGTCACAGGTAGGCAGCGGACATGGCTGCTGCTGCTGCCTTACTCCTCGCTGCACTGACTCTTGCCTGTTCAGCTGTGAGTGGAAATTTGGTAAGAATGAAACTAAAGGTTTTTTACAGTAGTTCAGTCAGCTGATCTTTCATTTTTCCCCCCTCCGTCTCTCTACTTCCTTGAAAGGTTCGTGCACAAAAATAATAATTTCTGTAACCTTTTATATGTACATACATACATAGTTTACCTACAGATGTTCTCGCAGCATCATTAATATCTGGCCAAGCTGCTACCCAAGTTCAGTCCTGAGAAATATGCAGTGGAAGTTATAGACAGATTATCATCACTTTGACTCTCATAGCAGTTACCGTGACTATATTGCAGGCCTCTGGAGAGAGCTCTTTCTCTATAGACTACAAAAGCAACTGTTTCCTGAAAGATGGGAAGCCTTTTCAGTACATCTCAGGGAGCATCCACTACTCCAGAATCCCACGGTACTACTGGAAGGACCGACTCGCGAAGATGTACATGACTGGACTGAATGCCATCCAAGTGTAAGCTGAACGCATCGCAAACATTTAAATATAAATGTTTTTCGACTGGATTGTTTGTTGGCCTTTATAAACATTGTACATTTACCATGTCTGTATACACAGATATGTGCCCTGGAACTTCCATGAAACTGTACAGGGAGTTCAAAACTTCACAGGAGACAGAGATCTGGAGCATTTTTTGGATCTGGCCAACCAGACAGGTCTGCTGGTCATCCTGCGTCCTGGACCATACATCTGTGCTGAATGGGAAATGGTGAGAACAGAGGTCATAACTTCCACATCCCAAAGGGGCTTTGTTGGATTGAGATATTGAAGTCTGGTGATTGTGGAGAACATTTGAGTACAGTGAACTCAACGCCACACTATTAAACCACCAGCAGCAGTCTGACCTGTTGATACAAGGCAGCATGGATACAAACGTTTATTTTACTAAAAGTTTAGAGCCTACCATCCAGTGTTGCAGCAGAAATCAGTACTCATTAAACCAGGCGGCATTGATCCAATGTTCTGTTTTCCAGTTTTGAACAATCTGCTTATTGTAGCCTCAGTCCCTGTTCTTAGCTGACAGGAGTGGCACCCATGTGGTCTTTACATGCCCAACTGCTTAATCTGTGCATCTGTTTTACATGTTCACAGATGCTCTTTTGCATACCTTGGTTGTAACAAGTGGTTATTTGAGTTACTATTGTCTTCCTATAAGCTTGAAGCAGTCTGGTCATTCTGATGGGCCAGAGAACTGCGGCTTACAGGTAAACTGTAGTCATGATTATGTTGTCAAATCAGAGTACATCAGCCTATCTGGCACCAACAACCACGCCACGTTCAAAGTCACTTAAATCACCTTTCTTTCCCATTCTGATGACCAGTCTGATTTTCAGTAGGACATTTTCTCCGTGTCTGCATGGCTAAATGCATTGTGTTGCTGCTGTGTGATTGGCTGATTAGATATTTGTGTTAATGAGCAGTTGAGCAGGTTCACCTAATGAAGTGGCTGGTGGTATATATTACTCTAACTGTAGTAGGATGCACACATTTATGCCATATTTCATATATTAAAAATACAGTTATATACACTGCTCTCTAAATCCATGTGGTGAGATAAAAGACGCTGGCTAATCGCATGATTGCCCACATTGCTGCCTTCATTCCCTTCTAATTTTCTCTTGCAGGGTGGACTGCCTGCCTGGTTACTTCAAAAGCCAAACATCATCCTGCGCTCTGCAGACACAGGTAAAACATGCACCTATGACCCTTTTTAAAATGTATTTCTTTATACCCATTATCTGTTTTCTCCCAGATTATCTGCAGGCAGTCAGCAACTGGCTTGCTGTTCTCCTCCCCAAAGTGAAACCTTGGCTCTATGTTAACGGGGGAAACATCATTACTGTCCAGGTAGACTTCTGAGTGGGTAGCTATAAAGCTTTTTAAGAGTTAGTGTATTATTATTGGATTTGAAAATATTCAATCTTAACTGCAGGTTGAGAATGAATATGGGAGTTACTACAGCTGTGACTACAACTACATGCGTCACCTGCGCACTCTCTTCCGCTTCTTTCTGGGCGAGGACGTCATCCTGTTCACCACTGATGGAAACACAGACAAGGAAATGATATGTGGGACTCTGGAAGGATTATATGCCACAGTAGACTTTGGGACAGGTTGGTATTGTGTGACGGTGTCCAAAGATAAAACATCATCTTCTTGTTCTTTTAGAGATCGTTGTTATTTCTGTGTGTTCTTTTCTCAGACACCAACATCACTGAAGCCTTCGCCCGGCAACGACGATTTGAACCTCGAGGACCCCTGGTTTGTTACATATCTATTCACTAAACATAATCCTAACAAGCAGGGACTGAATATACACAATATACACTCACTGGCCATTTTATTATGTACACCTGTGAAATCTAATGACATCCAATACGATTAAAAAAGCTGCAGAAAAAAATTCTGCTGACATTCACAGTGGGTGGTGGTGCAGCATTACTAATCAGTTACTTTTAATTTATTGATTGATATAGAAATGATTTAAAACGGAAAAGCTGAGCTCTTTACCTTTCTTCCTGGATACACTTAGAGTAGCTTGATTCACATGATTGCATGATTCACAGTTCAAAATAATCCTTATGAATCTTTCAGGGTGTTTCTCCATCACCTTCTAAAAAAAATCTTTTTAGGTGCGTGTCGTTCTGGACGACTTCCCCTTTAACAGCTTTCTTTTTGGTTTTCTTTGTGTTAAAGGTCCCCTTTCATACAAAGACAAACCTCAAATCAGGCTTAGGTAGGACAGCTATCTGACACGACCAGCAGGGGTGGAGTCAAAGCAGTTGGAGAAAAGAAAGGCACAGTGAGGTGGACACAATATTTAAATGCAATGCAATCATGTGCACCACTTCCACCACCTGCTATTATGTCAATAATGTACTATAGCTAAAACCTCTTTCACAAGTAAAAATGAATTTGTGGCAGACCGTATGATTTCACAGGTATATGTGATAAAACTGTCTTAAATTACGTTGCAGGTGAACTCAGAGTTTTACACTGGCTGGTTGGATCACTGGGGAGATCAGCATGCTGTGGTTGATGCTCAGAAGGTCAGCAGAGTGCTAGGAGAAATGCTAACCATGGGGGCCAACGTCAACATGTATGTCTCCACAAACCCCCAAACCTTCCTCTCTGTAGAAACGCATTCAAATAATAAAACTGTGTTAGTATACCAATGTAAAAGCCTGATCCAACAACCACAACAACTAGTTTATTTCCCAGCTTATAAGCCTACCTGCAGTATCAGTGGCATTTAGCAAAAAGTCATGTTTGAATCCAACTGAAGATGAGGATTTTCATACCTCTCTTTTAAACTACAGCGAAAAGCCACTGTCCTTTTACAGCTACTCATTTCCTAGTTCATACCTTTGTCCTTATACCATACTAGAGAACCTTTGCATGATCCAGAGTTCAAAATGCTCCTTATTTACTTGAATTTACTGAAACAGGAGGTAGGTAGGAAATCTGTGATCACAGCTAGAGCTGTGTCTGATGGAGGGATTCCCACTCATATCATACAGAGCCAAGACTAGCCTTTGGCTCAAGTGTTACACTGATCACAAATTAGAATCTTTAACACGGTGTGGCATGACAGGCCTCCTTTTTTGAAATGTTCGAACTGGATTAAGCTGGCAGATTAATAGACATATGGAGAGGTAGATACTTTTACTGCCACCTGTTTTATTCTAAAATGGGCATTGGGAAAGAAGAAGGGTACACCAATGTCAGCTGGAATGGGCTACAACCTCACTGTGACCCTGTGGGGATAAGCGGTTAAGAAAATGGACGGATAAGCTAGGTAAATTTGGCTAAAAGGACATCACAGTGCCACTGTAATCAATGTAATGATCGTTGGGATCCTTTAATTGGATTAAATAAAAGCCAGCAACCTCATCCTTTAAGACACCACTGCTAATTTCCTCTGATATTACACTCTACCTCTCTTTCTTCTCAGGTACATGTTTGAAGGAGGAACAAACTTTGGCTACTGGAATGGTAACTTAGTCACATAATCTCAGTATTCATTCATTCATTGTCTCAGTGCCAGATTATATCACAGTTTTCATGTTTTAGATGCAGATAAAAGCTCAGTTTGCAGTTTAGTGGTCTCTAGTAACGCTCTGTTGTTCTCACTAAGGTGCTGATCATGACACCAGGTTTCGCTCAGTAGTCACAAGTTATGATTACGACGCCCCGCTGACTGAGGCAGGAGACCCCACAGAGAAGCTCTTGGCTATTAGAGATGTCATAAAGCAGGTAGAACTGATTGAACAGCCACCTGCTAAGGCTGATGTCCTGATTAATGCATGATTAATTCATCACCATTTCTCATCAGTTTAGAGAGATTCCCTCTGGCCCCATGCCACCAGCAACTCCCAAGTTTGTCTATGGCTTTGTGACCCTGCAAAAGGTAGGATCATTTCAGGAAATTAATCCTAATGTCAAGAAATATTTTTAAAAATGTTCAAAACTCAAAAAAGTGTCACTTTAACAGGTTGGGGACATCAGTGGCCTGCTGAACACCCTTTCACCTCTGGGACCAATCAAATCTCAGTATCCTATTACGTTTGAAGAGGTGAAACAGGTATGGGGTGTCTGAGGGAAACAGTGGGGAGAGCATTATTGTAGAAACAGTGTAACTCTTGAACCATGGAGAACTTCTAGACTGTTGTGTCTGCAACCTGTGTTGTCTATTGTGTTCAGTACTATGGATACGTGCTATATCGGACCACGCTGCCGCAAAACCTCTCAGAGCCCACACCACTTATCTCTCCACTGAATGGGGTTCATGACCGTGCATATGTGTCTGTCAATGGGGTAAGGCCTGACTGTGAACTTTTGTTGATGTCCTCGTCAGGGGAAAAACATTGATGGTTAAATCTGAGCTTGTTTGTCTGCGTCAAATTGTGAAGTTTCAAATATAAATGACGATGTATCCGTTCACGCTTTTGGAAACGTACAACTGTTTGAACAGGTTTTCCAGGGCCTGTTAGAGAGAGACACTGTGCTGGTGATGAATGTCACTGGACAGCAGGGGGACACACTGGACATCCTCGTAGAGAACATGGGCAGGGTTAACTTTGGCAGCAAGATCAATGACTACAAGGCAAGGCAATTAATAGAGCAAGCAAGCAGAGTACAAGCATTTAAAAACATACATTTCCCTGCAGCTGTTTGGAAGTTGCAGCAAGTAAAACCATGGACTACGGCTTTTAACTGGTAAATATTGTGTGAATTTCAGGGCCTGTTGAGCAACTTGATCCTGGGTAAAGATGTTCTGACTGACTGGAAGATTTACCCTTTGGACATTGACGGAGCCGTTACTGGTGGATGGCCTCACGCCAACAGCCGAAAATCTGACCCTGCTCCTCGGAGAGAGCCTACACGTGGACCAACCTTCTACATGGGGACTTTGCAGCCCAACGGCTTAGCATGGGACACTTTCCTCAAGCTCAATGAATGGACTAAGGTAATGCTGACTATATCTGGGGAAATTCTGGACCTGGGAGACTTTATTCTTTTATTTATTTACCCCACGTTTCTAGCAAGGAATAAAATAACTGTATTTTTCTGGATGTTTGTTTTTCCTTCATCAGGGTCAGGTTTGGATTAATGGTGTGAACCTGGGACGATACTGGCCAGCCAGAGGGCCTCAGCAGACTGTCTATGTCCCCGGACCCCTGCTCAGCACCACCCTGCCCAACAACATCACGGTGCTGGAGCTGGAAGGAGCTCCAGGACACTTGAGGGTTCTTTTTATGGACCGACCTCAGCTCAACATCACACCTAAAAAGCTTTGACGGAGCCCACTGAATTTTGAAGTATAACATTTTCTTCACATTGCAGATCTAAAAATAATTATCAGTCTGACTGAAGCAAAATAGTCCTCTGAACACATGATCTCACCTGAAGGAGCTGCTACACAACAGTATTTCTATGGCATATGAAACACAATCTGATGTCAGCAGTTTTAATTTTTGACACAGAAACACTTAATTACTTGCTGTTACAATATTCACCAAGCCTGTGCAAAAGAAACATATGCTGACTGTTGTTTTTAATTATTGCTTTTCTTTTTTGCCTGATTACAGATGCTGTAAATAAATTGTACATTGATTTTATTACATACAGTATTTGTATCTGAGTGTCTAAAATCGCCTGCCACAATAAAATTAAGGCAAGTCAAAGCCTTAAAAAGCCAAATTAACCAGTACTTTTAATGAGGTAGACTCCTCTCCAAGTAAAATAGTTCCTAGATAGACGCTAGGTCTTTCCTGGAGGAGCATTTGCTTTCCGATGCGCTTGAACACAGCGGGGAGTGCAAAATGAATAATCCAGGTACTGAAAAGGGATCTTCCCAAGCAGAGACTCCCCACACAACCAGCACCTCCTGTTGACAAAGACAAAACCACAGAAGAGTCACACTGTATTTCAGTGCAGCTTTTAAATAACTTGCTATTACATTATGCATTAGCTCAGCGAGAGGATGGCTCTTGAGAGACGTACTTGATATTAGAGATGCTGGCTCCTGTTGCAGCAACTTGCGCTGCAAATCTCTTCTCTGCTGCCAGAGCTCTCTATAATCAATAAGCCAAAGATGAACATTTCCAAAAAACAGCCTTTTACAAGGAATCAGCTGCAGAGCTTTAGCAGTAACCGACCTTTTCACGATCAGTCAGAGATGCAAACTGCTTCTTTTCCTCTGCCTCCAGCTCTTGTTTCCTCTTTTCCTCTTTCTGCTCTTTTTCTCGCTGTTTTTTCTGGGCCTTCTGGGCCTTTTTCTTTTCCAGCTTTTTCAGTTCAATCTCTGCCGTCAGCGGCCCAGGGATCTTTAATTGCACAGGAGTAAGACACTTAGTCAAATTACCAGCTTGCGTTTAATGCAATACATGTTCAAAGGTGCACGGGTTTAACCTTACCTGGGCCTTGCTGTAGTCGTATTTGTCGGGATTATCTCCCATATATTTCCGAAAGACGTTTCTTGTGTCTTTGTCAGGGGCGACGATGTACGGTGTCTGCCCTTTATTATCCCTGTAAAGGAATAATGTAGAGATAGTAATTAAACCTGGGCAAGGTTTCACTGTGTTCACTTCAGCTGCAACACAATCACACTTTTACAACGCATAATATTCTCTATACCTGCAGGAGGGGTCTGCTCCTGCATCTAGGAGGAGGCCGATCACTGCCTTTTGTGCAGCAGCTGTGGCAACATGCAGTAATGTGAACCCTGAAGCATCAATGGGTTTATTGAGGAGAGTATGAGGACTTGAGCCATCAGAAAGTTTGCTCTCCAAATGCTCTTGACCCTCTGACTTTTCCACAGGGAGCTGGAGGAGTGCATGCAGAGCTTCCACATCCCCAACCTTGCAGGCAGTAAAGAGTGCATCCCTGAGGCTATAGTCACATGACTCTTCAACAACATCTATAAAGAAAGAAAGCTTAATGTTGAGTTTTCACACTTGAAAACAATGCATTACACAGCTTTTGCAAGACTGAGAAACAAGTGGAAAAACATAGATTTAAACCCCTACTCACCATCCACTTGTTTCTTGCTCTGTACCTTCCTTTTCCTCTTGCTCTTTGACTGCACTTCTTGAGGGAGATCTTCTACTGGTGTAGCCTCTGGCAGTTCCTCTTCTTTACCTTCTGCTTCTGTGCTCTTTGGATCTGTCCCAAATGAATCTGGTATTTCATAAATTTTGCAGAACGATTGAGTAATAAACTAGCATGCCTTAGATTCCACCTGTGATGATATAGTTGATCGGATCTACCTTCAATTGGAATTTTAGCTTCCTCCTTCTTTCGTCTCCTCCTCTTGTGCCTGGAGGGATGGATTTCACACTCCCTGAGGTCCAGCGTTCCTAATGTCATTTCCACCATCTCCAGCTGGATCTCCCCACACTCTTCTTCATCAGTGCTTTCGCGGTTTTCTTCAGCTGATGCAAGCAATAAATTTGCAGTCAAGTTTACTAAGCTTAACATTATTATTTGATGCTATAGTTTATCCACCGAGATCAACAGAGAGCTCACAGACCATGTTTAAACATCTTAAACCTACCTTTCTCTTGATCTGCGTTTAATTCTGCTGTGGGTTTAACAGCTTTTTTCCACACCTTTTTAGTTGGACTGAAGACTGCAGAAATGTCTGTGTCTTTCCCTGGAAAAAAATGATATTACTGATTGCGCGATAAATATACCTTAGCTGCATAAACATGTGCAGAAGACGTATTATTATTTCAAGCACTTCATGCTTCTTACCATACACATGAACAGTAGAAAGGACCTCATGTACCCTCTGTACCTCTCGAAATGTTGCCCTGCGTGTTGCAAAGGGGATTGTGCAAATCCTGGGATCTTTTTTATCAAGGGGACCTCCTCGACCACCAAAAAAGATAGTTTTGTTGTAGCTGGGAGCTCGTATGAATATTTTAGAGGCCCATTTCAAGTGTTCGGCCCAGGTTACAAGAAGGTCCTGAATGTCCTGCAAAAAGTAAAAAAATAAAAATTTTAAAAAAAAATCCACGTTGACAAAAAAATAAATAAAATAGAATACTACGTCATCCTATGAGTGAGGCAGAGAATTTAACCACATAGCCAAAACTAAATACTTGGCTCCATGGCTACACTACCACAACCTCACAAAAGTAAATGATCTATTCTTGGAGGAGAAAAATTAATGAATCAGCCAAAGGAATCTTGAGCTTTTATAGCCACTGTTTGAAAAACATCAACCAAACTTTGTGAAGAAGAACAGATAAGGCATGGCTTTCACTCAAAAGGCGATCTGATGGAGCGCAGTATGACCTTGACTAGCGCCGCCTCATTGTGTCGTCGCAGTGCAGCTCCTGCAGATTTTGGTGCGTGACTGCGGTTCTGAGAATCTCGGAGTCCCTGGGCAGTGCCTCGTTTTGCTCGCACTGTGTATCGGTGGAAGGTCTTGTGCAGAAGGACTTGTTTTCTGGAACATAAAATACATTGTGCTGGACGCTTCACATCTCTGTGAATCGGCTGTGTTGTTGTGCTCTAAATTTTAGCCATAATGTGTAATATGAAAGCATACAAAGCAGGGAAATAAAAAATATTACCCTTCAAATACAGCACCAGCAAAATGACCTCCACCAGTCATAAGAATGACCCACGCAGTCTTCTTTGTTATAGCTTTCAGAGAGGATCCTGCATCGTGTTCGTCATCCAACTGAAACTTTTCAGGAAAAATGACAAAATATTAAATTAAATAAATCTAAAGTGTTTTTTTAAAAAAACAGATTACAGATTTCATTGGACTGATCCTCACCTTTCCCTTAAGTATGCAGCGGTAGACTAGCAGATAATCTCCCGCTGAGTTCTGGAAAACCAACTTGCTGGAGAGCCGACCAGCTGTTAAAGGAGTTTCACCTGAGCTCTCCATGTCTTTGTCAGAGACCGTTCTGCTTTCAACTTCAGCATCGCTGTCCGAGTCTTCTTCCTCTGAATCGGACTCTGAGCCCGAGATACTTGATAAGTCTCCTGTAAAGTGACAACAATAGGTCAGCTGTTCCAACTGCTTCAGCCTTTTTTTCCTAGTTAAACTCCATCTTAGATGTGTATTACTCCAGTTTCCTCACCTGCACCCGTCTTCCTCTCAAACTCCTCCGCTGTGAGGGGCGGCAACATGGCCATCTTTTGTCTCAAGTTGAACCGATGCAAGTCAAGCTTGTAGTGTTCCCTCTGCAGCACAAAGTGTGTGTTCAGGCACCGGTTCTCAATGCATGAACAGATTGTAGAGTACTGTATGGTTACCTGCTCCTCGCGGTTAGTAAAGGGACATCTGCAGGCTGAGCAGACCATCTTCTCAGACACCTCTCTAACCAGGCTGGACTCGCCTTCTCGCCTGTCATCTTCTGCACTTCTATTTTCCACACCTGTGTGAAATAAAGACATTTATTCAACGACTGAATAAACTGGGCATCTTTTTTCCCCACAACATATGTGTTCCATACATACAATCTGAGGCGAGGTCAATAATTACACCCTCCTTCAGGACGGGGTTCACCTCTCTCAATCCAAAAGCCTCATCATTCAAGCACAAATCAAAGATGGAGCGACAGTCTTTGCGGGTAGTCATCGTTTGCTGGTTGGTTTATCTCATCTGTCATGGAAAGAAAGAAAGAAAAACCTGCTCTAAGTTGTAGCTGGCGATCCCCTAAAATAGTGTTTGGCTGGGGCAGATCCACGACAGTTAACTGAACCAGATCATTAACACTTACTCTCCTGCACGAATCATAAGAGCAGCTGGCAACAACCTCAAGCCCTATATTTATAGTGACAGTTATGATCTACAAGGCTAACCCAATTTTGCTAATGTAAACATAAGTGTGTGCTCTTTGAACGACACGTTTAGCCACAATCTACTTAAAACACCGACTCTGTCCACTTCCTTAAACGGGACTTTAAGGACATTACAACTACTAAAAGTTACAATGAACTACTGTGAAAATAGTAAACGACTTACCATAAAAGGAACTGACAAAAAGCTGAGCCAACCTTAGGGTAACATGTGATTACGCTGACATTTCTACGGAAGCCCAAGAGCGTCATGAATGCTTCAGCGAGTGGCGTTCAAAGACCAAAGGTTGTAAATTAGCCGATCTTTCCTTTCAAACTGCTTTCACCGCGTTTCAGCAACATGCATATATCACTGCAGACATTTACATGACAGATTACACTATTTATTCAGTTTATACACAAGTTTTCTTTATAATTACTAATAGTTTACAAACGGAGCCCACCAGTATTTAAACAAAAGTACTGATGGAACTTAAAACGCTAGTTTGTGTTTTAAGAATAAACAAACAAACAAAGTTGACTCTAAATTACATAAAACAGTTAGTTGAGTTAATCTGCCTGATTAATGGTAAAAGGCGCTTACAGACACTGTATTAGGTACACATTTTGAACCGATCATTGACTATGTATAATCATAATTAATCAGCCAATCACATGAGACCAACTACATCTAGATACGTTTCAAAAACCATCCAGTGAGCGTCAGTCTTCTGTAAGAAAATGCCTTGCTGATACCTGATGTTAAAGGAGAAACGCCAAATTGATTCAAGCTAATAGCAAAGCAATGATAACTCAAATAATGACTGGTTACAACCAAGGTGTGCTAAGAACAGTAAACTAAAAATAGTTTGTACAGGATAATCAAAATTCTGCTGCAGAATCTGGATATTAGGGCCAACCAGAGCTTGGTGTAAACAACACAAAGAGCTGTTTGTGAGCCCAAAGAGTCAGCCCTTGTTTCTGAACCAAAAACAAAAATCCTGCTCAGTACAAAAAAAGAAAAGAATTCCTTTCACTGTCTGGTTTTTTTTATAGACAGCATTTCCTGAAGAACATATAGTGTGACTGTTGAATGATTTTGCAGCTTGCTCTCAGCTGTGGCAGCCTGGTTGCAGCTGCTGAAGCTGTCATCAGCATGTGCATTTAACCAGCTAAGGAACTTAGGATTGAACATGTGTTTGCTATAAGTGAGAGCATGTGGAGAGTGTGAAAGTTTTTCCAGCATTGCAGTTTTGTAACTGCATGGAAGCTTGCTTCTGCCACTGAAAAAGAAATTGTATCCATAAGTCAAAATTTCAGGTTACCAAAGCGAACGTCTGAGAAAATAACTTTAAAGTTATTCTCAAATTTTTGAGATAATAACTTAAATTTATTACCTATGGATGAAAAAACTTTTCCAGTCATGGAAACAAGCCTCCAAGATTGCCTTGTTGATTTTCTGTGAGCAACAAACATACAGTAATGTATTATATATTAAGAAAAACAGAAAGATTTTGTATCTGCTATGTAAGTTGCCCACTGGATTTATGTAAGCTACAAAATTTGGGGTTGCAAAACCTTAGTTATGAAGTAGGAAGTCTGAGTTTCTTAAATTTTGTTTGCAGTCACAGGTCAGAAAGTTAAGCTGTCAATGCATCCAGGATTACAGCAGTTCAAACTGACCCAACCACACCCTCATCAGTTTGCTAGATTATGATGGAAGAAAGAAACATGTCATCCAGACATGATATGTTTGGGTTTTAATGAAGACTAGATGAAATGGGAAAAATAAGGAATAAAGGTTTTGTTTTGCAAAATATTGCAAATGGCTGACAGTGTGTCAATTTTGTCATCACTGAAATCTCATGAGACATTAGAAATTTTAATCTGCATACTGTAACTGAGATAAGCATAAACATTTTGCAATATTTGTCATCTTATTTAATCACTGCATAGAGAAGGTCGACCATTTGTGACTATGTGAAGCACCCGAGTAACGAGAAGCTGAGAAGCTTTGGAGATAGTCACTGCAGAATCATCCCCTTTACTGTTATTTAAGAAACAATAAAATACATTTAAAAGATAAAAATTTATATTTTATTAGCTGTTAAAAACACTTATATACACTTTATTGTACTTATTAAAATAACAGTGTTTGTAAGTCACTGCAGCGTGTGATTTCTCTCCAACTTGTAGGTTGGCCCAGGGAGCAAAGCTTGAACTGTTGAGAGAGAGAGAGAGAGAGAGAGAGAGAGAGAGAGAGAGAGAGAGAGAGAGAGAGCGAGCACATTTCAGTCCATGTCTGTATACAGTAAATTCTGTACGTATTCTGTGAGTGATCCCCATACCCGCCGAATAACGAGCCTCAACCTCTTCTAGCTGCTGTTTCACCTCCAGGATTTCAGCAAGAAGCTGGCTTGCCTTAATGCTGGCGCTCTCACTCTGGTCCTGCAAACTGAGCCTTTCACTCCTGAAATATATATTGTAAGTTTGCACATGTCACGTCTGCTTCGGTTTTGCCCACAGCACTTCGGAATACCTGTCTGGAGAGCTTTGGCCATTTAGTTGTTCAAAGAGATCCATCTCACTTTGCAGCAGATGACCCAGTTGTTGCAGTGCATTAACGATTTCACTTTTTTCCATCATTAAATCCACTCTCCGTTCAGTTTCTCTCGTACTGCGAAAGACAGCAGAATACATTATGTAAGGGCTACACATTTAGAAACAAAGGCAAACATCACACCTGGTTATGCATAATTAACTGTTTGACTAAATCTAAATGGGCAGTAGGTAATTTTTTCTTTTTTACGTTAACTTATTATTTTGAAATAATTATTGATTGTTCAGTGTAAGGGCTTTGGGATGAGGACACTGTTAGCAATTAGATGGTCACTGTCTGAACTCTCCCAGAAAGGCTCGCTTGCGCAACCAAAACAGAATGAGCATACAGTTGTCCACTGCTTTTGACAACCAGAGCATCTGTAGAAATATTACCTAACCCTAACTAACTAAACCCTAACTAACTGTACCCCAACTAAAGGACAAAATACTATACCTTTCAGAAGGTGATCAGTTAAGTTAAGAATAGAAATATCCTTTACTGTCCCTCACTGGAAAAACTTACATTGGAATTCAAGTTAGAGGTGTGTTTGTATTTCAGATTAATACAAGAGATAAATCTTTATTCAAGACAAACTAATTAAACTTTTTTTTTTTTAAACGCCAGCTGGCTCATGAATGTCGTTCACTAATAGACCAACATGAGGGAAATCCCTGTATGTGTCTCTATGTTCATCAACAATATTCCTGGAGGAAGAAAAGATGTTAAATAGTTTGGATAAGCACTCCAAGTTAAGACTGGGGAAAGCTAAACTTCACTGATTACTTACCAAGCAAGTCTGGATAGTATCTACCTGAAAACAATTTTTTTTACTGATCGAAGGAAGAATGGATCCATGCTTTTATGTTGTTTACAGCAGCAGAAGTGGCGACTCATCAGACCAGGCAACGCTTTTCCAATCTTCTGTTGTCCGATTTTGATGAGCCCACGTGAACTGTGGTCTCAGTTTCCTGTTCTTAGCTGACAGGAGTGGGATCCAGTGTGGTCTTCTGCTGCTGTAGCCCATTCTACTTCCAGTTCAACATACTGTGCATTCAGAGATGTATTACTGCATACTTGGTCATTTTAATTACTGATGTCAGCTTAAAACAGTCTGGCCATTTTCCTTGACAAGACATGTTCACCCAGAAAACTCAGTGGATATTTTCTCTTTTCTTAACCATTCTCAGCAAACCCTAGAAATGGCTGAGGAGCGAATTCCCAGTAGGTCAGGAGTTTCTGAAATACTCACCAACAGCTGTGCCATGTTCAAAATCACCTCTCTTCCCCATTCTGCGGCTCAGCTTGACCTTGAAACTTGAATTACATGCCCAAATGCACTGAGTTTGCCGTTTAGATTAGATTGCATGAGGGAGTAGTTCAAGACATGAGGTGTACCAAATAGACTGGTCGATTAATCTACAGTAACAGCCTGTTGTGCACCTCAGTGCACCCACCGACGATAACTGGTATCACATCACAGGAAGCATTATACGGGTTGAGACAAAGTCAGGTTTTTTGGACACTTTAAGCGTGACAGGCACCCAGTTTAATTGGAAACTAAAGTAAATGGGTGGTGTACATTGAGATACCGTTTAATTATCTCTTCTTCAGTATGCAGTCTTCTCTGTTGGACCTTCTCCAGTTTACGAGTGGTTTTTTCGATAGCACGCCGCAGCTCATTAACCTGCTCCTGCGTCTCCTGCAAATTGCAAAGTTTGCATGCCGTAATTCACAGCTAGCCTGCTGGCAAGAGTCAAAACCTGCTCTGTTAACGAACTGGCATCTTAGTTTGTTAATACTTCTGTTGTTTACTTGATAATTAGTAACTTTAGCATCAGTGTACGTAGCTGCCAGGTAGCTAGTCATGTGCAGGAAGGCTAGCTTACAAAACAGCGTCGACTTACTGCAGAAACTTCGTCCTGTGTTAGAAATGTATGGCCAGAAAATGCGGTCATGCTGGTATTTTCACGTGGAAGAATTCCTACTGGTATGGAAACTCGACTTTTCCTCTTTATAAATACTGCTTCCGGCTGACTTAGCAGAGCCCGGATAGCTCAGTCGGTAGAGCATCAGACTTTTAATCTGAGGGTCCAGGGTTCAAGTCCCTGTTCGGGCGTCAGAGTTTTTATTTCTTCTACGTTGTCAACAAAAATTTTGCACAACTTAGTAATGATTTAAAATTAGCTGCGTTCATGCATTGCACGTGAACTGATGGTAAGCTTAGTTTCAGTAGAAAGAAAACAGCACTCTTGGTTCATGTACACACCTAAAGCCTAAAATTGTACCAAATTTCTGCCAGACATTAAAACCATTTCATTTAAAGCTAGTCATTGATTTTAAGCTGTTATTATACACAGTGAGACCTCACATTATGCCACTGTTGCAGATGTTGTTTATGAAAGAATCAAACTAATTTGGAGATTAGGCTCACTCACAAACAGCTAACACCAGCCCTGTTATTTACTTGAGGTAATTATGGGTATTATCTAAGGACAGCAGTGGGAACACATATAAAGCTAGGTGTTAGTGCATGTCAAATGGTAACACTGAAGGCATACCTGACTGGTAAAGATGGAGCGGATTATACTCCTCTGCATGGTTTCTATTTGTCTCTCAGCTGTGCAAGCTCAGGTAAATGTGCTTGGGACCGCTGAATTTAATGAATTCATGAACAGAGCTGTAAATAAATTTGTCTGTGCTTTCTGCAGAAATTTTTGTTCAACCAAAAGTGGGGTCCCGCTGGCTACAAAGGTGCATTCAGTTTCGATTTAATTTAAATTATTACTGTGACTGACGTAAAACTGCACAATCCCTCACTAACTTTTTTTTTCTTTTTTAAGAATGGAGAGGGGTCAATGAAGAAACGGCAATGGATAAAATCATTAAAACTAACGAGCTTAAAGGTAAGTTGCACACACTTTACTTGAGGGTTTTTCTTTTGGAGATTCCCCAACTTGCTGTTAAAAAACTTTCATCTGATTTCTGCATCAGCTTCTCAAATCATCGATGGCACCACCACCCTCAGAGAGGGAGATATTGCTGTTTCCTCTGGAAGACCCCCCAGAATCTGCTTTGCACGGAGCTGCCTGTGGTCCAAATCAGTGGATGGACATGTCTACATTCCATATAACCTCTCACCTGAATACAGTATGTTGTTTTAGCTTTTGAGGCATAAGTACATGCAATGGATTACAGTCTTCTTTTTAATGATGTATGAATTACTCGCCCCGTTAAACAACTGAACAGATGAAATGGATACAGTGCTGATAAAGACAGGAATGGCCAACGTAGAGCAAGGTACCTGTGTGCGTTTTGTTCCTCGGACTCACCAGAGAGACTACATCGACATCCAGCCAAAGTCAGGGTGAGAGCTGAAGCGTGGAAAGTTTGATTCCATAAAATTCCTTTTGTAAAATGTATTCAGGTTTTGTTTCCTCTCCAGCTGTGAATTCACCACTTGAAGTTACTCTTCTGTCCTCTTATGTGTTAATCCAGTTGCTGGTCCTACCTTGGTGCGCGTGGTGGAAGGCAGACTGTGTCTCTCCAGATCCCTAACTGCGTCCAGGTTGGAGTGGTTTCCCATGAATTCATGCACACCCTGGGCTTTGTGCACGAGCAGTCCCGCTTAGATCGGGACAACTATGTCACCATCATGTGGCCAAATATTTCAAGAGGTAATTTTAAAGTGTGCAGGGGTTGGCATTGTGGAAAGGGAATGAAAGCTTTAACTGTATTTCTGCACCGATTTTCAAAACAGAAAATTAATTTTTCCAACAGATCGGTTGAGAAACTTTGAGAAGTTCAGGACTGACACTCTGGATCTGCCCTATGACTATGGCTCAATTCTGCACTTTGGAAAGTAAGTATAAAATGATCTGTTAATCACTCAAAGTATTATAATTTACCCCCTTTATTTTAAAATATATTTATAAGCTGACACATATTTATGTATATGTTTAGATATGCCTACTCCCAGCGTGGGGAAGCAACCATCCTTCCAAAGGACAACAACAACATCCAGCTGGGCCAGGCTTTGTCTCTCAGCCACATTGACAGGCTAAAAATCAACAGACTTTATAATTGTGGTTAGTACCAAATGTCCTGAATTAACTCCTAAACACACTGCACATCACTGTCACAAATGTAATTTCTTTCTGTCTTTCTGTTCAGATGACATGGATGATTAGAGACCCGACTGAATGGAAGTGAACCAGGAGTAAAGGCCAATTTAACAAAACTGCAGTTGAATTATATGAACAGTTTCAATAAAGATTGATTCAAGCCTTCTATCAGCAAATCCTTTGTGTACATGAAATTTTGTGCGTTTTAAATTGAATATTTCTCTTTATGTAAAAATATGCAAGCATTAGTCTCACGATAGATAACCTGGTTTGAAATAGACACGTGGTAATGCACTCAACAGTAATATTATGGATCAATAAGAGATAAAGAGTAATAAAGCAGAGGCAGGGTAATAAGGTATGTGAAGAATCTTAGAACGGGTGACTTGATCACATTAAACAGGAGATCTGAATCTGTTTTAATGAGGAAGGTTAAAGAAAAAAAGTCTCTGGTAATAAATAGACATGTTCTCTATATTTAAAAATGTGCTACCTTAACTCAAGATGCAGCAGTTTCTTCTGTTCGTCCAATCACCACGAGGGAAGATTTCATAAAGTGCTGACACATGAGAATCTTCGCTTCGTCACTGCCCTTTAAAATTAGCCCCTTGATAAGAATAGAAGTGATATTTGGAAAAGGATAAAGTTTTGTTTTTATATATTTAACTGTGTGACAAAAAATGACCGTTGCCAAGACAGTTATCATCCGATAGCATATCACAAAATCACTAGTTGCCAGCTCAGTCAGACACAAATTGCTGGTCTGTTGGGCTGAACTCGGACAGCAAAAACACCTTTAAGTGCCTTGTTTCTGAAAGTGCTGAATCTTGCACGCAATAAGTACAGGGCATAAGTGAAGGTCAGCATCAGGCCCACCCGTTATGGATCAGCAGTGGATTTAGAGTAAATTACACACACCGCATGATGAGGGATCTTAATCATGCTTCATCATCTGAATTGAGGCCCAATCAGTACAGAGCAGCGGAGGAGAAGTGGGTATATAGATTCAGGGGAGGTGAGGAGTTCATTTAGCTCCTGCATCAGGAGAGCGCTGGATTGAAACTGGTAAACCAGCCTGAAACACAACAATGCATTCTTCCATTATACTTCTGGTTATCTTGTTTGGCTTGCTGACCCAGGCGAACACACTACCTGTTAAAGTAAGTATATAATTAAGAGTAGTATATAAACTCCTTTTTTCTCGTCTTGTCATGCTTTGCAGCTGAAATATGTAAACATTTTTTTTGTGCAACAGAATTCGACTGGTGTGCACGAGGGGAAAGTGAGGTTGAAAAGGAAATTCTCTGGTGGGTCACGATTCCTTGCACCTCAGCTTGCATTTTCACAGTGATTTTCTGTTTATTCCATATTTGTTTTTGTGTTCAGAGGAAAATATAGAGCATGATGAAATGAACACAATGGATCAAATCCTGGAGGTCAATCGCAGTAAGTAAACTGTAAATTACATAGAATTGTACTGATGTCAGTTTTTTCCCTGCATATTGAAATTGAATGTATTTTCTCATCAGAGATACGAGCCCCAAGAGGAATGTCAATCAGGGACGGCGATATTGCTGTTTCAAATGTAAGGAGTGCCATAACCTGCCCCGGCAACACCTGTCTGTGGCCCAAATCTGTAGATGGATTTGTCTATGTACCCTACATCCTCTCTCCACTGTATGGTATGAAACTTTAAGACTTAAGGAGATGCTTCCGGTTTCTTATATCCCTTTATTATTTCATATTTTGCCTTTTTTGTGCATTCTTTCACCCTAACTTTAGACGACATGGACAGAATCACCATAGAAACTGGAATGCAAGACATTTCCGCTGGAACATGCGTTAAATTTGTTCCCCGCACTCATGAAGGCAACTTCCTTGACATTCAGCCTAGATATGGGTGAGCGTGACTCCTGCTTATGGCTTCTTACAGTGTGCTGTGATGATTGTACATACCGTAGAATTTGTGCTCTGCATCCCTCCCTAGCTGCTGGTCATTTCTGGGGCAGACTGGGGGAAGCCAGACCCTGTCACTGCAGACTCCTGGGTGCATGTGGTCAGGAATCGCTGCTCATGAATTCATGCATGCTCTCGGCTTCGTACACGAGCAATCCCGATCAGACCGTGACAACTATGTCACAATTATATGGAAAAACATCATGCCAGGTTCGCACGTTTTATCACTACATCATTCTAATTGCAGTGGCTAGATTTTTCACAAAATGAGTGTGAAGGTGTTTTGTTTTTTTTGGTTTTGGCAGAGCACATACATAACTTCAGGAAACAGGTGACAAACAATCTCAACAGCCCATATGACTACAGCTCTGTCATGCATTATGGACGGTGAGTTGCTCTCTGATTCAACATAATTATCTGTCATTTAGACTCGGGCATCACTGTATCATATATGTTTTGCATCTTTGATACAGATATGCCTTCTCTGAAGATGGCGGACCAACAATAATCCCCAAACCAGATCCCTATATCCCCATCGGCCAGCGAGATGGTCCTAGCGTAATGGATCTTCATAAAATAAATATCCTCTATAACTGCGGTTGGTAGATTTATACAGTAAACTGACAGTTATTAGAAAAAAAGTTGAAAAGGACTGACTGGATTTCCTCTCTGTTTCTCACTATAGCTACCGATGACTAACTGGATCCAGAAACTCTGCTGTAATGTCCTGCCAGATGTCACAAATAGTTTATTACAACTTCTCAGCTTGAGATGATAATCTGGGCGACAGTGGTTTAACCTGATTCTGTAGCAATGTATATTTTATTTTCACTGTCTAGTCTGCACTTTGAGCTTTTATTGATTCAAGACCTTCTGCCGTGGGGTGTTATAAATTACCAGATAACAACTAAAGGCTGCATTTCTCTAGTATAAATAAAGTGCCAAAAACAAAACTCACCAGTTTTAAGCATCATTGTATCCGATCTCTGAACAAGTTTGTTCTACTTTCTGGCTCTTGTCTATCTTCTGCTTACTTTAAATTAAAAAAATAAAATAAAAAATGCAATATTAAGGCTAATGGTTTATTTTTATTTTCCAGAGACAGACTACAAGTTTTAAAAAATAGATACTGCTTTCAGGGGTAAAAGTAGAGTAAATGATCTTGCACTACATACGTGAAATGAAAACAGTATAAACTTCACATATGTGAAAAATAAACAGTGGATGTTATTAGGCAGGTTTTTTTTTGTCAAGAGCTGGTAAACAAGATGTTCAACATATTACCATTTTGAAGTAACCAAAGTCACTGACATTTAATTTCACAGTAAGCTGATATCTCTGATCTCTCACGGCCGCTGTAGTTTTGGACTTAAGCAAGTCCATTAATGTCCCGGGTGGAAATGGAAAAGACACTGGACAGGTGATTTTCACTGAGAGAAGATCTGTGTCTGGATTTGTTGAACTTCATCCCTTAGAAAGAGAACCAATGTCTTCTGAGCACGTGTCCTTATGTGTTAAAATGATCTCCTCTTTGAGATAATAAAAACCAGCAGTGATACTGACCTGAAGTGCTCAAAACCGAATGAAAAGTGCAACAAACTGTGTGATTCACTGCTCTTGCCCTGGTGAAGTTAACTATGCAAACTGCAAAATCAACAGTATGGTTAATTTTTAGCACATCACCTGCCACAGTATAAATCGATGGAAAAATATGAATTTCACTTCTGGGTTAATTTTACTCACTTTCACAATTTCACTGCTGTAAATGTCTGACATGTTTCCCTCTTCTTGATGGATAAATATATTATGATTTTATATATGCAATGGGGACTTCAATAACAATGGTGCCACCCCCTGCAGAAACTAACACATGTCACTCTCTTTTTGTAGCTTTTAAGGGTGCCGATATTACACTGCTGCAGCATTAAACTGTGCATTCTGCCAGGCTACATAATGTCTGGGAGTTTATGCACCACTCACTGTAAAATTAAGCAAAACTTGCCACTTATCTTATTGTAGTGTTAAGCTAACACTTACTTATGTACACTTCTTGGCCACTTCATTATTTACACATTCCTAGTAAAAGATTGAACCTTCTTTTCCCTTTAAAGCTGCATAAATTTTTTTATGCCATACGCTGAACAAGGAGCTGATCTTGTTTTGGTGAGCCCCTGCATTTTAGTTGTAATGAGTGTTTTTTGAGTTACTGTTGCCTTCCCATTAGCTTGAAGCAGTCGATTCTCCTCTGACCTCTGCCATTAACCAGGTGTTTTCACCCAGAAAACTGTCACTCACTGGATTTTTTTTTTTTTTAAATTCTCTATAAACCATAGAAATGTGCAAAAATAACAGTAAATTAGTAGTTTCTGAAATACTAAAATCAGCTCATCTGGCACCAACAACCACGTTGCATTCAAAGTCACTTAAATGATCTTTGTTCTCCATTCTAATGCTCAGTTTGAATTTGAGGAAGTTGTCTTTGCCATGTCTACTTGCCTACATGTTTTGAGTTGCTGTTGTGCCATTTATTGATTACATATTTGCATTAGAGAACAGTTGACCAGGTATACCGAATAAAGTGACCAGGGAATGTGTATACTTGTATTTCCTTAATAAGGATTAGTGCAGAGTTTGCATGTTTCGGTTTCTTTCACTTCCCCAGTTGTGTTGTCACATTACTGTCTCCCTCAATCACTTCCATTGTATTTTGTGTGCTTTTGTTTTAATTTTTATTTTGCTATTTCAGTTGTACGTGTGTTTGTTTTGTTTTTTTATTCACCTTCTGTCACAGAGTTTTTCTATTTGCTGGCATTGTACAAAACAGACTATATTTCTCTCACAGAAGAAATGCAAAAAATAAAAGAACTGAAAAAGTGCTGATGAAGTAACTAAACTACAAGCAAAATAGCAACAGGACTTGCTATAAAGTTAAAAGTTTACTGTTGTTTTTGGATCAAATTGTGATAAAAATGTTGGCATATTTGCTGTGCCTATTTCACATTTTCATTGCCTAACTGTTACATCTACTCCTACCCGTACCAGTTTTAAAAGAGATTTAAAAAAAATTCACATCGTGCAGAATTGAGTTCAGCTTGTTTCACAACACTCCGAGTTTCTCACGTGGCCCCTTGGGGGAAATTCTACACGTAACCAAATCTCGTGTTTGGCACGTAAAAACGCGATAGCCAGCCCCGAGACTGCTGGATCTTTCTAGATGCAGACCTGGGGGTGGAGCTAGAGTCTCACACATTGAGACTGTGTAGTGTAGATTGTAGAGTATCTGTCAACAATATATTAAATTTCAAAAATGAGCGATAACGACAAAGGCCGGGTACGTATACATTTTATTACCGTTTGTAATACATTAAACATTTTAAATCATTGGGTTTGACAGGGTAACTGAAATTGTAACGGTAACAACCTTATTCATATTTTGTTGGCTAGTAGTACCCAGCTTACCTTGTTGGCACAACTCTTTGGTCGAAAGCTGGGTTTTAGAAAGAAAATAAATTGCGCAAATTTAAACAATAAAAGGCGATTTTATGCGCAACGGATACGAGTTTTTAGTTCATCTTTAGCTAGCTGGCTAAGACTAGCTTATAGATGAAAGCTAGGCCTGGTGCTTTTTTGTTTACGAGCCGGGGTATGCACTGAAAACACTGCAATGTCGGCAAACATTTTTATTACGTTTTTAAATTGTTAAAACTCAGTAATTTTCATGTAAATTTTAGCTTCTTCGTCTTCGTCTGATTCGTCTGATTATTGTGCGTAGAAACCAAATGAAATATTTCATGTCGACGCGGATTCAGTGGAAGACATTTGCCTAACGAACTGTTATATTTTCGCTGTTTTGTTGTTGTTGTTTTTTGTTCGTTTGTTTGTTTTTGTTGTTGTTTTGTCCCCCCCCCCCCTGTTCCCCTGATTGAATTATATCATGTTACGTCTGCTGGTTATTAATCTTTGAATGTCATTGTGGGTTTCTTTAGTTCTTAGGCACAACAGCAATTTAAAACAAAACTAACGACCTCAAGATTTGACCTTTTTTTTAAAAAATTCATTTTTATTAACTCATGCAGCTCTCCCACACCATCTTAAAACTGTTAAAGCTGATACGCCACAAGCACCAGCATTGTGGATAAGTTTGATTAATACTTGCTGGGCTGACTGACCTGTGTGCAGTAATATCCTTCCTGCAGTGAACTGTTTAATATCCCCTCACCTTGCACAGCTCCTGAATGCTTCTGTCTGTTTAATGGGTGTGTGATATGCCCTGTGTTCCCATGTTATTAAATATATGTGGGAGGGCAAATGGCAGATTAAGAAAAAAGAAATGAAGAATTTATTTTCTGCATGTAAACCCATATTTTGAACTGGTTTGTATTAGTTCCTGCAAGGTGCTGGGTGCTTGTTGCTTAACTAACAAGTTGGTTTTTTTTGCCTCTTATTGGATTCCTTTTTTTTGTTAATGTTTAATCTTTAAGGTTTTCAATATATTATGTAATCGTAACATATAGCAACAGTTTTCTGTCTTTGCATTTCCAGAACAGGTTTTAAGTGCTGCTCAGTACAAATGAGTGGCTGCTACATCTTGAGGTCGTTGGAGCAATTTTTAGACTTTATTTTGGAGTTATCCACTTAAAAAATGGAGACAGTGTTGGTAGTTTTAATCTTGATTTATAAAATATTCACAGTCAGTGGTTTGATGAACACTATGGTGACTTAAAGGCCATTTGTCAGAAATTATGTAAGAAGGGTTCATTTGGGAAAATATATTGTTAAAGGAAGGCAAAGGGAATCACAAGAAGTTACCTTCACATCCTTACCCTTCAGTTTTAGTTGTAATTTTTAAAAAATGATCACACCCGGTTTTACCTCTCAATTATTCCAAATTGTTTTTGAGGAAGTTCTTAGGAAAAGTGGCCAGAAAAACACAAAAGTGAAAGCAAAACCACTGAGCGTGAATATTAATAAAAACACTGACAGTATGTATAATGTGGTCTTTAACATTCCCATTAATGTCATTAGCTCGTACTACTATTACTAATAATAATAATAATACCACATTAAAAGTTGAATGAGCGTGCAGTTTTAATTGCAGTCATATATTCTTCATCCTTTTCTTTTTCATAAAGGTTAAGGTTGGACGAAGAAAATACGGAAGAAGTCCACTTTATTTTCAATAATATGAAGCTCAGATGTGTGAAGCTGAATTGTTGAATGCATGCTAAAACATGAGGAGGGAAGAAGTATGGGCAGTGTGTGAGAGATGGGGAAGTAAGAAGAAGTAAGACAATTGAAGAAAGAAGAATAATGTCAAGTAATGAAGTTACAGAAATGAAGTTAAGGAAGTAATCTGGATAAGGTCACTGCGCTAAGTAAATTTCTGGTCTGTTTGTCAAATGCGTGCATGTTCTTCTTATTCAATACACACACATTAGTTTAAATCATTGCAATTTTATCTCACAACTGACAATTTTCTTTTTTCCCCACTATTTAACAACTTATTAATGTAAACATATTGATGTCATATTATCCATGGCTACACAGCACTCCTATTTCACAACCCTAAATTCAGTTTCCTTCCTGTACTTTTCACAGGATAGTCTTAATTCTTAAATACACAGTAATATTTTGGCAATTGTATGTGTTGATCACTTCATTGGTGCTGATAAAAAAATGTGTGGTTCGTTCAGGAGTCTTGCTCTGCATCCAGGAGTGTGAGCCCACGGGGCTCTGGGAAGTCGGGGAGCCAGTCCCCAGCTCAGTCCCCTGCCCACTCAAAAGGAGGCTCCCACTGCTCCCGCTCCAAATCTCGCTCTCGGTCAAGGTCAAAATCTTGGTGAGTAATACACTGGCATAAAATTCTCTACTATCGATAAACAGACTCAATATGGCCACTTTCATGTTATACCCACCCTGTTCAGGGCTTCACGGCAAGAGAATCCTGGGTTCAAACCCAGACAGGGGACTTCTCTGTGGAGCTGACTTCTTCCGTTTCTCTGGCCATTGACAAATCTTGCAAAAGTTCAAGAGTTTCACTTCCAAGTTGTTGAAAAAAACCCCAAACAAACAAAAAAAAGACATTTACATCTGCATTATCTTCCAATGTCTGCTTCGTGTGTGAGTGAGTGTCCTGGTCACTGTGCTACAAACGTAGTGGCAATGTCAGTAGATCGGACCATCCAAGTAAAAGTTACACTTTCAGTGCAAATTTTCAGTGGGGAATTAAATGTTGCAGCTCTTGCTGGTTGACAACACAAACACTATTTAGTTAAACTATATGTTCATATTTCATTGAGGCACAACGCAGCTTAATGGTTCAGTCTCAGATGTTACGTAGTTGTCTGCAGTCTCGGCAGGTGAGAGCCTGTCTCTATCTCTCACTCTCAATCTCTGTGACGGGAAGTTGTTACCAAGCGAAAGAGGCACGAGCCGGCGGGTTTTGCAGTACTTTGATCTTAAAAAACGGAAGGTTTGTGTGTTGGCTACGTCACAGGAAACTGGCATTTAACTAGCATCGCTAAGTTTAGCCACACGCTGCAAATTAATCTGACATTGTGCGTGTTTTACATGATGCAAAGTGCCACACATTTCATCAACATTTAAATATGATGTGGTTATAGAAGACTGTGAGTAATGGTTTTAAATAGCTCTTAAATACACACACAGTATTTCTGTGTGCAGTGTTTCATCCATTAGACTGTGCGCACTTCTACCTGTTTTCTGACTGTTTTATTACTTTTAGGCTATTAAAAAAATATGTCTATCCTTTAAATGACTAGTAAATTAGTTGCCAGGAACATCCCTACTGGATGGTGTCAAATTATTGGATAAGCATGCAAAAAATTGCACCTGTTCATCTCTTTAATATTATTACTCCTAGTGGTGGTCCCAAGCCTGGATAAATAGGAGGGCTGTGTTAAATCAAACATGCAGATCAATCCACACTGTGGCAGCCCCTTGGGAAATAAGGGAGCAGCTTAAAGTACCTCCAATAAGACATTTGACTTGTGCATTCTGTTTCCCCATTCACAGGAGAGAGACTTTTTACTCTGTTTGTAAGGTGCAGGGGCAGCGCTGTCATTCAGCAATACAGCACCAGGTGTATTTTTGACAGAAACACTTAAAGTTGCACAGAAATCCAAAGTAAATCGTCGGTTTTCAAAAGTTTGCGACAATGTGAACAAAGCCTTGTCGGAAATTTGACGTCACAGAGGGTTTAGTGTTAGAGATTGTGACAGTGGTAAGTGGGGTTACTTTTCACTAGAGTCTGGGATGTTTTGGCAGTTACTTTAAGTATTTCATGCTTTTTTTTTTGGTCCATGCTATAATTTTCATAAAGACAAATTTAAATTTGTGGAATTACATGAAAATTGCCAGAGAACGTATGAATATGGGTTGTTTGTTTCTCTCGCTCTCTATAGGTCACATTCCCACCGCTCACGGAGACACTACAGCCGATCCCGCTCCCGATCACGGTCCTATCATCACCGATCTCACAGTAGGTCCTACAGCGGAGAGCGTCGGCGCAGAAGCCACAGCCGTTCGCCCATGTCCAATCGTCGGAGGCACATTGGCAACCGTGTATGTGCTTAGCAATGTGTGATATCTAAAAACAGAGGATGTATTGGTTTAATGAATGATTTTAATGAGAAAATGATCACATCCAAACCTTGAAACCTTTCAAATTTGCAGGCTAATCCAGATCCGAATTGCTGCCTGGGAGTCTTTGGCCTGAGCTTGTACACCACAGAGAGGGATCTGAGGGACGTCTTCTCCAAATACGGCCCCCTGGAGGATGTCTGCATTGTGTATGACCAGCAGTCGAGGCGCTCCAGGGGCTTTGCTTTTGTGTATTTCGAGAACACAGATGATGCCAAAGAGGTACAAGAACAATAATAAATAAACCCGCCTGCCACACCTATACTTAAAATATCCTTTAGGACTGCAAGTGTAATTTATGTTCGCTTCCAGGCGAAGGAGCGAGCCAATGGCATGGAGCTGGACGGGCGTAGAATCAGGGTGGACTTCTCCATCACAAAAAGACCTCACACCCCAACACCTGGAATTTACATGGGCCGGCCCACATAGTAAGCAATCGCTTTGTGTGGAATAATTAAATATGTTTTTAAACAAAGACACTGTTAAAATGCTTGTAATATAAGACAGCTCTAAGCGTCTGAAATAAAATTCTTAGTGTTACTAAACCTGAAAGGTAGTGTTTTTATTCAACATTTAATCAGTCAACAGTAAAGGGAAAAAAGAAAATAGAAACAGGCTCTTACAAAATTAGTCCCTGTGTCATAAGTTGTATCCAGTTGAATCTAAAATGAACGCAGAGATTTTAATGGTGAAAATGACACAAATAACCTCTTCAAAGGCCTGAGCCACACGGGCTTAGAGACTGGTCGGCAAATCCCTGGCCATCAATGATCACTTGGGAAAATATGCTTTCTCCAACCTCTTGGCGAGTGGTTGCTAAGGTCTCGGTCACACAACCCTAGAGTCTAGTCAGTGACCCCCTGATAACCACAGGTAACTAGGGAACAGTGTAAGCAAGTAGGTTCTGGCAGTTGCTAGGTGAAATTTGTGAAAAAGAGGTATATAATGCTGCACCAAAAACCTTCTTTTAAATCTTTTTAATTGGAGGTGAGAATGTAACAGTAAAATAATGCAAAAGTACGCTTTGTGTGGCGTGAAAAATCTTATGTTATTGTTTTTGTGTAGCGGAGGAGGCGGTCCAAGCGGTCCCCGACGCTATTCACGTGACTACGACCGTGGATATGACCGAGGTGGATACGACCGCTATGATGACAGGGACTACTACAGATCATACAGGTGACTCTCGGTCTGTTAAAGGATATCAGCGGTTACTTTATTCTCATCGTGTCGTATTTGGGTTTGCTGTTCTTTATTTTATCCCCCTCTGACACTGACAAAAATGATAAACGGTCTTTGTTCCCCTAGAAGGCGATCTCCTTCACCGTACTACAGAGGCGCTTACAGGTCTCGATCAAGGTCACGGTCTTATTCTCCCCGTAAGTCATTTCGATAAAGTATCAGATGTTTTTATTGAAGAATCCAGCATGTTGTATTGTGTCATTTAATTACCCTGTTTTGTTTCACAGGTCGATATTGAAGGCTTCTGTCCCCTATCTTCCCAAACATGTGCAGAATTTATTTATTTATTTATTTAGGGGGGGGGGGGGTGTTTTGTTACATTTTGTAAAGACAGATATGATTGACTTCAGAGTACATCTTTCTTACTCTAATCATCAAACATCTTTTTGCTTAAGATACATTAAGTATAGTAAATAATTTATGAAGCGGTGCTTTCATGTTTTGAACGCCTGTTGTAAATGTTATACTCATGTCAGATTTTTGTTTTATAGTGGAGCAGATTAAAAAGCAGATCTGTTTTTCCCACCTTGACTCGTGTCCTTCCTCGCAGTATTTTATGCCTTTTACAACAGACTATTGCATTTGAAAGATAGTTGTAATGCTGACATGAATATATTAAAGCCTTGACTTTATCATATTTATGCAGGTTCTTTCTACAGAATTTTAAAATATCTAGTGCAAGGCGTTTCTACTGATTTGAGTTGAGTTAAATTTTCTGGAGGGCTTCGTATAGTGTCAAGTGGGTGAGGATAACATCAGGAATAAAACTGCTTTGATGAAATTGTATAACACAAAAGTATTTTAGGCTTCCTGTTAAAAGCTCAATCACTCTGGCCTCGTCCTTTCCTTACTGCAGCTTTTCATGCCGACCACCTTTAGCTGGATGGATTTGTTTTTTGTTTTTTTTAACCAAGCTGGAACTTTTTAATTTATTTATTTTTTCCCCTAACTTTTCAGACCAGAGTAAACAGATCAGACCAGTTAGACAACTCGTTTGGCAACAAGCATAGCTCAAAACTCGCCTCTGTGCGGAATATACAAATGGTAAAATTATACTTTTTTGTTTTTTAAACCTCAAACACAGCTAGATGCTTCTCTGGGTCAGTTGGCTCTCTGAAATCAAAGTAATGAATCCAGAATTTCAGTTTCTCCCTTTTCTGGTTTAGAAACATCAGGATCTGCTCATCGTTGCTTGGTGTCAACAGTGTGTTTTTTGAGGACAAATGTTCTGCAGAAACGCAACGTGTTTGATGTTTATACGTTACAAGTTTGGACCTCCTCCACCTGGGGTAGTAACTCATCCCTCACCCATAGCTGGCACTATACCGTTTTCTATCTGAGATCTATGGTCTTGGACTTGGATGTGCTAATTCCCGTGCAGGTGGAGGAGGTCAAGTGTCTTGGGGTCTTGTTCAAGAGTAAGGGAAGAGTGGGACATGAGATTGACAGATGGATTGGGATGGCGTCCACAGTGATGCAGATGCTGAACAGATCTGTTGTGGTGAAGAGAGAGCTGAGTATAGAAGCTAAGCTATCGATTAACCAGTCCCCCTACGTACCTACCCTCACCTATGGTCACAAGCTCTGGGAATGTAGTCGCGGATACAAGTGGGAGAGATGAGTTTCCTTTGAAGAGTGGCGGGGCTCGGTCATTCAAGAGGGACTCAGAATAGAGCTGCTCCTCCACGTTGAAGGGAGCCAGTTAAAGTGATTCAGGCATCTGACTAGGATACCTCCTGGATTGACAACAAATGGTGAATGTTTGCAGATAATTCAGCTTCTACCATACAAACTGCAGATAACCACAGCAATCACAAGTAGCCAGGCATGCACCCTGACCCCCCGGATGAGCTGGAGGAGGTGTCTGGGATGAGGGAAGTCTGGGCTTCTCTGCTCAGACTGCTGCACCCACAAACTGAACCCAGTTAAACGGTAGAGGATGGATGAATTGACCAATTCAGAACTGAAAAATCTGGGATTTCGTGTCACTTTTTTGCAACACGCTTGGCGTGTAATGGCCTAAAGTTGGACCTTTTGACATCTGTTGGTTGCAGCAGTAATGCACAACTTCTACTCTGAAAGTGAATAGTCTCTGTTTCTGGTTTCCATTACACAATTTCCAAGTTTCACTACAACTTAGACAGCAAGTGGGGAATGTTTGCAGATAAATCCGCTTCTTCAATGCAAACTTCAGCTTGTAAGTCAACCAGGGGAACGATCTAAAATGAATATGACTTCTTAGGAGAAAAACGCACAAAGAGGAGTTTGTTGATGCAATCATGCTGACCCTTATTAACATTAAATTACATATGGATCCTTTTTTTTTTTTTTTTAATGATTGATAATAAATAGGGGTTTGAGGCATGAACTTTTCGTCAGTTTCCCAATGCCATAAAAAGCTGGAGTACTATCAGGCTAATTGGTGCTTCTAAACTGGCTGTAGATACAGGATTAAAGTGCTGCATGAATAGCCTGAAAACTATGAATGTGGTGGGCAGCGTAAAGTGCTTCAGGTTGTCAGTAAGACTAGAATATCAATATCATTTTCCAGCCTGCTTTGTTGAGGGTCAAAGGTTACCAAATTGTAGTACAGCAGGTTTGTCCACAATAGATTCGCCTTGTATAGCCATAGAAAACGTTTATTTAATGTCAGAAGAAGGTGAGTCGTTGGACTGCTTTATGATTTTTTTAACATGGTTTTGAGGAAAACTGATACGTGACTAAATGCAGCAAAACAGCCACTGTGAAATCAAGTCAGTTACACCAAGCACACTGTTTAAACCTTCACCACAAGGTGAAGCAAGAGCCTCGGAGTAGCACCTAGCTGCAGGAAAGCAAAGTCCAACATCTACCCCTGCTGGTCACAAATGGTCCAAATCTGTATCCATGACATACAGTACATTACATGGAAAAATTACTTGTTGGATTCTTCGCTTATTGTAGTTTTTCCCTTTTTGCCAGAGAGGAGAGGGGGAGGCGGAGAGGCAGAGCTCATGTCTTGTAAAAACAGGCAGTTTCTTTACTCAAAGGGTCGGTTCACCCAAATTATTAAAAAAACACAATCCCCCCTCTTATCTCAAGTGAGATCAAGCCATGCAGATAATTTTTGTTTTATTTGTCCAGGCTTTGCAATATCCGTTCTGAGATTCCTCGCTTCACGCCAAGACCATTGAGGTGAAAGGACTTCATTTGTGGTGCGTACAAGCACCTCAAATTATTTTTGGTTTTGTCCAGAATTTGGGTGATTAACTGTTAAAATTAATTAGATTCCCACGGTGGAGATATTGACCATTTTTAAAAATTCAAAATCTTAAAATTAACCATATCTGATGTATTTGATGCCCTCCAGCTGTTTGAGTTTCACTGAGTAAATGGATGCTTTACACTTTGGTTTACTGCACAACAAAGCAAGAAATTGACCCTGTAATAGACACACAGAAGATACAACAATACTCTAGATTCACTAAATATATATCAATATCACTAAATTCAGCTCTGATTTGAATGGTTATTTTACCCCAAACCCTATTCAACAGTTTATTTTGTGGACTTTTGTGGCTTTAGTGCTGAAATTAATAAAACTAAATACTTTGCAAGGGAGCATTGTAACTTCCATAATTTATAAATTAGTACTTTAAACCTTGAATTAAAGTAAAAGATGTTAGAAATGATAAATAAAACAGTGTTGGGCAAGGATACCATAAAAATTAATGCAAGTTAGAAGCAAGAAAAATTCACAAAGATGTTTTTTTTCACTACCAAAAAAAGGGGAAGACCAGCAGAAAGACACCAGCAACCAGTGACCACACCTTGGAAAGTGCATAAGCCTATTTATTTCCATATTCTACCACAAGTCTACATGTGCAGTATGTGTGTAGTGAGTTTTGTTCAGCAGTTCTCAGCACGTTCCCCAAATGTCACATCCCTTCCACTCTCAGCTCAATTTTCCCCTCAGAGTGGAAATAATTTTTGGGTGGCTGGCGTGATTTGTCAGCACACTGACCTAATTGGGCATAACACATAAAAAGAACACATGTAAACAAACCCTGCTTTTCACGGGGAAATGCAAATGCGGCGCTTGGATGTGATTTTATGACTTCTATACTGATCATGGGGAGTGGTAACATTAATAAAGTAGCTATTAATGCGTTTAAAGCGACTTAATGACTTGTTTGAATGGTGATTCTGATCTCTAAGCATAAAGACCCAAGACAACTGTGTTAGCAGGTCACCTAGGAAAGTAACTAAAGAGCTTGTTTTGTAAATAGGCCACAGTTTGGACATTCCTCTGTTCGCATACTGACGTAAACAGGGCAGGGATGGTCAGTCCTGCTGCTGCTGGCACTATCTCCACTACAGTGGGGTGGCAGTAATGTTCCAAGGCACAGGCCAGTCACATGTAGAAACACTCAGCTGCTGTAAGCACGAGGCTCCTCCCCCTTCTTCGGTAGTGTAGGTAGAAGGACTACACATCCATGCACGAGCACTGCAGCCACAACCTTTCACTGACATTTCAGCCTTTGTTTGAAATTCGCCTTACATACTTAGCCGTGCTTCCCTCCCAAACACACCCATCCGTGCGCACACACAAAAGAGACGGGATGCTACATCATGCGTAGGGTAATATATATATACATATATATATATATCTGAGTGGCCTGAGTGGCACCGCATGGAGGGCGCATGCAGCACAAGGCCTGGGATCCCCTCACTCCTTCTTATCAGCAGCTTAAAATAAATATTTGCTCCTTTTTTACAATTTGCGCACGGGTGCTGTTGGTATTATTCAAGGCTTAAAAATGGAAACCGTCGCCACCTTTAATTAAAAAGTGTAAAA